>NC_138176.1:14113628-14561092 GCF_964165515.1 Mesoplodon bidens
CTCTTTTGCACATGTGTGTGCAGGGCCGCAGGGAACAGTTGGCAGGTTGGCCTTCATGCACCAGCCCAACCTTCACTCACCACCCACGCTCTCATATGGGGCCGCATCTCCAGGAGGAAACGGCACCTGCTTGCCATGTGCACAGAGATGCTCTCCCATGTGCCAGGCTGTGTGCCGACTGGGCTGTGTCTCCCCAGAGGGGGGCGCCCTTTTTCTCATACTCACAAAGGGGGCACATGGGCCAGTAGTGTCTGTGTGCACGAGCTGGACCCTGTCCGTTGGGCCCCGTCGCGGTCACCGTCCATTTTCCTCCCTTCCCTGCTCTGCTCTGGGCCCCTGCAGCTGACTCCTCCAAATCTAGCTCCTTGGCTTTATTGCCAGTTGGGTTTGGCCAGTGGGTAGCTCTGCCTGAGGTCACAAGGCTGGAGCAGAGAGAGGCTGGGCTTCAGCACGAGCCCAGCTTCAGCGTAGTGTCTCTGATGAAGATTGCATCTCCCAGGACCACAGCTCCTGCCAGGAGCCTTCTTCAGGATTCCACACTCTTGGGGGTGGTAACAGCTTCCCACTATTGCGAGTGTCTGAGTGCCTCAGCGGCCATTGTTTGTTTCTTTCAGTCCGCCCACACCTCTGGCAGTATCCCTCCTTTATTGTCTCTTTATTCAAACCATTTGGAGGGAGATTTTGTTTCCTACTGGGACCCTGACTACTGCTGATCTAGGGCAAGTGTGTGTGTGTGTGTGTGTGTGTGTGTGTGTGTGTGTACTGGGTCGCAATGTAAAATATATTTCTTACTGTGAGTTACAATTTTTAAAAAGTGTAAGAGCCACTGACCTAGGGGAATTCTAATGCAAAACAGCTTGGGGAATGCAGGCCGAGGGTGAGCTGGGGAAGGCCTCAGCGGGGAGGCCAGACTGAGAGAACTTAGTGAGAAAAAGCACTGGGCTGGGAGTCGGGACTGATGGGGCTTCTTCCACCTCAGGCCAAAATACAGGCACTGAACTCCATGACCTGTGAGCTCCAGCCAGCGCTCACTGGCTAAGGTTCTGTTTTGGAAGTTGATTTATTTGCATATTCCAACACCCACATCTGTGAACATCATACATATTTTTAATCTAAGAAAATATCAAAGTGACATCTACAGCCTGTCTGAAGGAATTAATAGTCCCCCCCTTGGGCCTCTTCCTCTGCTGATCGAGTTCTTTCACACCCTAGCGGCCCCTTGGATTTCGTGCTAAAACCACATTACATCGCGTGTGTCCCCTCGAATTCCCCAATCATGAGTCATTGTCTTCCCCTGAATATTTTTATACCTAACTCATGATCAGGCTGCCTTGCCAAAATTGTGAGCAAATGCTGTCCACAGTCGCCCCTCGGAGAGGGGGGCAGGCCTGGAGGCTGTGGATAAATCCTGCAGACTCTCTTAACGGGGCCCTGAGTCCACATCCCATGGGCCACAGTGGAATGCCCCTGGGAGAAGAGGATCCCCAGCCCTGGGCCCACTCCCACTGAGGCTGGGTCAAGAGCCAGGCACGGTTCACGGAGATCAGATCATCGTGTGAATGGTGCTGTCTGCAGGCTTTTCCCCAGGAGTCTTCCCAGCCACAATGATGCTGCATTTCCCCATCAATGACAGTGCACGCCAGTGGGCAACTAGCACTTTACTCCTCAGATTTGCAAGATGGAGCCCATGCTTGTAACTGATAGATAGTTGTTCCACAAGGAAGAAGGGTAGCACAGCTGCTAGCCTGATGTGGGCCAGGATACGGGTACTCTGTTGACTGTTCCCAGCCTGGACCCAGCCTGGAAGCACATGGCATAGTAGAGAGACACACTTTGGCCTCAGAAGGATCTGAGTTCGAATCCCGTATCTGCTGTCTCTTAGCTGTAGGACATTTGCCCATCCTTTAGCCTTCCTGAGCAGCCAAGTTCCCATGCATTAAACCAGAATGGCACTGCCTACTGTAAAGGGTTACAGCAAGAATTAAATAAAACATCATATGCAGAGTACTGAGCCCCTATGGGACACAATCAACACCTGTTATGAAGTGTTTAAGCATGCAGGCCCTGCAGTGAAACCACCTATAATCACATCTCAAATCAAAACTCCGCCATTTACTAGCACTGAGACTTGGGCAAGTTACTGAATCTTGCTGAAGCCTCCCTTTTCTCATGTTTGAAGTGAGGGAAATAGCAGTACCTACCTTCCACAGTGGCCTAGAGGAATAAATTAATTAAATGAGGTGAGTGGTAAGAGAAGTTACGTAGTAGGATGATACTCATAAATTTTAAAAAAAATTTAATTCTTATTGGAATAATGTTGGACTTAAAAAGTTGCAAAAGTCGTATAAAGAATTTGCATATACCGTTTACCTAGCTGCCTCAAATGTTAACATTTTCCCAACTTGCTTTATCATTCTCTCTGTTTCTCCCTAATATATACAAATTTATATGTGTATGAGTTTAATTTTTTTCTCTGAATTTTTGAGGGTAAGGTGTAGGCATAATGCCCTTTTATCTCTACTTTAATGTGTATTTCTCAAAAAAAAAAGACATTCTCCTACATAACCACAGTACAATGATCAAAATCAGGAAATTGCCATTGATAAAATAGCATTTATCTAATGTACACACTTTATTCAGATTTCACCAACTGTCAAACCACTGTCCTTTTCCTGGTCCAGAATCCAATCCAGGACAACCGTTCATTTACTTGTCATGTCTCTTTACTCTCGCTGAATCTGGAACAGTCTTCCAATTTTATCTTTCATGATCTTGACCATTTTGAAGAGGAAAAGAAGTTTTTTTGTGGCATGTCCTTCAATGTGAGTGTGTCTGAGTTTTTCTCATGACTGGGTTCCGGTTACGCATTTTCATGAGGAAAACCATGGTGAGGGTGTTACACTGTCTCAGAGCGCCACATGGGGAGATAAACAATGTTGACTTGTCTCTGTTACTGTAATGTTCACTTTGATCCTTAGTTCATCCGGTGTCTCCAGGTTTCTCTACTGTAGAGTTACCATTTCCTCTCTGTAACTAATCAGTATCTTGTGCAGAAAGACTTTGAAACCATGTAAATATCCTGTTTCTCATCCTAACTTCAACCAATAATGTCAGCGCCCATTGATGATTATTGCCTGAAACAATTATAACAATTATAACAATTATAACACAGTAGATGTCAAATGTTAATTTTCAATTCCATCGTTCTTCCTACATCTATTGTTTGAAAGCTATTATAATGAAAAGCTTCCCTCCTCTTCATTTATTCATTTATTTATTTATTTTATCATGAGTATGAAGTCATAGATTCTTATTTTATGCCCTCCAATCTCATGAACTGTTAAGATAAGTATTAGAGTTTGCAGTGGCTGATCCAGGCTATTACCCGAGATCCACAGGAATCCAAGTGCTCTCTCTTCTACCATTAAAAATACCTATCATTAATTTCTTTGTTTTTAACATCTTTATTGGAGTATAAATGCCTTACAGTGTTGTGTTAGTTTCTGCTGCACAACGAAGTGAATCAGCTATATGTATACGTATATCCCCATATCCCCTCCCTCTTGAGCCTCCCCCCACCCTCCCTATCCCATCCCTCTAGGTGGTCACAAAGCACCGAGCTGATCTCCCTGTGCTATGCAGCAGCTTCCCACTAGCCATCCATTTTACTTGTGATAGTGTATACATGTCAGTGCTACTCTCTCACTTCGTCCCAGCTTCCCCTTTCCCCCCACACTCCCGCGCCCTCAAGCCTGTTCTCTATGTCTGCGTCTTTATTCCTGCTCTGCCACTAGGTTCATCAGTGCTGCTTTTTAAAATCTGTATGTATGTGTTAGCACACAGTATTTGTTTTTCTCTTTCTGACTTACTTCACTCTGTATGACAGATTCTAGGTCCATCCACCTCACTACAAATAAGTCAGTTTCATTCCTTTTTATGGCTGAGTAATATTCCATTGTATATATGTGCCACATCTTCTTTATCCAATCATCTGTTGATGGACATTTAGGTTGCTTCCATGTCCTGGCTATTGTAAATAGTGCTGCAATGAACATTGTGGCACGTCTCTTTTTGAATTATGGTTTTCTCAGCGTACATGCCCAGTAGCAGGATTGCTGCGTCATATGGTAGTTCTACTTTTAGTTTTTTAAGGAACCTCCATACTGTTCTCCATAGTGGCTGTATCAATTTTACATTCCCACCAACACTGCAAGGGCGTTCCCTTTTCTCCACACCCTCTCCAGCATTTGTTGTTTGTAGATTTTTTGATGATGGCCATTCTGACCGGTGTGAGGTGATACCTCATCGTGGTTTTGATTTGCATTTCTCTAATGATTAGTGATGTTGAGCATCTTTTCATGTGTTTGTTTCCCATCTGTATGTCTTCTTTGGAGAAATGTCTATTTAGGTCTTCCACCCATTTTTGGATTGGGTTGTTTGTTTTTGTGATACTGAGCTGCATGAGCTGCTTGTATATTTTGGAGATTAATCCTTTGTCCGTTGCTTCGTTTGCAAACACTTTCTCCCATTCTGAGGGTTGTCTTTTCATCTTGTTTATGGTTTCCCTTGCTGTGCAAAAGCTTTGAAGTTTCACTAGGTCCCATTTGTTTATTTTTGTTTTTATTTCCGTTACTCTAGGAGGTGGGTCAAAAAGGATCTTGCTGTGACTTATGTCATAGACTGTTCTGCCTATGTTTTCCTCTAAGAGTTTTATAGTGTCTGGCCTTACATTTAGGTCTTTAATCCATTTTGAGTTTATTTTTGTGTATGGTGTTAGGGTGTGTTCTAATTTCATAATTTTACATGTAGCTGTCCAGTTTTCCCAGCACAACTTATTGAAGGGGCTGTCTTTTCTCCATTGTATATTCTTGCCTCCTTTATCAAAGATAAGGTGACCATATGTGTGTGGGTTTATCTCTGGGTTTTCTATCTTTTTCCATTGATCTATATTTCTGTTTTTGTGCCAACATCACACTATCTTGATTACTGTAGCTTTGTACCATAGTCTGAAGTCTGGGAGCCTGATTCCTCCAGCTCTGTTTTTCTTTCTCAAGATTGCTTTTGCTATTCAGGGTCTTTTGTGTTTCCATACAAACTGTAAAATTTCTTGTTCTAGTTCTGTGAAAAATGCCATTGGTAATTTGATAGGGATTGCATTGAACCTGTAGATTGCTTTGGGTAGTATAGTCATTTTCACAATATTGATTCTTCCAATCCAAGAATATATTTCTCCATCTGTTCATGTCATCTTTGATTTCTTTCATCAGCGTTTTATAGTTTTCTGAGTATAGGTCTTTTGCCTCCTTAGGTAGGTTTATTCCTAAGTATTAAAAATACCTATTATTTATTTCAATGATGACCACTATATACTAAACATTTGCCATGTTTCAGGCACAAGCTAAGCATTTTACTCACATTATATCATTTAATTCTTACAATGAGCCTATGAGGCAAGTCCCACTATTTTAGATGTGGAAACTGGTGCTTTAGAGAGGTTCATATGCTAAAATCAACAGTAAGAGGAGAAATCAGGATTTGAACACGGTCTATCTCCTGAGTCCTGGGACTTAACACTTTCGTGTGGAAACTTCATAAAGCAGTAGAGAGATGGTTTTGTCTTGGCCCAGGTCCCCAGCCTGGGCAGGGGTCCAGGATGCCTCCTTGTCAAGGACCTCAAAAGTTCTGCACAAGCCCAGCCTAGGATGCGGGGACCTTTCAGTTCTCAAAGCCCTCCAGGAGTGTCCTTGGCTTCTTAGAATGCCAGGGTTCAGGTGCCTCTGAGAGCCTCCTCACCAGCCCGTTCCCCTGGCAGAAGGGGGAATTGAACCAAGAAAGGGAATGTCACTTGTCAGGGGTCTCACAGAAAGGTCAAGGGGTCCAGTGACACTGTCAAAACTAAAGCAAAGAACAGAGGCAGCACCGATCCCAACAGCATTTCTGCAATGACCAGAGGCCACGACATTGAACCAGAGACAACTTCTGGTTGCCTCAGCCCCAGCACCCCTGGTCTGGCCTAGTTCACTGCCCACAAAGTATCCCAATGTTTGCCCATGTCTTTGACCTGCCTACACCCCACTTCCTCCCAACCACTGGGTCAGGGCATAATGTGGGACGTTTCTAGCCACATCTGACCACAGAGTACCAGTTTGACTTAAATAAGGACCCACTGGCTTTTTGTTCTATTGCGGCAAAATATACATAAAATTTACCATTTTGTCAATTTTAAGTATACAGTTCAGTAGCTTTAAGTACATTCACATTGTGGTGCAATTGTCACCACTATCCAGCTCCAGAAGCTTTTCATCATCCTAAACTGCAACTCTGTACCCATTAAACAATAACTTCCCATACCATCCCCACCCCCAGCCCCCGATAACATCTGTTCTACTTTCAGTCTCTGTGAATTTGACTATTTTACGTACCTAATACAAGTGGATTCATACAGTCTTTGTCTTTTTGTATCTGGCTTCTTTCAGTTAACACGACGACGTCTTCAAAGTTCATCCATGCTGTAGCGTGTGTCAGAATTTCGCTTCTTTCTAAGGCTAAATAACATTCCAGTGTATGTACATACCACATTTGCTTTATCCATTCATCCATCAATGGACATTTGGATTGTTTTTGCACCTTTTGAGTGCTGCTAAGGACATGGGTGTGCAAATGTCTGTCTGAGTCCCTGCTTTCAATTCTTTGGGGTAGTCCAGAAGTGGACTTGCTGGATCATATGGTAATTCTATGTTTAATTTTTGAGGAACCGTCATATTGTTTTCCAAGGACCAAATGGCTTTTAACACACCAGTGCCCCACATACTCCCTCTCCCCCCACACCCACTCTGTTTTACTTCAGACCTCAGAGCCGTGGAGTGGATAACAGTAATGAGCTTCAGCTTTAGCCTCAAGGGATTGAGAGACCCACCGGAAGCACCGCTCCACCTGTAAATAAGAATCCTAACAGCTCCACATTTTGGCAAATGGAACTCTGACTCTCAGCATCGTCCACTGGTGACTTCCACTCTGAGCAGGAAAAGAGGCTTCACCAGACGAGGGTGCAAATGCAAGAGGCACTCCACCTCTGCAGACCCAGAAGGAATGACGGGGAAGCACACAGAGAGCCACAGCCACAAAAATACGAGTGTCTGCTCTGCTCCTCTAATTATGATCCAGTGTCTCCACGCCCCCTGGGGACTGGGGACTTGTTTGTTCGAGCTGACATATCTATTATTACTCTTTAGGTAGTTAGCAGCATTATTTGCAGCATTCATTAACAAGTATCACCGTATGGATTTCTAAACAGCAGCTCCGCTTTAGCTAATGAGCCCCAATAGTGTAATACTTTACATATTTTATAGCAAGACAATTAAGCAATGTCTTGCTTTTATAGCAGACCTTAAAATAAATCATTTAGGATACAGAGAAGAGACAGGAATAATAGTACCTACAGTATGTTTGTGGTCAGAATTGGGGAAGTTTAACTCTCCTTCACCCAATCTCCTGTTACACACATGCACACACTCAGTCTACAGAGAAATAAAAGGTTTGCTGTGCTTTCTTGCCCAATTTCCCAGCTTCATAATTAGAGACTACTTAAGTAATCTGCACATGGTTCCCACACAGACAAGGGAAAAAGAAGAGAAGGGAAAGAGAAGAGAAAAGAAGCAGCAGGCTGGGTTTTGTCTTTATAAGCAGGGAGAAATGGAAAATGCTAGTACGTATTGCAAGTTTACCTCTACCGAGCTTTCATCCCCAGCCCTCATTTAATTTTCATGAAACCCTGCAAATAGGTATTAGTATTCCCATTGTATAGATGAAGAAACTGAGACTTAGGGAGATTATTGCTTGCTCAAGGCCACCCAACTTCTAAGTGGCTGTGCTAGGATTTAAAGCTAGATCTGCATGATTCCAAAGACCTGATCTTTCCAGGATTCTGTGTCAATGGCAGAGGCAGAATCCCCATCTCCACCGCTTATCTGCTAGTTTTGCAAACTATTCTGGTCTTCCCAGGAACATGAGAGTGAACTCCACAGTATACTTTTCTCCTGCATTGTGCTGACTTGGACAAAAGGACACACAACCTCCTTCCTCTCCCCCAGATGCGTCTTTGGCAAGACCCCCCTTCCCTGTCCAGGACTCCCATTTGGCCCACCATGCATTAGGCAATCAGAAAGATGTCTGTGACTGCCAATGAGCTTGTGAGTCTGGCTGCCAGATAGGGTCACCTCTGCCCTGCAATACTAGGGGTAAAGAATGAGAGAATCCCAGATCCAGCCTTACATCCAATAAAGAAGAGAATTTAGCAGAGAGGTTTTACCATAAACCACCACACCACCCACCCAGACCTCAAGTCTACTGCTCTACATTCCTCTCCAAGCAAACACACTTCTTAGGGCTGCAGAGGGACACAGATGTGTGAGCAGCTGCTCCAAGCATGGGCCGTTGCCACCTACAAGGCTTAAGGCAGTAGGAATTCAAGACTCAAGAAGGACACGGCTTCCCCCTTCTCTTTTGCCTTTAAAGCATGAGTCTCCACCCACTGATGGAGTCTTGTGGCTGCTTCCCTGAATGGGAACATCATCCCCAAGGTGGTCCAGTCCTATTTACCCTAGCCATTCTCTAGGGGCTATGAACCTAAAACTGCTCTAAAAAATAAAGTCCTTCTAAAAAAAGGAAAAGCAGACTCAAGGATCTCTCTCCACATCTCTATGGCCTGGGGCCATTTGGTCCTGTGGTCACTGGGTTCACGGTGTTATGGCTCAGAAATCATTTCTGTTCAAAATGAGAACCCCGAGCCTGGAAGCCAAAGACTAACTATGTTCCATGAGTTCTTCTTAATAAGGAAATAACGTAGATGGTGCATTTCAAAATAATTCTACTAAAAGTATATATTAAGTGTTAAGAGCTTGAATGAAAACACTTAGCTATCTGGAAAGTTCTCAACTTGGGACAACTGAGCACAGTGTCACGTTCACTACTGCACTCCTGGCAAGGGCACAACATTAATCCACTGCTCAATGAGGCAGGGAATATTCTCCACTTAGAATGTTTGCTCCAATGTGCTTCGGTCCTGCCATACCCTGCAAGGCTCTGCTCTGACTCCATCTGCTTAATTTCATACCAAAAGGAGAGTTCTTTGGGGTTGGGGGAGGATCCAAGAAGGCAAAACCCCAGAAGAAAAAGGTGAAGGATGTCCTTGCATGAAAATGGTGAAGCCAACATCCCACTGGGGTGGGTCCTGAAAATGAAGTTGTTCAGCTCATGCCCTCACAGGCACCAGCCTGGATGTACATTATGGTGTGGGCATCCCCCAGGGGGCCTGCAGGGAGGATGATGACAAAGAAGTGAGCACATCTTCTGTCTGAAAGAACTAGGTCACCTTGCCATGAAAGTGAGACTGAGCAGTGCACTCTGGGACAAAAGAAATCGGGCAGCAAGGAGAAATCAGATGGTGCATATAATATCCACAGCTGCCATTCCCTGAGGCCCTACCATGTGCCAGGCACCGTTCTAGGCACCAGAGATACAACGGTGAATGAAACAGGCAAGGCCCTGCTCTCATCTAGCTTATTCTAAAAATGGAAACAAACAACCCACAGTGTATTTATTGTTCACTTGTTATTGAGTTTAAATAAACACATTCAAGTGATATGTGCTCTGAAGATCATGAAACAGGATGATGAGAGAGAGATTGGAGGTTTCCTTTAGAGCAGGAACTTAGGGAAGGCCTCTCTGATGAGGTGACATCCGAAGACTGGACCCGAAGGAAGCCCTGGCCATGCTGAGATCTGAAGGCAGATCATTCTAGAGTAGAAAGCAAAGGAGAAGATTCTAAGACAGGAACAAGCTTATGAAGGTGAGTAACAAAAAGACACCAGTAAGGGTGGAGTCGGGTAAATAGAGGAAGAACTGGTAGAGGTTGAGATCAGAGCTATCAGCCAGGGTGCCATCACCCTGGTAAGGAGTCTGGATTTATTGCTAAGTGTGATGAGCAAACCATTGAAAGGCTCTAATCAGGAAAGGGATGTGATCCATCTCACAGTATAATGACAGGGGCAGAAGCGGCAGTATCAGATAAAAGGCTATTTCAGGAGTCAGGGAGCAACGATGATGACCTGGGGAGGAAGCAACGGAGATGGAAAAAGGAGGCATACTTGAGACATATTTTAGGGCAGATATTTTTAAGTAGCTGCTAATGGATTGGATGTGGGAGGTAAGGGGGAAAAAAAGAGTCAAGTGAGACTCAGCATTCAGCACTCTGCATTGCTCGCAAAAGGAACTAACGAATAGATGGATGCTTGGTTGTCTGCTGGCAGGTTGGCTGGTTGGTGGGTTATTTGGATGGTTGATTGATTAGATGGATTGATGGGTGGATGGATGGATGGATGGATGTGTAGTTGGTTAACAGGTAGATAGGTAGTTGACTGATTGAGTGGGTGGTTGAATAGTTGGATGGGTAGATGGGTGGGTGAGTAGATGGATGGTTGGTTTATGGTTGGGTAGATAGATAGTGGAGAGGTTGGTTTGTTCACTAACTGGTGTCATATATTTCCTGCTCACTACACAACCTCTCCTTCCCTCCTTCCGGGGCCCTTGATACCCACCCAACTCCCTTGAACCTAATTCCCTGCCTTGACCAACACCCAGAACTTGCCATTTTATCCCAGTCCTTGCTATTTGCCCCATGATCCTGCATCCTTTGGGCCTTCCATGGCTACTGTGGGACCAATGTTGGGCTCCAGGTCCTGGAAGATTTTCAGTGGATGGGTAGACATAGTGAGCCTTAGACTTAAGCAGAGCCCAGCTTTGCCTCTTAGTGGCCGTCTGGCCTGGAGTAAGTCACTCTACCTCAATTCCACTTTGGTAAATGGAGCTAAGAACACCTGGCCCACCTACTCACAAGGTCATGAGAATCAAATGAGAAACTAGGTGTGAGGGTGTGCAACAGATGTCAGGGATTATTCTCATTATCCTGCTGTTGCAGTTAAGGAACAAGAGTTTCCGGTCTGGGGCAGGCATCTCCCAAGTGGTAGGCCCTTTTGTTCTCTTCACCCACTGCTGCTCTCACAGTCAGCCTAACTTGAACCTGAAGTTCAGACCTCTGCCCTCATACTAATCAGTGTTTCCTGGATTTACTCTTCTCAGCCTTGGATGCCCTGCTCTCCACTGTGTCAACATCCACCTCTCACAGGACCGATGTTGATTGTACTTTAGACAAAACCCCTGCATGGCCATCTGCCTTCTGATTCTCCATTTGAAAAGTCAAACTTGTTTCCTACCTCAAGATCCCAAGTCCAGCCCATAGCACAATGTCTAGAACATAGTAAGTGCTCAAAAAGTGTATATGCATGAATGATACCTCTCTGATTTTCCAAACTGTCTTTTGCCTGGGAGTATTAGTTAGCTCTTGATGCATAACAAACCACCCTAAAATGTAGTGGCTTAAAACAACAGACATGTACTAGCTATCATGATCCCATGGGTGGGCTGGCACTTCTTCTGGCCTGGGTGCCTCTCCTGGAGCCAGATGGTCCAGGATATCCTCACTCACATGTCTAAGGCTTCTAGGATGACTGGGGCCTCTCTCTACATGGTCTTTCATCCTCAAGGAGTCTGGCCCAACTTTTTCACAAATGGCAGACGAATTCCCAGCAGCAAGAGGATGCAAGCCCAATGCACATTCACTTTTTAAAACTCTGCTCACATCACATTTGCTAATGTCTACTGCCCACGGCAAGTCACACAGCCAAGCCCAGAATCATTCTGGGAAAGAACCACACAAGAAAATTGACACAGAAAGCATTAGATGTATTGGGGGTCATTAGTCCAACAATCTACCACACTGGGTGACTCAAAACAGGCTTGGCTGAGCCCTCATTCCAAAAACTCCTCTGAGAAACAGAGCATTGAAGCCCACCAGGGGAGCCAGGGAGATCAAGAAGCAGCTAGTTGAGGGCTGTCAGGCTGAGCTGGAATCCTAAGAAAGAAACTGGAACTTCCCATCAACATGACACCTCCCCGACACACACCAGCTTTCCCCTCTGTATTGGTCAGCTACGGACACATAAGACTGCATAACAAACAACCTCAAAATATCAGTGACTAAGAGCAAATACTTTTCGTGTTTGTAGGTCTGTGACTCAACTGGGGTTGCTCTCCTCCACATGTCACCTTCTGGGGTTTAGACTGAAAGGGCAGTGGCTGCTCAGGGCACACACACCTCACAGCAATAGCAGAAGCACGAGAGGAAGCCAGTTGAGCTATCACATTTCAATCCTCCCTCACATTAAATCTGTGAATATCCCATTGGCCAAAGCAGGTCCCATGACTGAGCCCAAAGTCAAAGGGCAGGGAGGTCCCGCCTGTCCACCATGAAGCTCTGACAAGAGTGTGGACGTAGAATACTCCTAGATAAAAGTGAAGAATTTGTGTCCAATGTTTCAATCAACACACCCTCCTCACTTTTCCCTAACCTCATCTCTCCTTATCTTTCCCCTTCCCCCACCCCAGCTCAGTCATTTCAGAGCTGCAGGTAATAAGTGGGTCAGCCTTGCCCTGCCAGGTGATCCACACCTTCCCTGAAGCTTCTCTGTGCCCAAGTCTACAGTAGATGACATGTGAATAAGGTTGACATGGCTAGAAAGATGACATGGGGATAAGGTTCCATCTTCCCATAGAGGAGAAAGCCCTGTGGCCATGGAGCTACCTTGTCAGAGCAGAGTTGTCTGATTTTGCCTATCGTGACACTTCTCATCATTTCTGGTATCCATAGTCACCAGCATCTTACAGTCAGGTCTGAAAGTAGGGCTATTGGCTGGGCTCCATATCTGACAGAAATGCATGTCCAGGACATATTTTTATCATTAAACTCTTCTAGCAGTTAAAACAGCAGAACACTTTTGAGGGGACTGGGCAAAACTTCCTTAGGAAACGTCCTGATTTCAACCACCTGGATGGAGCAGATGCCCTGATCTTCTTTTTACCTTGCTGAACACCTTAGTTGATTTATTACCTTCTCCTAACACACGTAACGGGAGATCCCATTCATTTGCTCATGGAACTTCTCCAGGTCCCAGGAATTGAGGTCAAGGGGAGATTAGAAAACAAGATTTTTAGGGTATACCTGCTAAGTGCCAGAGATTGCACCAGAAGAATAAGTGGATATCCAAATAGAAAAAAAAATTAATCTTGACCCAGAGTTCACACTATACAAAAAATGAAAATTAAAAAATTAGCTTTAAATGGGTTATGGGCCTGGATAAAAGCTAAAGTTATAAAATTTCTAGAAGAAAATATAGGAGAAAAACTTTTGTGTCCTTGAGGTAGACTAAGATTTCTTAGATGGGTCCCAGAAAAAGAACACTAATCATAAAAAGAAAAGATAAAGTGATTTCATCAAGATTAACACTTCTGCTCTTCAAAAGACACTATTAAGGAAAAAAAAATAAGCAAGCAACAGATATAAGAAAAGATTCACCAGATAGATAGATAGATAGATAGATAGATGAGAGATAGATCACTTGATAGATATATAGATATATATAGATAGATATCTTGCAAATAATATACATCCAGAATATATAAAGAACTTTTACAACTCAATAAGAAGACAACACAGTGAAAAAAACACAGGCAAAAGTTCTGAACAGGGCTTCCCTGGTGGAGCAATGGTTAAGAATCTGCTTGCCAATGCAGGGGGCACAGGTTCGAGCCCTGGTCCGCGAAGATCCCACATGCCAGAAGCAACTAAACCTGTGTACCACAACTACTGAGCCTGCGCTCTAGAGCCCGTGAGCCACAACTACTGAGCCCATGTGCTACAGCTACTGAAGCCCGCGCGCCTAGAGCCCATGCCCCACAACAAGAGAAGCCACCGCAATGAGAAGACCATGCACCTCAACGAAGAGTAGCCCCCGCTCGCTGCAACTAGAGAAAGCCCGTGCACAGCAACGAAGACCCAACGCAGCCAAAAATAAATAAATAAAATAAAATTAAAAAGTTCTGAACAGAGAGCTCACAGAAGAAGATGTACATATGGGCAATAAGCACATGAGAAGATGCTCAACATCTTTAATCATCAGTGAAATGCAAATTAAAAGTATAATGAGATTCCACTACACAACCACTGGAATTGCTACCAAAAAAAAAAAAAAAAAAAAAAGACAATGCAGGATAAGATTTGTTCAAGGTGTTCTGCTCACTAGAAGTTCCCACTTTGGGGACCAGACTGTCAGCAGAGGGATCTGCCCAGATTAGCTATTTGGACAAAATCCTACCTGGAGGGGCCACTAACTTGACACTTCATGATACCAATAAAAGAATTTGTTGAGAAGGAGAAGAATTTGCTGAACCAGTCCACAAAGTGAAAATTCTAGACAATTTATGGCTCAGTTCCCTTGAGTACAACTGTATCCACAAACTATGAATGATTTGCCGGGGATTCTGATATCACCAATCTCCCCTCTCACTCGGCCCAGGAATAGCTAAGCGATGGGCACATTGTGGTGGTTAGAGGCAAAGTTATGAGTGATACTGACCTGACCTCCAGCTCCAACTCCACTACTGAGTGGCTAAGACCTAGGGCAATTTATTTAATGTCTGAGCCTCAGTTTCCTCATCCACAAAATGGGGATCAGACCCCACCTACTTCACAGGGTTGTCATAAAAGTTTCCATGAAATCAAGTATCACTTGGCACATGGTGTTATCAATATATGGCTGGTGTTACTATTATTGCTAAATCTGACTTTCTCATAGCTTTGAGATCTTCTCGTAGTCTTTTACTGTAGTGTCCCCTCCCATTCTGTGCTGGGATGCTGTGCCAGCCCTGGGCCTTTTTGCTCTCAGGTCCATTCTACATCCTTCCCCTGCTCTGTAGCACGGCAGGATGACCCAGCAGGCTGCATTTCCCAGACTCCTGTGTCAGCCAGTGGGAGGCACTGGCAAAAGAGTGGAGGGTGGGGGAAGGGAAGAAGGCAGGTGTTTCTCCTCCTACCTCTCTGCCTGGGGCGTCTTCCCTGGCAGCAGCTCCAGGTTTCACTGAACAGTCCTGCCTGATTCCAGATCACACTGGGATCCAGGAGCACCATCTCTTCCCTTTGTTTCTCCAGCTTCAGGTGGGCATGGCTTCCTCCCCTGACTCATCTTCAAGTACTTCACTGAACCCTGTTTGCCATCTAGGCTCACCCATATCACCTGGGTAGCAGATTCCCTGTGTTACACTCCCTCTGTTATATATGGTTTCCATTTTCCTGATCAGCCCCTGATCCTACATATCAGTGGTCACCTGGTATGTAGGGCTCTTGGGATTTGCAGAACATTAATTGTCATTGCCTGTGTGCTTGTGCTTGTGCTTGTGCTTGCCTTGTGCTTGTCCTTGACACTGTAAGTGCCAAGTCTCTAGCAATCGCTTTGCCAGGGAAGCTTTTCATCCTTCTGATCCTTTTAGTAAAATACCTGCTGCTAATTACTTATTACCCAAGGGGATGGCTTCTTTCTGTTTTCAAGGTTTTATGGCCAGATGCCTGGCTCTGTGTATTTGTTTCTGGGGTTTGGCTCTGCTGTAGGAATGGATGGAATAATTCATCTCTTTCCTTTCATTGAGAAGAGTAACTTCCTGATTGAGATTTCAGTTTATAGTGGATTTTTTTCCCTTGCATTGGGTGGAACCCAGGGAACGAGGTCCCTTCCTACGTAACACATACATGCATCACCCTGCCCAGGCCACACTCACACAGACCACGCAAAGCAGCTCAGTCCTATTGCTGTTTAACAAGTTCTCACACAACATGGTTTGGGCTGAATTTGCATGGTGCTGGGCACTATGGAGGACCCAGGGGTTTGTCAGACCAAGGTGGCCCCCTCCAGAATCAGCCACATAATTTGCTGGGCCCAGTACAAAATGAAAATGCAGGACACCTTATTCAAAGAATGTCAGGACAACGACAGCAGCGTGGGAAATACTGGTGTACAAGCTCTCCCCCACTTCCCCCAGCACAGCCCCATGGAGTTACAGCCTGCTTCAGGGAGACCACATGTGGGTACCAAAATGGTGCCCAATGAGATGGGATAAATGGCTTTCTGTGGGCTGTGCAAGGTCCCAGAAGGTGGCTGTTCCAGAGACAAAGGACGTCTCTTGACCACATGGGCAGCATGCAGAGAGGACCAGAGGGAGAAAGGAGGGAGATGTGCTTACCCTGAAATTCAATCAGGACAAGTGAACCTATTTTACTGAATAATCAAGCTGTGAGCTCAGTCCCTATGCCACTCCCACCTTGCCCACCCCTCAGTGCTATTTCAGTCCCCCAGGCTTCCACAGCCCAGTCACCTTCTTCATGTGCCTTAGACATGTGACCTTATGTTGTTCAGAAGAAGCCACCCAAGACCTGAGCGAGCTAAGAGGGAGGGGGAATCCGTTAGTCTGAGCCAATAGCTTAATTAATCACATCCTATCTATGCATAGAGAGAGAGCTCCATAAAGAAACACAGGAAGTGCCAAATCTACAGGCCACATAAGGTCATGGAAAAAACCTAGACCTTGGGACAGACCCAGCTCACGCATGTAGTAGGGGAGCCAAAGATATAGTCTGGATAGGGGAGGGGACCTGGGTTTGAATTGTAGCTCCACCATCTGCTATGCGATCTTAGGATAAAAGGTTTCATGCCCTTAATAGCCAAAACATAGAAACAACCTAAATGTCTATCGACAGATGAATGGATAAAGAAGATGTGGTACATATGTACAATGGAATACTGCTCAGCCATAAAAAAGAATGAAATAATGCCATTTGCAGCAATATGGATGCAACTAGAGATCATCATACTAAGTGAAGTAAGTCAGAAAGAGAAAGAGAAATACCATATGATATCACTTATATGTGGAATCTAAAATATGGCACAAGTGAACCTATCTACAAAACAGAAACAGACTCATAGACATAGAGAACAGACTTGTGGTTGCCAAGAGGGATGGGGGAGGGAGGGGGACGGACTGGGAGGTTGGGGTTGGTAGATGCAAACTATTACATTTAGAATGGCTAAAAAATAAGGTCCTACTGTATAGCACAGGGAACTATATTCAATATCCTGTGATAAACCATAATGGAAAAGTATATTAAAAAGATGTATATGTGGGGCTTCCCTGGTGGCGTAGTGGTTGACAGTCTGCCTGCCGATGCAGGGGATGCGGGTTCGTGCCCCGGTCCGGGAAGATCCCACATGCCGTGAAGCGGCTGGGCCCATGAGCCATGGCCGCTGAGCCGGCGTGTCTGGAGCCTGTGCTCCATAACGGGAGAGGCCACAACAGTGAGAGGCCCACGTACCACAAAAAAAAAAAAAAAAAAAAGATGTATATGTGTGTATAACTGAGTCACTTTGCTGTACAGCAGAGACTGGCACAACATTGTAAATCAACTATACTTCAATAATAAAAGAAAAGATTTCATGCCCTTGATCCTCAGTTTTATCATCTGTAAGATAGGATAATACCTATCCTATTCGAAATTTAAAGCTAATGTCTGTAAAAATGCCTGGCTTAGAGCATGTGCAGTAATGGATTCTCAAAAATGGTAGTTTGTATATATGGATACGTGTCTTATACATATGGCTGTATCTGTATGCACATGTGCAGATATAAATCTGTGTTATATATGTACATGTATGTAAATACATTTTCAAATATCTCTGTAAATGTGGTAGTGGAGCCATTGTATTGGACAACTTTCTCCAACCTCCCCTCACCAAACCCAAATGTCCCTTCAAACCAGCTTTGCGGGGTGTTCTTTCCTTGCCCTGGGATAAAATCTCAGTCAACTCCCATCCCTTTTCCGGTCACTCTTCAATAACAAACCGTCTTGCTGTCACTTTTAGTCCCAAGCACAGTCTAATTTCAGTGATTAAAATGTCAAGCCCAGGGTTCCAATTCCTCAGCCCCCCACCCTCACTTTAGCCAGGGAGGCTGCCGTGGACCATGAGGACAGGGTGGCCTTACCCTTCTCCTCCCCATGTTCCCCAACCACCCGTGAGCACACAGGTTTCAAGGGGAGGAGGAAGAAGAGGATTGCCCCTTTCAGATGTAATCACATCCTGCTGGCCGTTGTGGGTGCTCAAAGCTCACTCTTTCTCTTGAGGGGGAGGGTACTTTTTCTGGGTTTGTTGGAGACTTGCCTGCTGGGAGCTTCTCCTTCTCCCACTACTTAAGGCATCCCATCCACTGGCATGCCTTTTAAAGTTCCCCCTATTCAGATGTTCGAAGTTGGGGGTCACACTGCTCCACCAGCCAACAGCAGGTCCCTTTGCCTCATGGGATGACTCATGGGAATTCTCATGTACCCAGGCCCCCAGTTCTAGGGGACATATGTCAAGTTTTCTGAGTGGTCCCCCTCGAGCCTGTCTCCTTTGGCTTGAAGTAAGGAGCAAATACTACCTCCAGGGCAGCCACTGGGCAGCGGCAGCTGGCGGGTGATGGGGGAAGCAGAAAAAAGGTTGTGAAAAGGGAAAATGTACCACATTCCAACCAACTACTCCTTTCAAGAAAATCCTCTGTCCTGGCCTCTTTATTTCAATCCTTTTATAATTCCCAGTGAGTAACATTTGAGCATCCTATTACATGTAGATAAACGCCAAGATCTAGAACCTATATGTCGAGTCTTCATAAAGGTCACCTGTGCATTAAAATTTGAAAAACTCGAATTATGAGAAAAATAATCTGAGAAATAATTTAAAAGTAAATCTGTTGTACGTTATGCAGTGCCATTCATTTATTCCATAGTTTTTGAGCACGTGCTGTACTGGGCTAGACTTCAGCCCTCAAGTCCCTCCCAGATGGTCAAGGAGACACCCATGAACAGACAGCCAACGGGAAGGAGCAAGAGACAAAACTCAAAAGGGAGGATCAAGCCAAGTATGTGAGCCTTGACTCCTGGTTAGGACTTTGCCCTTTCCCCCAATCACGTGGTTTCCCCATCAGGCATCCCTGACCCCTGAGAGTCTGAGTAGGCAGTTACGGGGAAAGGGTATCTCTGAACTATTTTTAGGATTTCAAGAAGCTTAGCAGGAACCATACCCTGCTTCCCAAGGTAAATCCGCAAAGGTCAATAACACATCAAGTTTCTTTGCTTTGAGCTGAAATTTTATTAGCACTTCTTATCTCCGGCTAATCAACAGTTCTGATTGGCAGCCTTGTGGCTTTGATTATTTGTAAATGGAGACATGAATTAATTCGTAAGTCATGAAGTTTGGACTCCACATGCCCACAGAAGAAATTATTTAAAGAGAGTACCCAAGGGGAGGTTTCAAGCAGGGGAGAGAACATAGCAAACCTGGGTTTTAGAATGCTCTCCACAGGTTCAGAGGGAAAATGGATTGAAGGGGCGAAGAAAGGCAGCGGGAAAGCCTGTCGGGAAAGCCTCTCAGGAAAGACTGGTGAGTGACCCAGGCTGATCCTTGTGCACCATCCATCCATTCGACAGATTTATTGAGCAGCTACAATGTGCCAAGCACTGCACCATGTGCTGGGGACTCAGCAGGGACGGGCCACAGAGACAGAGGCTGTCCTTGCCAAGCATGCTGTCCATGAGGGTGTAGCTACTAAACCACCACACAAAAGGATGTGTGGTTAAGGATCAGCACGGGTGCTGTGAAGACAAAGTCCGGGACGCTAGGACAGCAGGACTGGTCCTGAGGTTGATCACTGTATTGTATTTAAGGTCTGGGCAGAGAGATGGTGTGCTAAAAGAATGAATCAGCCCTAAGCAGGAAATCCAGTGCTCCTTACCTCTCACACCACTACCTGGTCCCGTACTTATCCTGGTTCCAGCACAGGGTAAGGGTCATTAAGTAGTCATTGAATGCATGAATGAATAGGCACCTATATCCTAAGCTGCATTTTATTTTATCTGTTTAACAAACTTCTACCTATTATGAATTTACCATGCACCAGCCACTGCCGTAAGTGCTTTACCAACATTAACTCAGCTAATCCTCATCATAACTCTTCAGAGGTAAATATTATGACCAACCCCATATTACAGATGCTGAAACGGAGGCCTACGCAAGTTAAGTCTGGCTCCAAGGTCTGTCTAGACCAGTGGCTCTCAGAGTGCTGTCCCCACACAAGCAGCATCCCCATCACCCGGGCGCGTGTTGGAGATGCAAATTTTCAGCCCAGATAAGAAGGTTAACGCTGCTTTTTTTTTTTTTTTTTTTTTGCGGTACGCGGGCCTCTCACTGTTGTGGCCTCTCCCGCACAGGCTCCGGACGCGCAGGCTCAGCGGCCACGGCTCACGGGCCCAGCCGCTCCGCGGCACGTGGGGTCTTCCCGGACCGGGGCGCGAACCCGTGTCCCCTGCATCGGCAGGCGGACTCTCGATCACTGCGCCACCAGGGAAGCCCAGCACTGTTTTTAATGAGTCCTCCGGCTGATTCAGACCCTGCTGTCATTTGAGAAGCACTGGGCCACACCCACCGAATATATGGAATATATCTGAATAAATCCAATCACACGTATCCAATCATAAGAATGATGAGTGATCTTGTTAAAACTATAGCTTCTTTGCACCACTCCCCCAGCCTACTAAATCAGATGGTGGTGGGGGGAACATGGGAATCTGTATTTTTAACAACTTCCCCCGCACCGGTCAAGTTTTAGAAACATTCATCCAAGATTTAACACTGCACTGGGAGAAAAATGATGAGACTTCACACAGAGGGTGTGTCCGGCAGAGGGCAGGTTTATCTGTCCTGGACGCCTAGTCAAGCACTGCAGCTGTCCCATCCTGGAGTTAAGAGGACAGCAGATTGCAAGCCAGGTCACAGGTATACATCTCCCTGGCCTGATCCAGTGTGTGCTGTTCATGACTTCCTAACCAGAGGAGCAGATTCCACCTCCTGCAGGAATGTCAATGCTGCCTCGCTGGGATACCTGCAGATCAGCCTCAGAAGTCCCACGCTCCGGGCAAAAGTGCCTTTATTGCCGTCTCTTTGAGAAACATAGGTCATCCTTGCAGGGATTTCCTGTAATAAATACCTTTGTCATCTTGACTACAGAAGCTGTTGACCTGAAACACCTTGGGCTGAAATGTTACCTCTGCCTACCTCTCCATAGTCACCTGAGCTTCGCAGTGTTGGGGTTTGGGAGAGGCTGGGGAGAGAAAGAACCAGCCAGGGAGGGATGGACTCACCTAAGAACAGGGTCATTTCCCCTCCTCCTCCCAAATCTCTCTGCCTACTACTGACAACCAAATGGGCAATGATGGAAAAAATTGGGTATATTTTAAGATTAGTATTTCTAAATTAAAAGGGTAAATCCAGGCATGTGGTTTTTAATCCAGCTTTCAATTTATGGTGCACTCTGAAATATTCGTGATGCCCAATCTGCCCCAAACATGAAAATGTACTAGACTGGGCAGTACAGACCATGCAGTTTAGGTCCTGCTCCGCCACCAGTTACTAGCTGGTGTGGCCTTGAGCAAGTCTACCCTTAGGTGACTTATCTGTCAATTGATGGTAATCACACCCACTCGTGGTGTTCTTGGGGGGGTTATATGAGCAGATGGCTGTGAAGAGTGCTTTGCAAACTGTAACATGCTCTCTAGGTGGGAGGGGTTATCGTGGCATCAGAGGGCGCCCTGTGCAGATCCAGACCTGGAAGCATCAGACCCAGAGGAAGGTGAGTGAGCAGAGCGGTGTCCCAGGGTGGTGTTGGGGGATGTCCACTCCATGGCAGCAGCTGACTTCTCACACCGAAACCCATGTCTTCAGCTTGTCAGTATGACACTCACTGAGCCACAGCCAAATGGACCCAGGGAATCATTTCTCTTCCCAGACACTGCAGAAGTGGGACCCTTAGGATCCAGCTCTGGCAATAGAGAGGTTCAAGCCCCGAGGGGGACTGGCAGTGGTCCACTGGAGCCAGCTTACACTGAGAGCCGACAGTGCATCACTCCCCAACTCTGCCTTCAGCGACACCACGTCAGTAGCATGAATTGGCCAAAGTGGAGGTATGTACGCCACAGAGTTGGCAAACACTACAAGTCAGAGTGGTTTTTGTTTGCTTTTTGTTTTTGTTTCTCAGAGAGCAGTTGTTAAACACTTACCAGTACATCACTGAGTGACAGCAGAGACAGGATGTAGCTGTTGGGATCTGGAGGCGTCTGCAAAAGTTGCAGAGAGTGTACCGGAAAGTTCCTCCTCCACTCAGGAGTGGGGGTACCATTAAACCATTAAACGTCTACTGATGAATATAGGGAGACTTCTCAGGGGAAAAAGCATTTCATAAACCACGTACACTATGAGAGACTGACTTCTCTCTATGTGACATTGGGGCAAACCCCACTCCCCTAATATACATACTCCAATATCAGACCCAGTGCCACCACCTCCAGGCAGTCCTCCCTGATACTCCTCACCAGACTATAGGGAACCCCTGCATCCTCTCAGTTCCTACAAAGACAGTTAGGGTGTTTCTTCAGGCTCAGGCTTTGGGGTCAGAATGTTTGAGTTAAAAACCCCAGTTTGGGGGCTTCCCTGGTGGCGCAGTGGTTGGGAGTCCGCCTGCCGATGCAGGGGACGTGGGTTCGTGTCCCGGTCCAGGAAGATCCCACATGCTGCGGAGTGGCTGGGCCGGTGAGCCATGGCCGCTGAGCCTGTGCGTCCGGAGCCTGTGCTCCACAGCTGGAGAGGCCACAACAGTGAGAGGCCCGTGTACCGCAAAAAAAAAAAAAAAAAAAACAGTTTGACCACCTACCAGCAACAAGGATAAGTCAATGAATCCATCTGTGAAATGAGGCTAAGAAACTCTCTAGCCATCAAGAATTGAGAGGATGCCTGAGCTAATGCTTATCAAGTACTCAGCATGGTGCCTGGCACATAGTAAGTGCTTAGTAAACACTAGTCATTAAAACACCAGTTCTTCAGAACTATCATTTCAGTTTGCACAGGCAAAGGCTGTGTCTCTCTGTTGGAATTGAAGTTTTGCAAGAATAGGGACCTTGCCTTATTCATCTCTCATCCTCACCGAGTCTCTAAAAGCCCAACTCATGCAAAGCCCTCAGGAAGTCCATGTAGACATAAATGGAATTGCAAGCAGGCAGGTTTCCTTTCTACAACTTCTCTACTCAAAGATTGGATGAACCAGTGACAAGAAAATGCCAGGTGAGAACAGGTCGACGTCAGTCAACAGGTGTCTGCTATGCTGCACAGCCTGGATCCTTCACAGCCCCTCTCCAGACCTTGCCCTCCTCTGGAGGAAGCTGCCTAGTCCAAGGTTATACCTCTCCCTGGGGCAGCCAGTGTCCAGTGACTGGTCCATGGGGGAGTACAAAGACCCCACCCCCAGCCTTGATTCAGGACATCTCCGAAGGACCAGCCCATTCCAGAGGTCCCCATGGGATCAGCTGGGGGCTCTTTTACAATTGCCTTGCAGCCCAATCTCCCGCTGCCCAATCCTGCCTCCCTAACTTTTGTGCAGCTTTTGTTCCGAAAAGCACTCCCTAATGTTAGAATCCTGCTGGCTAATCTCTGCCTCAGACCCAAGGCAGTACCCAGCGTGTTTGTGTCCCTCTCAGAGCCAGGGTCCACTCCCCAACCTCCCACCTCTGTCATTCAGAAGAGTGGGTGAGATCTCAGCCTTCTAAGATCATGGTTCAGTGTCAAATAGATTCTAGCACATTCTCAGACAACTTCTTCCCCACCTCTGTGCCGGCCACAGCTTCACTAAGGGCTCCCTTCCACGGTCAGATTTTAGCAAAGGACCTTCCCCTCCCTCCCTGATCCCATCTCCGTTCACAGTCTTGATCCCCAGGCCCTTGTTCAGCACCTGTCTTAGGTTGGGTTCAGAAGCAGATCTTGAGATGACAATTTATTTACAAGTGATTTGCATGTGCTCCCGGGAGAGACTGGAGAGAGGGAGTGGGTGAAGGAGAACAGGGAAGAGAGAGGAAGGAAGCAAGGATGTCATCCCAAGGGATCCCAGCACCAGACTGATCCCACGGGGAGCTCTACAGGGCAAATTACGCCTGCCTGCAGGCGAGGAAGCTGGTTCCAGTCAATCATGGGCTATGAACCTCCCCGGTCAGGTCTCAGGCACTTTCAGCCCTGTGCCTGAGCAAACGGCTTCAATAGCTCAAAGGCAGCCTCCTGAAGAAGGCTGCAAGTGAAAGCCATTGAAAGCAAAGCACACAGAAGCTGGAGGGTGGTCGTAGGAAGGGGACCCTGGATCTGGGCAGAGCCTAGTCAGCATCCACTACAGCTCCACCACTGATATTTAACTGCAGAATGGAAAACAAAGACTTGGAGTGGGGGAATACTGTGGTGTCAGGAAGAGAGCACCAGGCTTGGGCCAGAATCCCAGCTCTGCCTGTTCTTTGCTGTGTGAGCCAGTCTCAGCACTTCTCTGAGCTTCAGTTTTACCGTCTGTAAAATCAAGATAATAAGAGGAAAAAACAATCGCTACGTCTACAGGGTGGTTGTGTGGTTTAAATAGAATTATATGGGGCAGAGTGTTCTGTAAGCCACGGGGGGATTCCTGTCCCTGAAAGATGCAGCCTCCTGTCACCGACACAATCAAGCCCTGTGCCAGAACTCAGCTGGGATTTCCTCCTTTCTCCCCATTGCTGATTTCATTTACTCTCTCTCCTTGAAGGCATCTATGTTTGCACTGCAGGCTGTTAAAACTCTTAATTCAAAATAACCCAATAAAATGCTCTGGGGGGCTTGCTGGTTCCAAATAGATATACAAGGAGCAGGCTGGCCCAAAACACAAAACTCAGAGGCCCAGCCAGGGCAGAGGTGCTTCTCCCAGGCCTGGGAGGATGGCCCCAGCCGGCTGAGCTCTGCACAGCCAGCTCATTAAATCCTCATCACCAGGACACTGAGCCAGGTGGTGAGTGCTGTTTGTCCAGCTGGGCTGTGTGAGAGGCCCAGGAGGAAACGACGAACATCTTACCTGGAAGCCAGCCTAAACAGGACCCCCGGCCTGGGGTCGCAGCCCCCTGCCCACGTAGCCCATCCTGTGGTTAGGGACCCCTTCCCTTTTTCCTGGAGCCCTACTTAAAGCCTGACCCAGATCCCTGGGATGGAAACCTAATGCGCTCTCAACCCAAAGGGCTGCTTACACCTTGGAAGAGGAAAATGCAACTGATCCCCCTGCGCAGGTGAAGAGAAGGGCTGAGAAACTGCTGACTGGTTTAATTTCATCCAGAAGCACCATAGCAGCACGATGACTGGCCTGGGAGCCCAGAGGTTTGGCCTGAGGCCCTGGCTTTGCTGATGATGACTTGGACCAGTCACTTCCCCTCTGGTGGGGGGCCTCAGTTTCCTCACCTGCACAATGAGAGTGCATCTTCTGCCTGTCCAAAGGTTTGTGAGGGACACAATGGGAGGAGTGGCGTGTCTGTGCAGATGGAGGTGGGGTGGGCTCAGCATAGCTTCCATGTGAGAATTGCCTACCGGGCACCAGATGCACTGCACGCATCTACCCATCGAGACTGCAGGATAAATAGTACCCCTTTTGGAGATGAAGAAACAGGCCAGCGGGCTCCAAAACTCATGCTCTTTCGGCTTTAGACACAAGCTCTGGAGGGGGCCCAGGTCCCGAGAAATCCACAGGCAGGTGTTCCATCATTCGTTCATTCAGTTGGGGTTTTCTGGAACCCAGCTAAGCACAATAATGACAGTGCTGCTGCCCACAGGAAGCATTTTCCCTCCTGTTGAAGTCCCGCCTCCCGGTGGCCTGGTCTCTGGAGGCCTCTACCATTTAGCTCCCGGCCACGGGACAAAGCTGGAGCAGGGCCGTTGCGTGACTTTTGCTGGGCAGCTTACCAAGGCAGAGAAAAGCCTGCTCCATGAGCGGATGGGCCACACGGCAAGTCAGGAGGTCTGGGCTTAATGACAGTCACAAGAAGAGCAATACCAGCAGGAGTGGTGCCCGCTGTCTGCACCAGGCTCAGCAATGGCTACCTTACATGCGTTCCCTCGGTCTCCTCGGTCCTGTGGGATGAGCGCATGTGCTGTCCGAGGTCACACAGCCGGTGAGGAACAGCGCAAGGCTCAAGCCTCATCCTTCCCCCTCCCGAGCCCAGGCCCGTCTCTGCAGCTGCTTCTTCCCTGACACCCTCGTGACTTTGAGCAAAATCCCTCCACTCCCTGGGCCTCAGTTTCCCCACATGCAAATGGTCAGGTAGGACTTGCCGAGATCTCTTCCCACCTCAACAATCAAGGGTCTTGACCTGGGAGATGGAGGGGGAAGGGTGGCCCACGGCTGGCCTCCAGGACCCACAAAGGGCCTCCTCCCTGGAGAAGTGGACACGGAGCCTGGCTGGGCCTCAGCTCAGCGGAAGGGGACGCCTCGGGACAGGGTTCAGCCCTACCGGACAGCTTCTCCCTGAAAGCCAAATTTCTCACCGACGCCAAAGTGAAAGGTCCTCCGTGACCTCCCCGCAGCAAGCTGCTCGCTGTAAGGGGCTCCCGCACTAATGAGCTCGGAATGTGAAATTCCATCATTCTGGCAGCGCAGACACGAAGCGATGAAACGTCCCATTCCAGGAGGAGGTATAGTTCTCTTTGCCTTTTTCTGTTTCTGTAGTAACATTCGTCACTGCTACACATGAAAATAAAACCCAGATGGAATCCCCAAGATGAGGAGAGGGTCTTCCCCATCCCTGTGCAGTAGGACAAAGCCCACAGTGGGCACTTAGGGTCCCTGGCTGCCAGCTTCTCTGCAGAGCAGCCTTCCAGCCAGGGCCACAAGACGGCAGAGCAGGAAAAGACCCCCTGCTCTGCTGGGTCTTACCTGTCTCTTCCCCTGTGGGCCTGAGGTCATAAAACAGGTCATGGAGCAGGTAAAGAGCTGAGGTTTCCCCAGCCCTTCCAAACTCCACCCTGGCCATGGATGCTTAGTCCCCTTTTCTTCCTCCTGGGTGCCTTTGTCCAGCCCTGGATACACAGTCAGGGACCCTCATCAAAAGCACATTCTTAGGAGGGCTGCAAGCAAGCACAGGGAGCTAAACAGAATGTACTGAACCAGGAGGAGAGTAGGACCAGAGCCTGAACCTCACCTCCTCCAGGAAGCCTTCCCTGACCACCATGGCCTTCTTCAAAGTCATCCTACACTTTAAGATCAAATCACATGACTTCTACCTACCATCAACTTGCCTTGCTCACTAAATGTGTCGTGTGTCTTGCTAAAATCCTCCTCTGGACTGTCAGCAGCCCCTAGGGGACAAGAAGCCCTCAACACTTGCCCTGAGGACCTCCTTGGTCCCTAGCACAGTACCTGGTTCACCAAAGCTGCTCTGTAAATGTTCGTGGAAAGAACGTAGTTACAGCATCACTTTGATAAGTATTAATAAAGCAATAACAGTCATCTCCCGACCCCCTACTGCATGCCACGCACTGGACAAAGTATTTTACCTGCATTAACTCAATCCCACACAACGCAACCAGGTGCTGCTATTCTCCCTTTACAGGTGAGGGGCAGAGAGTTACGACTTGCTCAAGGAATTTGCACTGAAGTCCGCAGGCCCCAAAGCCATGTCCTTCTCCACTCCCTGTGTTGAGACAGGAGGCAGGTCATATCCCTGAGATGCCTGCCGTGAGGACTGCCTCTCTCTGTTCTGATCCAGGCGGGTGAAATGGAGGGTAAAGAGGTGGGCTGACCAATGCTCCCTCCCCAAGCCTCAGCTTTGCCACCCAGCTTGGTTGGTCCCCTGCAAACAGTGGTGCCCACTAACTGCAGCTTGCACCCAGGTGGAAGCCCACAAGCCAGGAGAGCCCCGTCCAGCTCAGGGTCAGCTGTGGGGTAGTGGCCTCTTACTAGTTCTACAGCAAACATCCTAGAGGTCCAGGCAGAATCTCCCTGGGCCTCAATCTGCTCATCTGCAAAGTGGGGAGAGTCCCTGCCCACTCAGCGGGCTGATGAACAAAGAATTAGAAAGCGGGCTGTTCTTAGCTTAGGCACCTGTTGGGGGCGCATTAGGGTCTGAGCTGGGCCCTTCCGGCTCTCCCTTCTTCCCGCCAAGGTAGTGTTTCCCTAAGTCAGTTGCACCCTGGAATGGCAGCATCCCGGCAGCCACCCCCAAAACAACCGGCTGATGGAAAGGTGAGCAGGGTGCTGGTCAGTAAGGGAGGAGGGGGGATCAGCTCTCAGGAGGCAGTGCAACCAGGCCCCCGCTCCCAGCAGAGCCCTAAGCCCTGCGCTGGAACTTTCCCCTTCCCTATGTACCCCCCGTGCCCCCAATACTGTTTTCCCTGCATCCTCAGCTCAGTCCAGCCACTTAATTCAGCAGCCGTTTGTCCCAGCGCCCCCGACCTCACACAGGTGTACTGTGTACTCACTTGCTTTCAGGAAAGTAAGTAGTTTTTTGGTGAGCAGCCAGTAAAGGGGACTGGATATGGGCCGAGAGGGGTACACAGACCCCTCCCCAGGGGACTGCCCCAGGCATGTTATCGAGTGTTCCTGAAACCCAATGCCCGGCCCAGTGGGGCAGCCAGGTGTGCCTCAAGACAAGGCTGTTTTTCCTCTTCTGGAAGAGTCACAGGAACTCCTGACTGGAGGGTCCAGAGACTTCAGACAAACATCACAACTGCTCCGTCGTCACCTGCATGCGTCCCTCCCCCGACTGGGCCCCTGTCTGGGGCTGTGGGTCTGTCTCTGATGGGCCAGCCTGGAGAGTCATCTGGCCCTGCTCGCCCCAAGGCCTCCAAGACCCCGAAAGCCCACAGTCCAGCCTGATCCCACCACAGCCCAGAGGTGTCCATTTCTTCCTCCACCTCTTCAGCACAGGTAGTGACGAGGCTCTGGAGGAAACTCGAGAGGTTGGCTCCCTTGAAGTGGAGAAGGAGGTCAAGAGACACATTTCCCAACTTTCAAAAGAAATTGTTTGGGATAATTAATCTACACATCACCAACACCAAGGGATTGTTTTATATCAGAAGACATATAATTAAGAAAACAGTAGCAGGTTTGTTGTGTATTTTGTTCCTAAAGAATGCTAATTATGTTTAGCTCCCTGACACATCCAAAGGTTTCCCCCCAATATTTAGAAATCAAACAGAAGTTGGCTGCAAGGTACCTCTTTACCTAGACTCAGAACAAGGAGGGTCATGGAATGAAATGGGCCTCCAACAGGTCTTGGAACGGGCTTTTCAGCCTGTGATTGCTGCCCCAGAGAGGAAAGGCATTTGCAATTGCTAAACTGCACTCACCATTGCTTAATTACATCTTCAGATCAGCAACTAATTTGCTTAGGGTGCAACTGAGCTGACGTGGGTGTAATTACTTGCCAGGGACACAACTTAGCAATGCAGCTGCAGCCGGGGCACATGGGGAGCCACGCTCAGCTCTGCTCTGAGAGGCTGTGGTTCCACGGCTGTGGCTTCCAGGGCCCCGGACCCCAGCAGGCTGGACAAAGGCAGCCCCAGCCCAGCTGCTCCCTAGAAGCAACCTGGGTGTCAGGAAGCTCAGAAAGGTCCATCTGGAGGTGTTCAGAGAGCAACGAGGAGGACCCTCCTGGGCTGCCCCTCCTCGGGGGGTCCCTCCCCAGCTGAGGAGGTGACTCTAGAGGGTGACAGTAGCTCTGCCCAGGTCCTGCCCCTTTATCCTGGGAACCCCTGCTGCAGCCTGATTCCCCCGAGTACTCCATGCAAAGGCATGGCAGGGGAAGTAGTGGCCAAAGGGGCTGGCACCCAAGGGGGACAGGTGCATGACCGCAGGCACCTGTGCCCCAGGTAAGGAAGCAAAGCCGCCCTCCTGATACTTCCTTGAGTCCTGCTAAGGTCTGCAATCTGGTCAGACAGGCAACATCAAGGTCCCCACAAAGGAAAGGGGAGGCACTTACATTACCCTCCAAAACACACAAACACACACACACACACACTTTCTTGGAAGGGAAATCCTCCAAATAGGAGGAGGGCACCAGCATTTACAGATGGGCCTGTGCTGTGTCCCAAGTAGGCTGTCCTCACTGTACCCTCAGGCAGTCCACACCCCAGGCCGGGGCTCCATTCAGGCCCCTGTCTACTCACAGCCCAGCCCATCACCTCATGGACAGGAGAATGATTAAGGAGTCATGGTGTTGTGATCAAACTTCTAAAAGGATCCTGTTCGTTGTACAGCAGAAACTAACACAGCATTGTGAAGCGACTATACTCCAATAAAAAAATAAACAAAAATAAATAAATTAATTGATTAAATGGTCAAAATAGTGAAGTAAATAAATAAATAAAACCAATTATAGTGGGGGGAAAATCCTGTTTGAGATACATCCTAAAACTGTTACTAGTGAAAGACACCATGTCTGGAATTTGCTTCCAAATAGCCACGGGAGGAGAGTGCCTGGGAAAGACAGATGGAGCCAGAGGGACCTTGATTTCATCATTTGTATGTGTTTGCTAGGCTGTATCACACCCTGGGTGGTTTAAACAACAGAAATGTATTTTCTCACAGTTCTGGAGGCTGGAAGTCCAAGATCAAGGTATCTGCAGGGATGGTTCCTTCCAAGGGTTTGAAGGAAGGATCTGTTCCAGGCTCTCGCCTTGGTTTGGAGATGGCTGCCTATGCCCTCTGAACTCACATCATCTTCTCTCTGTGTGTCAGTGTCCAAATTTCCTCTTTTTATAAGAACACCAGTCATAATGGATTAGGACCCACCTTAGTGACCTCATTTTAACTTGATTGCCTCTATAAAGACCCTGTCTCCAAATAAGGTCACATTCTGAGGTACTAGGGCTTAGGACTTCAACATATGAATTTGGGGGACACAATTCAGCTCATCACATAATTGTTGTGGAAGATGGGGGATGTATACATTAAGCTATTCACTCTACTATTGTATAAGTTTGCATTTTTTCATAATAATTGGAGGGAAGGGGCATGCAGGGAGGCAATGCTTCAAACAATTGTCATGTCACCAGGTAAACCCCAAGGAGATAAGACATTCTCCAGTGCTCAAAGAAAATCCTAAAACTCAGAGCTCTTTCAGAAGAGACAAGGCAACTTTAGGAGGTAGTGAGCAACCCAGCTCTGAAAACATCCAAGCCCGGGCTGTACGACCACCAGTGAAGCCTTCTGTAGGATTCCTTCTCCGAGGGGAAGCTGGCTTGGCCAACATCTATGACTTTGCCCAACTCTTGGTTTCCAAAAGAGCCAAGGCTGTCTTAGGCTGCATTAACAGAAGCACAGTGGCTAGAACAGGGCTGGGAGAGTCCTGTTCTACTCAGAACTGAAGGGACCACCTGGATGCTGGTACTCCAGTCTGGAACCCCATCACAGAAGGCACAGGAAGCATTTCAGAACGACAGGCTTACATCTGGAAGGGAGCAGCCACGTGCTCAGACAGCTGATGGGTGATGAGCAACTGGGACCTTGGGTCATTGGACCACACATGCACATTACATGTGTGCACACTGCCCAAACCACCGCTCTTCCTCGGCCCTCCTGAAGATGATAGGAGGGTCTGGCCTGTAGCACATTCTAAATAACATCTCCTTTCACCTGTGAAAACTCAAGATTTCTGGGGTGGGGGGAGCAGGGGGCGTGAGCAGAGAAGAGGGGCCATAAAAATGCTCAGACTTTCCATAAACTTCGGCACTGACCCTCTTGCTCCCACCAGGGTCCCTAGAGCTGATTAAGTCCCCTTGCTGCCTGTAGATGACTAAAAGGGAAAGCGACATCGGAATCAACACGGCATCGTTTACTTAACGAAGCAGCGACCTTCCATTTGAAGTCATCTGCCGTATCAGACACCACTTCTGTTTTTCATGGGAGACATAACTGCAGTCATTTAGAGTGTGGAACAGGAAAGCAGCGAGGGAGGGCCAGGATGAGCCCTTCACGAGGCAGCTGAAAGAGGGCCCTGCAAGGCTGGGGGAGCCAGGGCAGGGAAGGCAGCTGCACCCACAGCCCCTCACATGGCTCCCACCAACATGCTCAGCCATGCTCCCGGCCACGGGCACACTTATGCTCACCCATACACACACACACACACACACACTTGCAGCCTTCTCCCACAAACACAAACAAGTGTTCACAAACATTCATGCTCACACATGCACTCTGCCCCTCGGCCTCACTCACAAGTGCAAAGGCACCTGTGCTTACCAGCCTTTGGCACGATGCTTAGGAACGTTGTTTCTGGCTGCTGTACCCAAAACCTCCACACTGGGAAGGGGGCAGGGGGCAGTCCCCAGCCAGTGAAGGAGGGACTGCTCAGCACAAAGCTGACTCTCAACCCTAAAGGCACCTTCAATAATATCACACCCGGGCTTCCCTGGTGGCGCAGTGGTTGAGAGTCCGCCTGCCGACGCAGGGGACACGGGTTCGTGCCCCGGTCCGGGAGGATCCCACATGCCGCGGAGCGGCTGGGCCCGTGAGCCATGGCCGCTGAGCCTGCGCGTCCGGAGCCTGTGCTCCGTAATGGGAGAGGCCACAACAGTGAGAGACCCGCGTACCGCAAAAAAATAATAAAAATAATAATAATAAATAATAATAATATCACACCCAACACAGAATCCCCACCGGAGCCCAAGCGTTTGGAACAGAGACTGTGCATTGCCTAAGAGGTGAGGGGGCAGTGGCAGGGTGGGGAGGCAGGCGCTGAAATCCAGCTCACTTTTCACTCTTCAAGCCACAGGGCACCCATCCACCCAGAAGAAGGAATGGCTTTTCCTAAGTTTTGCACACACAGCATGGGTTCCAGCAGTCCCTTCACCCCCAAGGCCACACGCACACTTACGTATCTGTGTACGTGTCCACATACTCAGGTTACATGCTGTGCAAGCCACATTCACATACAGCCTCTCACACATCTGCAGCCACCAGCATGCAAGGTACATGGCCATCCTCAGGCTTCCTCACCAGGCTCACTCCCAGGGGCCCAGGCACAGGTCCTTCTCCTTGCCCTTGGTCTGAGCTGATGATGATGCCCTCAAGCCCAGTCCCAGGTCCTGCTCCCCAAAGACAGGGCCTCAGAAGGGGGTGGGGCAGGAATCCTGCCTCAAGGTCCAGGGATCAGGCAGGTGCCCGAAAAGTGACTCCACCTGTCTCCCTTGCCTGGCACCAGGATGAGACCACTGGTCACACAGTCGCAGCCTGGCGGGGAGAGGCCAGGCACTATGGAGCCCTCTGGGTGGCCAGGAACATGGTCCACCTCTAGCATCAGCAGTAGGTGTTTGGGGGCAGGGGTGGAGCTCAGTCTCCAGGAAGCCCTAACTCCCACCTCCCAGGACCTTGCCGCCTCCTGGAGCTAAATGGGGAGAGGCCAAGTCAGATCCATGATTTCCAAATAAGCCAGACCCTTAGACAAGACTGCAGGGTCCAACCTTCCATCTCTTAGGTGCCCTTTTACCTGCCCAGGAAGCACAAGGAAAAGGATGCCAGGCAGGCGTTGGGACATCTGGCTTTAACAACCTCACCTCTGATGAGGCCTGAAACGTTATCTCCCACTGGCCTCCCTGCAAGGAACAGGCTCACCAGACTGAAGAGTCCTGGATGGGGGCCCAGGAGCGCCCACCTCTGCCCAGAGGAAGATGCCCCAGCCTACAGCCTCCTTCCATTCTCACCTTTCAACCCGACAGGGCAGGGTCCAGCCCAAGGGGCCCGCTGATGCGGGGCGCAGGTGAGCAGTCCCGGGCGCCTCCCGGCCCCCACCCTGCTCCAGGCCGCCTCCTCTGGTTTCGGGGAGAAGGAGGGGCGTCCACGTTCTCTGGGAAGCAGAGCGGAGCCCCACGAAGTGACCCCTTTTCTGAATGAAATTGAGCTGCCATTTTCATCTTCTCCCCAAATGTCAGCAGCGTTAGATCAGATGAGGAGTTAATCTCTTGCCAAAATTCATTTCCGAACAAGAGAGGTGTCTGCGGGCAGGTGGAGGTTTGTTGTTTGTTTCAGTATTCCTCCCCACGCACCGTTTCTCTCCCTGTCACTGGGGTGCGGATGGGGGTAAAAGTCAGAATAGAGCGCACTGAGGCCCCTGGGGGGCTAGGGGATGCCGCAGAACGCAGGCGGGTTGGGTGGGAGGGCGGCCGCCCTGGCCCAGCGCCCGCCGTAGCGCCCAGCCCCCGCGTTTGCCCTCCGAACGCTCGGATGGCCCCTGGGGCGCGCCCGGGTCATCCTTCCCGGCCGGCTGGAGAGGAACGGACCTGGGGCCAGAGCAGGCAGGGCCTAGGAGACAGGCGCTGCGAGGGCCTGGATGCCTGAGCCGTATCCTCAGCGCAAGACGGACGTCCTCCCCAAACCCCGCCTACCCGCCCCAAGCCCCCAGCCTCCCTCCCGCGGGCCAGGGCGGTAAAAGGAAAAGGAAAGGCAATTGCTGCCTAAAGAAAAAAGAGGAAAAGGAGGAAATAAACGCCCAAACGAACTGGTCAGTACCTTGCAGGAGGCCTCATTTGACAAGTGACCAGAATACAGCCGCTGGCCTGAATGCATAATTACCCCCAAGTGAAAATTCCCCATCTAATTTGATATTTGGTTCTTTGCAGAAGCTATAGCCTTCGTAAATAATATACAAAGTAAGAAACCTAATCCTGCCTGCTAGAATGTTTAATTCATCATTATGCGAGCTAATTGGAAGGTGATTATATGGTAATTGCTCATTAGTGGTGTATATTTATCGCTGTACCTTATGTCAAGGCCATGGGAATTGTGTAGAGTCTGTTCTCTCATTTCAAGGATCAGTTTCAGAAGCAGGAGCGAAGCAGGCAAGATCAAGTTCTTCCTGACGTCAGGGTCCAGCAGAGGGCTGTGGAGACCCGCGCTATATATAGGACCTGGAGCCGGCTGGGGGCAGGCGCGGCCTGGGGCCGGGCTGAGATGCTGAGCCGGGCAGCCAGACCACTGCCGGGCAAAGCCGGTCCTCCCGGGGAAAGGGAGGAGAGGCGTGGGGCTGGGGGCCCTGGACCATTTTCCAAACGCGACCCCATCCCCATTCCAGGCACCTCCCTGGCGCATCAGGTGCGTCTGGGCCTCTGCGCTTATGCTGGGAGAGGAGACCTTGCCCCTGCGCTTTCTCTAGGACTCTCTGGCGGTGTGCAGTAGGTGTGGGGTAGAGAGGGGGACCGGCGAGGCTTGATTTGTACACTGGGTGGGAGACAGGGAGAGGGAAGGTGAGGCTTGATTTGGAGAGCCAGATGGAATTTGGAGTGGTGGAGACCCGGTCTTCCTCTCCGATCTGATCGCCTAACCTTTGATCAACTCCCACCTCCTTGGCGGGCCCAAAAATTCTCTCAATTCCTTCGCCCAGAGAAGCAGGGTGCAGGCCGGACGAGGGTACCAGGTTGGTGCCTAGGGAGGGGGACCCAGAGTCTCTCTATGGTAGGCGAGTAGAGCAGGGCGAAAGAAGCACGAAGAAAGGCAGGGCGTGAGCCCAAACCAGCCCCAGGCCAGCGCCTGAGCTGGGAACTTGGGACAGGCAGGAAGGCAGGTCTGAAATCCCCGAGGCGCGGAGGAAAGACGTGAACTCAGTCTGCAGGGGGAGGTGAGGGCAGGGGCGAGGCCGTGGCTCTCCAGCAGCTCGGAGGATCCGGCCGGGGCGCTCGGAGACCAGCCGTCAGCCGAGCATCCTCGCACGTGGGCGTGATCTTTGGCGCGCTCTGGCGCCCCCTCGGAGGAGTGCGACGCTCCTTTGCCCTAGCCAGACCCCAGCCCGGAACGCCGGGCACCCCTACTTACAGCCCCGGGGCCCTCCCATGTTCCCCCAACCCCCTCGCCGGGCCACAGGCACTGATGAACAAAAGGCCAATTAGATGCTGGGGCGCGGCTGATGAATGGACCTTTCGCTTTCAAGCGCGGCACCGCCTCGGGTTTCCCGGAGTACTGGGTCGCGCCGGGAGAAGCCACCTGCCCGAGCGGGGTCACGGCTGGGGTCAGCGAGTTCTCAAAACTCCCACTTCCCCCTCGCTGAGGGGCTGGTAGGGGGAAGTAAACGCGGCGGCCGAGCGGCGGACGCAGGAGCGGAGCGGCGGGCTAGGCGCGCCCGCGGCCCCGCAACTCGGCCTCGAGGCATCGCGGCCGAACGCTGCAGGCCCGCTTCCTCTCCCGCCCTGCCTGCCTCTGCTCTGAGGCGGCACCCGAGTAAACCAAACGCTGATTGCTGGAATAAGAAGGGCCGGCCTGGGAAAATGCGGTTACCAAAAAAAAAAAAAAAAAAAAAAAAAAAAAAACGGCTGCTGTTTGCCAAACTCCGGAGCGAGTGGTGCGCTGCGAAACAATAACCGAACCCGAGCCTTCTCACTAAACTCACACGTCTAGATCCGGAGACATACACATATGCTGCCCTGGTGCCGGCATGGACGCCATCACAGGGGACCCCCACCCAAACACGGAGAAATGTTCCCGCGAGTCGCACACTCTGAGGCCATTCCCATCTTCTGAGATCCACAACTGCAGCCGGCTCACAGCGACCAGACGCTGGCACACAACTTCTTTACACAATTGCATTTCTACGCCTTTATAAGCTCTCTAATTACAGCCGCGCAGCTGCCCGTTCTTGCCCTACCTAACTCAATACAGTCTAGATGCCCAAGGAAAGCTGGACACCTTGACACACTCACAATCTACACAAGTAGCACCGGCCTCTCCAGCCTCTAACTCACGCAGTTAGCACAATTAGCACCTACACATCCTGACTTAAATCCTGGCTCAGACACACGAACAACTGTTTCACAGACCTCACTGGTACACTCAGCCTCTACAAAACCACAAGCACAGCCTCTCGCCCTAACTCACATCCACACCCTTAGTCCGACTTGCAATTGCCCGCATGCGGGGAGCCTAGCCCAGATGCCCCCAGCCGCGGCGCGGGGCCCCGGGCGAGGCCTCCGAGCCGCCAGAGTCCCTCCCCAATCGGCCTGCGCGTCCGAGACTTTGTTCCCTGCGACTCGAGGCGGGGACGGGGAGGAACCGAGGTTTCCAAGGCCGCGCGCAGGCCCGAGCCCCCTTTCTGCCGGGCCCGCTTGGTGCGGCTCTCCGCCCTCCACAATCCGCCCCTAGCACAAAAGTGGCCCGGCAGGTTCCGGGCCGCCGCCAAAGCTCCCGCTCGGGCTGCGCTAAGCTGCCGGGAACAGAGTTGGAGCGAGCTGGGAGCACCGGACACTCCCACAAGAGGCAGAAAGGATTAAGTGCCCAGAGGTCCGAAGCTTTTCCCACCTCAGGAGTTTCCGGTGCCTTGAACAGAGCCCCCCACCCCCCACCCCTCCGCCCACGCCTACCTGGCCCTTTGCTGCGCTGAGGAACTGGACCCCAGATGAGACACGCACGCGGAACCCACGTGTACCTCTCGGGAAGGAGAATGTAGCCCGGGCACACTTGCGTTATACGTTCCGTTTGACTCTGTCAGGGAAATGCAAACTGAGAACCCAAGCCTCTCGGTCAGGCGAACGCACAGGGAAGGCCCACAAGTAATCAAGAAGGAGCAGGTCATGGATCAAACGTGTAACCTACATCCCCATTCGGGGAAACAGGCAAGACACAAGACAACGTGCGTGCAGTTCCATGTGTAGGGAGGAACACAGAACCTGACCCTCGATGCCCATTGCACCCTGCCAGGGTCATCTAGGCCTGGCACCCATGTACCACGAGGGAGAGCACAGACCTGCAGCACACAGCTCCCACGCTTCCCTGCCCAAGGGGCTCCAGCCCAGCACGCGCGCACTGTGACAGGGACGCAGCCACAAGGCACACGCGCCCCGCACCCTGCCCCGCGCCCCGCGCCCAGATAGTCATCGTGGGATGGCATCTCGCAAATATTTATATTCCTCAGCGCCACGGCAGCCCGCGTCCACATTAGACGCTCTAATCCTGCCACTTTAAATAGATGAATTAATAAAGCAAACGAGCGGCTAATAAGCTGACTGTCCAGCCTTTTTGAGGCGGGGGAAGGACTCGAAAGTGCGCCGAATTTGTTTGCCGTGGATCAAGGCGAGCCGCCTCTGCTTCACTTTCTTTATCTTAATTCCGACTTGAAAAGATATAATTATCTAGTTTGAACAGAGCCGCTATCAAATCCTTCTTTGGGCCGGGAAGGGGGGCGTTGGAGTGGATTGCGGCTCTCTGAGCCGCTCCGTGCAGCCCGAGATAGCGCGTAATGAAGATGTGGAGGCCCGAGATACAAAGGGCATTAACCTCATTAGCATGAAACCTTTTCTTCTTACCATTGTGGGACCCTTTCAGCCGCCTAATCCCCCCTATTTTCAAAGCTTGGTTTGTAATAAAGCTTTTAGGTTTTTTTTCCCCAAAGCTAATAGTCTTCTCTGATGATTTTATTGCTGTTACACTACATAGGACATTTACAAAAAAAAAAACCCATCACCCTCCCCCTTTTCTTGTACTTAAAAAAAAAAGTATATGGTTCTTGCAGAAATAAGCCTTTTATCAAGATAGGAAATTTTCTTCAGGAAAGGCTAGTCTGAATTTTAACAGGTCTGTGCTCTGTGTTTGAGGCATTCTGGGTTTGGCAAAGTGGGTAGAAGGAAAAGGTAACTTGCTTAAAAGAAAGAAGTGCAGCAATGCTGTAGCAGGGACTGCAAAGCACTCGGGACAGCTATTGGTCACAGAGGTCCCGCTGTCCAAGTGACTGGAAACCCCACTTGAGTTTCCAGGATACACAGGACAGCACCTGTCCCTTCGAGAGGCAAGCCTGTGTCTCCTGAGGTGGCCCCCTCTCGCCCCAGCATCCTCGGGCAGTGGAGTCTCCCTGACTATACCCATACCTTCCCAAGGAGTCTGCGTGGAAATGCACCATAAACAGCCAGGGTTCTCCAGAGAAACAGAGAGGGAGAAAAAAGGAGAGAAAGGCAGAGATAAAGGGGAAAAAGAGGGAGAGAGGCCAAGAATGAATTCTACTTTCGAAGTAGAGGAGGGGAGGGGAAAAAAAGAAAGAAAAATTTCCATAGTGCCCTATAGTCCCCACACGTGCATGGAATGTCTAATCTTAACTTTTCAAGGCAGGATGTTAACAAAGCTTGTATTTTCGCCCTGCATTGTAACTCGGCCTTATCACAGTGTAAAGGGTGGGGAGATTGTCCTAAATTATGTCCAGGCAGCCCCCCTGGATCCGTGGATTAAGAGATTAAAGGAGACCACTGGGCAAGGCCTCTTCTTTCCCCTTCATATTCCTGGTATGATAATTGCTTAAACTGATTTGCACTTTCACAAAAGCTCGCAGGACGCTTTGTAGCTCGAACAGAACAGACGAGGTTTCTCTATCAATGGAAATAAAACTGATTAATGCAGCCTATCAGGATAAGAAGCAAATGAAGCATGCAAAAACAACCTCGTACCCCCAGAAGGGGGAAGGAGCGGGGGGGAGAAAAGCTAAGTTTCCTCCAAGACTGGGTACAACTTTTTCTTTAACGTTAAAATTGAGAGTTGAAGGTTTCTCAAAACGCTTGCCTTATAAGGCTGCTGAGGCCCTTGGGCTCATCCCCTCACCTTTGGCAGACTGGGGCCAGAGAGAGGAAGGAAGGAAGGAAGGAAGGGAGGGAGGGAGGGAGGAAGGGAGGGAGGGAGGAAGGAAGGAAGGAAGGGAGGGAGGGAGGGAGGGAAGGAGGGAGGAAGGGAGGGAGGGAAGGAGGGAGGAAGGAAGGGAGGAAGGGAGGGAGGAAAGGAGGGAGGGAGGAAGGAAGGAAGGAAGGAAGGGAGGGAGGGAGGAAAAGAGGGAAAGAAGGATAGAGAGAGGGAGAAGGACAATTGTGTTTTGGGGTTTGAAGTCAGAAACACAGTTTAAAAAGTCCCAGGATCCTGATTCTGCTAAGTGTTTTCCCCAATCCTGGGGGAATACTCTTCAATGCATAACTATATGTCCAGGTTTTTTTAAATAACTAGAGGTTAAGAGTAGTAAGCATTTTTTAACCTGAAATTCAAATTAAACTCCCTCTTTAGGCCGTGTAGTGGGCAGAGGTCTGGATGGAAAACTTTTCTCCCATCCCTTTTCTGAAGGACTTAAGTTTTCCTAATCCTCTCCCTTTTCCACCCTCTTCTCTCTTTAACATGCCCAAGAATCCATCAGCCTGGCCCTTTTGTGGGTGGGGAACCTGGGCTTCTTGAGCCTAGATGGGGAAGGACCACACTCAAAGAGATACTTTTTTCAAGAATTCACTTCAATTTCCCAAGACAACTACTCTGAGGGCATATTGATAAATCTTTATTGACAAAATATTGACATTGACATACTTCTTGGAAGTATATAGTGTGTTAGAATTCTAACAAATTAACACAGAACACAAAAATATTTACATTCTGGTATAGAAGACATTAAGGAAGCATTTGTCACTCTCTTTAGTAAGTCTATGATCTTGGAATAGAAACTCAGTGCTTGAAAACTTGCTGCCGTGTTCTTGGCCACACTTATCATCCCTGCTAACTACAGTCCTTCAGTTTTTGCAATAGATAGATTGAAAGTTTGGAATGGCCTTTATTTACGGCAAATGGTTGAACTCGGCCAATACCTTCAACCACTAAAAGGAGTTTAGTTCGTGGTTTTAAGCCTTGGGATGTTAGGAAAGGAATGTCCAAGAAATAGAATTAATTTAGGGTTTTTTTTCCCAGTACAAGTCCTGACTCCTCTTGTGGGCACCCTCCCCCTCCACCCCCAGCCCCCCATCCTGCTCCCCGTTTCTCTGAAAGAGGATCACTATCGCTGAGCCTACTTCATTAAGCTTTCACAATCACTTTGACGTCAGAAGGTATCAAAAAGTGTTTACAGACTGCACATTTCTTGCAAAAAAATCAAAATAAAAAGCACGCAGAACCTGTCTTTAAAAGGAAAAGAAAATTACAATTCACTTTCTGTCTTAAGACACCATTCGCCCAACAACTGCTACATGCAATTCAAGTTTTTGAACAGGTGTGGGATGGGGCTGGAGGTGGAGTCCCCATTGTTACTGATTATTTTTAAAGATTGGGGAAAAAAACACTTCGAAGTGCAAAATAAAAAGTCCTGTGCCTGGTTGGGGTTTTTCTTTTATCATTATCATTATCATTTTTTAAAAAATCGGACTGCGGGATAACCGGAATACCTGCCAATCATCTTGTCTCGCTGGTTTGGCGTTTGACTGACAGCTCCCCTTGTCAGAGTGCCTTCGGCTTTGCCACCTTTGGATCTCTCTCTCTCTCTCTCTCTGTCTCTCTCTGTCTCTCTCAAGCTGCCTCTTTAGACAAGGGTTGCGTGTTCATCCAGGAGCCTCCGTCCTCTGCCATCTCGGCGCGGCCTCGGATCAGGACCCTGCGCTCTTGCTGCCCAGCGTCTGCGTCGCGCCGCCCCTCTCTCTGACTCCCTCTCCCCTTCTCCGTGAACGTGTGTGTGGTTTGTTTTTGTTTTGTAGGGTTTTTTCTTCTTCCCCTCCTCTCCCTGTCTCTGTTTTGCTCCGTGTTGTCCGTTTCTGTGGGGTTCTGTTTGTGTTTTTAATCGTCTGAGGTCACATCTATTTCCTCGGGACTCGCCTGCTTTGTGGCGATTCTCCACCGGTTAATATGGTGCGTCCCTTTTTTCTTTTGTTGAGAATCTGAGCCTTCTTCCTCCAGCTTCTGCCTTTTGAACTTCGTCCTTCGGTTCTGAAACCATACTTTTACCTGCAGGAGAGGCAGATGGGGTGCGTTAGTTCCTGCACAGCGCCCTCCTACCTCTTCCTCTTTTGCCTGGCCCGGACCTGGGACTGAGACTACGGAAGTCCAGCACCCCAGCTGCGTGTCTTATTAGCTGACCTCCCCACGGCCTCCCCTTGGGGAACAGAGCTCCTATCCCGGGGCCGGTGAGAAGGCTGACTCCCTCCCCTTCTGGGCCCTCCTGGGGCACATTTCCCCTGGTCCCGAGGCCCAGAGTGCAGAGTGCCCCCTTCTCATTTTGTCCTGCTCGGGACACCCACATCCCGCTAAGTGCAAAAGCCTGGCAAACATTGGGAAACCCCTATAAAATTATAAGTAAGGGAAAATTAAAAGAGACACATCCCTCACTCCCTCTACCTAACTAGTGCAGGGGAGATCTCATTCCCACTGCTGCAGCTCCTGCTGGGCCGAATGTGCTTTCTGTTCTCTGCCAGTTTCCCCGCAGCCGCTGCCTAAATATAGCGCCTCCTCGGCAAGGCCTGGGCCCTGGGTAGGCAGTCAAGATTTGCCTGAGCTTCCTCCTCTCTGCCCGCTACTCTTGCAGGTGAGAGCAGGAGCAGTTGTGTGTGTGGGGGTGGGGGGAGTACTGGGGGAAACCGGGGGGATGATGGGGTGCAGAGCCCTGGGGTCCAACCCAGCTGTCTCTTTTCAGCTAGGAAAAGAGGCTCAAAAGTGAAAGCTTCTGAAAGACTGTGAGATAAAGGGGAAGTAAAAGAAAAACTGTGAAAGAGAAGGGAAGAGCCCCTCAGTCCTCCTCTTGACCAGCCCCAGGACAGTCCAGGGCCAAGCTCTCACCCCATCACATCACTTCCCACCAGGGCGGGGCCGGCAGCCTGGCCTCCTCGGAGCGCTGCTAGAAGTCTGGGGAGCAGTGAGGTGGGGCTCAGATGCTATCCCGACCAGTCCCTGGGGAAGCTGGCGATGGGGCCCCATACAGTGACCAGACCAGACAGTAACACTGCCCAAGCTTCTCAGCGGTGAGGTACAGGTGAGGAACATGGTGATGACTGCACCTCCCATGCCACCAGGGCTGTCCCATTCTGCTAGCAGCACCCCAGGCCCCTGAAGTCCGCTCCTCTTTCTCCTTTGAGTCGGCAGTCCCAGGTCCCGGCTTGCTCTCCCCGGATGCCCCCAATCCCCCAAAGTGCCCCCATGAAAAAGCCGAGCTGGAACACGGCTGAGTTTAATTTGCTTTGAGTTTGCTAATTGAGTGGGAGGACGGTTCATTTCTCCCCGGCGCTCGCCCAAGGCGCGCGTCGGTGCGCTCGGGGCTTGACACGCACACAAAGACTCCAGGCAGCGTGGGCAGCGAGGCGGACAAAGACCACCGCCGACTCGGCTATCCAGGAGAAATCAGCCGGGCCGCGGCTTGTGCCGGGCCCCGCACCAACCCGCGAGGCCCTCGTCGGTTTTGTCCGGGGGGACGTTTTAAAACAAAAGCCTCGACCTCTTTGCGCCTCCCAGGAATAGTGTTACAACTTAATCTGCCCGAAAATGTTACTGTTTGCCGGGAACTTTGACCCCGCCCTGAGGCTCCGCGTACAGTAGCGCCTACTGTAGCCCTAAGCCCCCTCCTCGCCCCGGGGCAGGCCAGAACCTGGCCGCCTCGGGACCCTGTTGCGCAGGAAGGGTCTGCCCCCTGAGGCAGCTCCTCTCCCGCAGGCTTCTAGCTCCGTTTCCCGGATTTAGGGACGCACCCAGGATGCCCGGCTCGGCGGTCTGACTCTCCGATCCCCTCAAGGGGAGTAACTGGCTCCGTCGGTGTGAGCCTTGAGTCCCCGGTGCACAGAGCTCGCCCTAACCCACTCTCAGCTCTGTCTCCAGCCTAGAGCCCCAAACACCCCAGAACCCCGCGGCACTCCTTCCTGGATCCCAGCCGCGTACCCCAGACTCTCACCGAAAGTCTCACCAAAAGTGCAGAGCGGTCACAGCCAGGAGCTGCAAGGCCAGCCCAGCCGCACAGAAGGAGCAACTCAGCCCGTCCACCCCCGCCCCCCCAGAGCCTCGGGCGGGTCATGTCCTACAGTCCCCTGCTGGAGCCCAAGGAAGCCAAGAGCACCTCAAAACTTACACATCCTGAGCCCGGGCGTGGAACCAGCTCCCGGCCTGTTTGCCGAAAGCCCTCCACACTTTGAGGGCTGCGTGTGTCCAGAGATTTGGGATGCGGTTGCCGCGCCTGGGCCCGCTCACCTGAGTTTCCGTGAGGCTGAGGCTGTGCGCCAGCTGTTTCCTCTCTGCGCCCACCACGTAGTGGTTCTTCTCGAAGGCGTGTTCCAGCCTCAGAAGCTGGGACGGGGAAAAGGCGGTTCGGATCCGCTTCGGCTTTCGGGCCAGCGCGTTGTGCAAAAGGAAGCTCTCCGGACTTGTGTCGTTCCCTGCGGGGGACACAACAGAAGTCCCGTTAAAGGGGGCCGTCCTGGCCAGGTCCGCGCGCTTCTCCCGAGCCGGGCTGACCCGGCACAGCACTCAGGGCCTCCGCGTACGTAGCCCGTGCGGCCCGGCCCACGGGGGCCCAGGGCCCACCACACGCGCTAAGGGAACGCCGCTCCAGCTGCCTGGCCCGCTCCGCCGGGACCGTACCTGTGCAGCACCCAGCAGCAGCTGTCCCGGCGGGTCGAGTCCCAAGGCTCCTGACCTCTGCGGGCTTTGCAGCCGCCCGGGCCCCACGAGCCTCGCCACTTCCGCAACCGGCGCCCGGGACAGAGGAAGGGGCGGCAAGGCAGGGCCCGGGGATTGGCGCCCTGGACCCATAGAAACGTCTGTCTCTTCTTTCTAACCTCTGGGAGAACTTTGCCCCGGGGGTGAGGGGCGAAGAGGCGACGAACCGCTATCCTAGAGTTTTCTCGGGGACTTATTTTTAAAGTACTTAAGTCTTTCTCCTCCGGAAAAGCGCAGAGGCCGGGCGTGTCGCTGCAGCCCGGCCTAGACCGAAATCTCGCCGGCGGGTGCGCAGGGTTTCTGCCGCCGCTGCCTCCCGAGGCCCCGTTCTCCCGCTGCCCTGCTCCAGAGAACTAGGAGACACGAGCGAAGGCATCGAAACCCGGGGAGTACGGAGCTGCGGTCACCCGATGGGACTGTCCGCGGCCCCAGAAGATCCTGGCTACTCCAGGCCTGGCGTGGGGACCAAGAGCGTGGCTGCCAGAGAATGAGGAAAGGGAACCCTAAACTTTTCGAGCAAAGCCAGAGAGTTTCGGATTCACTCATTAGGGTGGGAAATCGATTCACCAAAACCCAAAGAAAGACAAACCTACAATCCAGGCAGGGATGGAGGCAAATCCGGTCTGGGAATAAGAGTAAAATGTTGTTTTTGTTTGGTTTGGTTTTTTTTAATTATGGAGGAGTGGAATCTACCCCATTCTAGGCTCTGGCAGGAACGCCAAGGGTTAATGAATGGGCAAGCCGCTGGGTATTGATCAGCGGCCTCGGGAGGTAGGTCTTTTCCCCGCTCAGATCGCTAAACTAATTACTTGCCCCTTTTTCTGGAGTTTTAACTCTCCTTCCACTCCCACCCCCACACACACACACAAAAAAAAATCCAAAAAATAGCAAGAAAGGAAAACACCCAAAGAGATCTCCTCCAGCCCGTCTTCCGACCCGGTTCATTTCTTTTAAAAGAAAAACAAAAACAAAAACAAGACCGAACCTGCCTTCGCCGTGGCCGCTCGGCGCCCGAATTGAGCAGGTCACGGCGAGAGTGCTGAGCCTCAGAGCTTCCTACCCGCGCGGGTTCCCGCCCCGCCTGAGCCTCCAAAATAAGCAGGATAAAACAAACTCCCAGACTTTGCTCTGGGGACGCGAGGGTCTCTTCGCCGCCGGAAGAGGGTCAGAGACCGAGAAGCTGCAGGTCTAGGATGCAGGGGCGCGGAGTGGATGGCAAACAGAGTCGAACGCAGTCGAAGGCGAACCTGGTGGCCGGGCCCTGTCCGCGCCCCTCGGAGCCAGAGCGGCGAGGGCATCGCCGGGAAGACAGAGAATCCGGGGACCCCCGCGGGCCACGGATTCCTTGGCGGCCGGCACTCGTAGCACGCTAGGAAAGCCTGCCTCGACCCGAGAGCATTCGGGGACAACTCCTCTGTCTGCGCCCTTCTCTAAAGGGTCAAGCGGCCGCCGGCCAGCCCCCAAACCGGCCGCAGCTCGGAGACTAGGGACCGTGCCCGGCTCCTCGCCGCCCAGTTTCCAAACGCGGCGCGCGGGCGGGCGAACCGGAGGAACCTCCATCCAGGCCTTGCCGGGCGCCCACCCAGAGCAGGCCGAGGGCAGTGCGGGCTGCAGAGCGCTGCAGCCCCGCGACGTGGCACGTACCTTGGAAGCGGTGGCCCAGATATCGGTAGCGATGGATGAGCCAGGGGTAGAAGGTGGACGGGTCCCGCTGCTGCGAGGCGAAGAGGGGGTGTGGCGAGTGCGAGGAGGGCAGGGGGTGGGCGGCCAGGGCGTGCGGCGGCGGCACCGGGTGCACGGGCACGGCCGGGTTGGGCGGGTGCGAGACCGCCTCGGCGAACACCAAGTCCGGGTTGGAGTAGACGCCCCTGCCGGCGGCAGCGGCGGCGGCCGAGTGGAAGCCGTTGAGGAACGGGTTTATGGGGCTGGAGTTGGCGTAGCTGAGCGCCGCGGGACGGATGGGGTCCTCAGAGCGCGAGGCGGGCAGGGGACTGTCCTTGGCCACCAGCGACTCGATGGTGAAGCAGCGCTTGGGCGCCGGCTGGAACATGCTGCGCCGAGGAGCGGGCGCCCGGGGCTCCCAGCTCCCGGCGACCGCGGCGCGCTGCCTCCGCCGCCCGCTGCCCGCTGCCCGCGGCGAGAACGGACGAGAATTGGGGACTTGTTTGTTGGGGGTGGGGGTGGGGATGGGGATGGGGGTGGGGGAGGAAAGGGAGAAAGAAAGGAAAGGAAAGGAAAGGAAGAAGGAAAGAAGGGGGGAGGGGGAGGGAGAGGCAACACCGAGGATCCCGAGAATCTTGCACCAAACGCGCCCAACCTGGAGAGAGGGGGAAAAATCCTTCCAGAAGAATTTGCAGGCGTGGATTGGGGTAATTTTTTTTCTTTTTTTTCCTTTTTTTTTTTTTTTGCGAGATGGCGTGGGGGGTATCGAAGTTAGAGGCGGGAGGGGGGGAAGTTTCTCGGGGGAGGCAAAAAAAAGTTTTCTCTCCTCTGCAAAAGGCGGGCAGGGCGCCCTAAGTCCAAGGACAATCCATGGAAGTGTTCGCTTCTTCACAAGTTGTGCAAACGATTTGTTAGTTCATGAGCCTAATTAGTGCGGGGATCACATAAACAGCTTCCTCCGAAGCCTGGTAAATGGCTTGATGATTGGTCGCTATTACTCGCCCTGAGGTGGAAGGGGGGAGACTCTTTAAAGTGCGTCAGAAGGAGACGAGCGCCTGGGAACCCGGAGGCCTGGATCCAGGCCGAGAGTGGAACGGAGTCGGCGCCGCTGCCTCGGCCGTGCCTCCTGCGCCCGCCAGGCCGCCCGGCCTTTCGGCGCCGTCGCCGCGCGCTCCTAGCTCACTTGCTCCCGCGGCGCCCGCGGCGGCTTCTTCTCCTCTTTCGCCTCCTCCTCTTCCTTTGGCTTCTCCTCCTACTCCTCCTCCTCCTCCTCTTCCTCCTTCTCCTCCTCCTCTTCTTCCTCCTCCTCTTTCCCCACCTCCTCCCCCTCAGCCACCGCCTACTTCTCCACCACCACCATTCCCTCCGGGGCACCCCGGTCCCTGCAGAGTCCCCGAGCGGCGCCGCCTTCGCTGCGGCCCCCTGGATCCCGAGCCTGCTGAGCCCGAGCTGGGGGGACAGACGGACACACTGATGCACAGATTCCTCGCGCCTAGCGCTATGCTGCTGCTGCCCCCCGCGGGCGCGGGTCAGGGGAGCTGGAATCGCCCCGGGAGCACTCGAGGGTAAGCGAGCAGGGGTTGGTTCCCGGCGAGGGCTAACGGAGCCGTTGGGTTAGACCAATTCCCACCCCCAGCGAAGCTCCCGGAGGTTTCCCAGGTGAGGAGGGAGTCTGGCCGGGGATGGGGGTCCTCCGACCACGCGTAGCCTCTAGGTCCCAGGGTCCCTGAGTTCACGATCCTTGACTCGGCCCGTTCGTTTCCAAGCTGAGACCGGAGTGGACGACCCTGCCCTGGCGGTGGGCTTCCAACTTGCCCACAGGCTCTCGATTTTCCTCTCTGGGACGGTGCTCATCTCCTTCCCCCAAACAGCTCTTTTGGGAACTGGGGGTCCCAATATCTGGGAATGGGGGTCCAGGATCAAGGGAGAGGCTGATGTGATACTACTATTACCGTTACGTTGTCATTATTTTTGTTAGTGTTGTTATCATTGTTATTATTATTATTATTATCATCATCATCATCATCACTATTTCTATTATTATTCTGCCATCTGTCGTCCTAGGGGCGGGTTGCTGTGCAAACCCAGGGCTTGCGATTAGGGAGTGAGGATCGCTTCTCCAGTCCCAGGCCGTGTCCGCATTTTCGAGCTTGCCTTCGGTTTTAGGATGATTTTAGGGCCGAGTTCCCTCGTCCCCATTGGCTCACGCTGCGGCATAATTATGATCACATCCCCCAGGCTGCTGGCGCTGCTCTCTGTTTATTGGTGGTTAAAGATCTATTATCTATTCATCAGCCGCCTCTTTTTTCCTCTTTTTTTTTCTTTTTGCCAATTACATTCTTCTAAAGTGAAGTACCAGCAGGTATTTTGCACGTTTACAATTAATGATTTAAAAAAAATCTGGCATCCTTTAAATCTCTTACTTGGAGGCCCATGTCACTTCGCTTAAGGATGAAGAAATGCCTGTGTTTGGTGATGAGGTTGCCGTGAGACCCAAAAAAATGTCGATTGGGAGGGGGAGAAGAGGGAAGTCCTGTAAGTCAGGCTTCAATGCCACCAGATTCATCAGTCAAAGGTCCCCAGGTCTGGGGACATGTTCCCCTGCTTTCCCAGCTACCCTCTCCCTGCCCTAGGGTCTCCCCCGTCCTCTGTGGTTTCATCTGCTGTGTATTTATGTTTGCGTCAATTTCTTCTTTATTCCAGGCATAGTCTGTGTTGGGGGTGTGAGGGGGGCGTTGGATGGGAGGAGGATCCAAAGCCCCTTTCGGAAAACACTCCAGGCAAGAGAGGAGTTAGGAGTGTGTTTTCTGGCGTTGTCTGGGCACCTGATCTTAGCGAGGACCCAGCAGAGATCATGCATGCTGCCTCCCGCAAGCTTCCCAGGGCACACACGCATACACACTTCCACACACGAGACAGGCATGGCCCTCAGCTCTGTACTCACGCCCCAAGAAGCCTGCCCCTACATCAGGCTTCTGCTCTCTGACGCCAGCTCTGGGCAGGGGTCTTGGCTGGGTTTTCACCCATAGCGGGTTCTCTCGACCTTGCTTTGTGGCATCCCCTCCATCCTTTTCCCCAGGCCCAAGGATACAGGGTGCTCGATCCAGCCTCTTGGGGTGGGTTGCATTTTGAATAGTATCTCCCTGGGTCCTGAACCATGGACCTCCAAAAATATTGTCCCCGATTCAGAAATCCTTCCCTCAGTTAGGCTGTAGGGACACAAGCCCCACTGTGCCCAGGCCAACAGAGAACCTGAAGCCACCAGGAAAAGTGGAAGTCTTTGGGCTGCGCTAGCCAGCCAGTCTGGGGTGGAGGTAGAGGTCAGCCCTTGGTTCCCAGAAAGAAATACCCAATTTAGGTGGGTTGTAGATCCCCGATCCTGGAGCCGGTGGAGGAGGACCCCTTTCTCCATGGAAGGATCTCCAGGAGGGCTGGAGGTTCAGGCTCGCCCGCAGGCCAGGCCTTCCAAACTCAGCCTTAGACTACAAGTGGGAAACTGAGGGCACTAAAAGCCCCACCCTGGCTGCAGGGCAGGGAATGAATGGCCTTTTATTGCACAGTCAGTATTAGTGATCTTGGCTGGGGGGTTTGAGAGTTGATGACTTCGAAGGCAAAGGGGCTCCATTCAGTGTCTGGGAGGTGGGATGAGGCCCGCCATGGTGTGTGATAGTTTCCCCTTCTAAACCCTCAGGCTGAGCACTGAAGTGTTATTGGTACCACCTTAAGCACTTTCTCCTGTTTTGACCAAGATGTGTCCGGAGAGTGTCCTAATGAAGTGAGCAGTCTAGAGCCCAGACCCTCAGCCTCCCTCCCAAGGCAGGGACAGTCGGCCGGGGCAGAGGGCCCAGGCTGCTCCCAGTGTACAAGAAGCAGGCCACCCGCCTCTTGCAAACTGCCATAAGGGGGCCAGCTTTACCCCCAAAGGGCTCTAGTTATTGGCAGGTGGGCAAGGCTGAGAGAGTCTGGTGGCTGCCTTCTTGGCGGCAGTACGACACGCCTGTTCGCCGCTGGCCCCAAGCCTCTCCCGGGCCCCCACAAGGAAGAAGCGGGATTCTAGCGAGTCAGGGGCCGCACGCGGAAGCCCTGGAAGCGGAGTAATCTATGCTAATTCATGCGCCGGGACCGAGGAGCTTGGAAAGGTTCGCTCTGCCAGGCTCCGACGTGCAGGGGAATTAACTAGGAGAGTAACTCATTAACCAGGCTGGAGGGCAGAGGCGCACCGAGGCGCTGGGCAACCTAGTCTGGACTCGGACCCTGAGCTGCCTCTAGACTCTGCTCCTTGGACCCAGCGGCTGCCATTCTCTTTACTTGTGGCTTCTTTAGCCTTTCAGAATGCGGCCCCTCTTTGTTCCCTAGCTGCTCTGGAAGGGTGGGTGTTGGGTTAAGTACCGGTGTGAGCAGTGGGAAGTGGGGGGATTTCTGAGGCTCCATCTTAGAGCAACGGGCTCCCAATCTCCACACCCCCACCCGATGAGGGTTGTGCTCTGTAGATTTCGGAATCTACACTCTGCAGGCAGCTGAACTAGCAGACACATGATGAAGGTTCGAGTCTCGGGTCTGTCACTGACTGACTGAGCGATCTTGGACAACACCACCACCTCTCCCAACCTCCATTTTGTCATCTGTAAGATCACGGCCAATGCTGCCTGCGAGGCCGTGGAGGGCAGGAGGCCGGCCTGTTTTAGGGAGTGATAGAACCCTTCTACTTCCTGATTGTGGCGGCAGTTACACATGTGTGTTTTAAAAACTCATAGAGTTGTACACAACAAAGGGTGAGTTTTACTGTATGTAAGTTATACCTTAGTAAAACTGACCCCCGCCCCCAAAGTCAGGCCTGGATGACCTTAGGCAAGTTACCTAACCTCTCTAAGCCTGTTATCTCTTCTGTGAACTCGAGATAAATAATAATATCTTGGCCCTTGAGGTTGTTCAACAAGATAAGCCAAGCAACATGCTTAGTGTCCAGTATATAATGAATGAGCTATAATAAAAGTAAGTTCCTGTCCTTGACATTGCTGTTATTGTTATTACTTACCCACCTCCAGGGCTTCTTGCTGGGCTTCCAGACTGAACAATAAAGTTGTACAAATATAAGCTGCTGTTCTTCTCACACTCCTGCCATGCTCCCCTCCGTGCTCCTCCAAAGGCCAGGGACTTCTCTAGAGGGACCCTGGGAGTGAGAGAGGCTTGGATTCCTGGCTAGCGGGAGACATCAAGGGGCAGAGCTTTCTGGTCATCTCCCACACCATCTGCTCTGAGTTTCCCACCAGGCCCTCTACCTTTGCAGGAGCAAACAGCAGTGCTTCTCCCTCCCCCAGCTCGTGCTAGGCCTGTTTGATAACTGGGGGTGGCTGCATACCTTCATGCAACCCCAGAGAGATGCCCAGGTGCTGCCTGGGTCACTACCTGTGTGACCTTTACCTTCTTGAGCCTTGGTTTTCTCCTCACTGAAGAGGAAATACCAATCTCTTAACAGTTGTTTGAGGGGAGCAAGTGAGCTAATGCTTGGCACAGTTATCGTTCATCAAATAGTAATAGCAGGCCATGGCTTTGTACGTCCCGCATACCCGCCACACTCTGCTAAATCTAGGTCGCGGCGGTTAGGACCCTCCTGGTGAGCCGGTACCGTGAGGCTGCACTGTGCGCCAGCCAGGCAACGCGAGAAGCGCGGACGTCCGTGGAGGGTAAGCCCTCTCCCGGGCCCAAGGCATGCGAAAGGTGTCCCGGGATGGGGAGATCCTCGGGACCCGGTTAAGAATTCCTCCAACCCACGGTGATTCCCAGTCACCCGGCCTCTCCGAATGCATGGGGCGGCGGTAAAACTAAGAGAAAAATTAATGTCCTAAAAACATTTTTTTTTTTTTAAATCGTCATGACGGCAAATCCCTTTCTGGTGTCCTCCCTAGAGGCCGCTCGCTGGGCAGGCGCGGCGACCCGGGACGTGTATCCGCGTGCGCGCAGCGGCGCCTAGTGGCGGGGGCCGGGCGCTGGCCGCATCCCCGCGAGCGGCTGAGCCCGGTACGCCCGGGAGTGCCGGGGTTGCGCCCCACTGCCAAGACCTTCCCGCGACCGCAGTCTGAGCCGGGCGAGGAAGTCAGAGTAGGCTCACTGACCACAGAGGAAGAGAAGACGACTTGGAAATGCGTCCCTCCTCCCTCCAGCAGCTGTCCGCTTCAGAGTTCACGACCCACGCTAGAATTCCAGCTCCACCCCGAGTCGGGCTTCCTTCGGAAAGGTGCGAGGAAGGGGCGACGGGTTCTGTTCTAAAAAGGACGATGAGGCCGTGATCACCTGTGCCAGGGGGATACCGCGCAAATGAGGCCACAACATCATGCGTCAGGTCCGAGATGCCGCGGCCTGACTACGGGCCCATTCTGGCCTGCGCTGGCTCCAGCATGGGTAGAGTCCGAAGAGCTGGGGTCTCGGGGTGCAGCTCTCCTAACTTCATGCCCCCTCGTGGCCGGCCGAAGACTCCCTGGTGGTTATTGCTGAGATAGAGATTAATGATCAGCTGGATTGAGCGGCCGCGACCTGGTCAGGGTGACCGGCCCCTTCCTCCTGGAGCGCGGACCCGTATCTGTCCCGGCGTAAGTTGGTTCCTCCAGTGAAGTGAGGCCTGTGGAATCCAAGCGGGGTTCGTTGGAAACCCGTGCATAACTGTTCAAGCGTCCACTGGGGAGACTGAGCCCTCTCGGGAGGGTTGGACCCTGGTCCAGGCCTCAGCTGCCCCAGACGACTGCAGGAACCAGGCGCTATCCTTCTCCGGATCTTATCAGGAGGCTGCCAGCGTGTGGGTCTCCGAGATCCAACCGTTTTGAGAGCCGACGTTTCAGAGCCAGGAACTCCGCACTGAGGCGTAAAGCCACGCAGGACTTGACCATCGAATTTACTTCCTTCACCACGTGAAACTCGTCAATCTCTCAACACACAGGCTGTCCCGATTCATTAATGAAAGCAAGAAAACAGATCAAAGGAAGTCCCGGTTTCTTTCTCCCTGGGCTGCCTTCGAATGAAAGTCTAAAAGCCAAGCAAGGACAGGCGTGGGGCAGACTGACTGACACAGGGGCGCAGGAATTAGGGGAGAAGGACGCTCTTGCTCGGGTGACTTCCTCGGGCAGGGGTGGAGACAGCTCGGTCTCCCCTGCACCCTTCCCGCTGGTGGGTGGGTGGTGTTACCGCTCTCCCCTCCAACAGTCCCGCAAGCTTTGGCTTCATTGGGCCACAAGGTCACCGACTGTTGCCCGGAGCTCCCTGCCGCCGCATAAGATGACCTGCAGCGGGCCTCAGGTACTAGCATGGGAGGTAGCGGGGACGCACCTGCCGGCTTTTCTTCCGCCTTCTCCGGCAGCTTTTCGTTTCAGACTCTGCTCTTGCCAACGGTTGCAGGCCTTGTAACTGGGGGTCCAGTCCTTTAAGGAGCTCCTTGGGGTTGTCAGCGGCAAGCCACCTTCGAACCTAGGAGCAGTTTCTGAAACCCTGGCGTCTCACCAGTCCCTCTCTCAGGAGCTTAATTGTCTTTTATTTTTGTACTTCCCCATTTTCTGGACTCCGGAGGCTGGACTAGGGCTTAGAAAGAAGATCGTGGTCATTTGAGGAAAGAAACTGGAGGCTTTTTCTCTTGGACGATGCAGCTCTCCAAGAAACGTGGGGAGGATGTCACGAAGACAAGAACAGTTCCTCTCCCTGTAACGAATTTTCGCTTTTAAAGGCATGTTTCCTCACACCCAGTTCTCAGTGAACCTCATCATCTGGTGTGGAAGGAGTCGTGATACCCATTTTCCAGATGAGAAAATCGAGGCTCAGAGAGGTCACTCTGCGAGGAGCCTTGTGACAGCCCCGCCTCCACCCCCAGCTCCCCCCAGTCCAACATCGCCAGACCCCTGCATTCAAGCCAATGAGGAACGGTGGCGAAGACGCTGCTGGCTGACGGGGTCCAAACCACCGCACGCAGCGAGTCTCCTCCAGGCGCCCCATACCGTGTAACTCCATCACTTGCCTCAAACCCACTTGCCCACCATTGTCCTCCAGGCCACTGTTTCCACCTTAGGCCTCGCCCCATGCCCTTTTACTTCTTCCCGGGTAGCCTCCTGCGGACCCAAGCCCCGGGTTTAGGACCAGAGGGTCGACGGCCTCACTGCGGCCAGTAACCGAGGAGCTGACAGGGCAGTACTCGGAGGTCTTGGCCGGGACTCCGTGCGCTCCGCACCCTCGCGTTGCTCTTCAAAGCGGCCCTGAGACCCCCGGGGATGCCCACAGAGCGGCCCTGCGCCGGCGTCAGGGATCCTGGAGCGCGGCCTGAGGCCCCCTCGCAGCCAGCAAGGCGCCCCGAAAGTCCCTGGCCCAGCGATCTCTGCCTCCTTAGCTCTGCCCAGCCTACGAGGAGCTGCAGGGGACACGAAAGTGGCCGGGGCTGGGAGCTTCCGAAGAGGCACACAGAGAGGGTCTGACCTCCCCCTTTCTGAGGAGACCGCCTCCCGCAGCCTCTGCCCTGGCGATCTTTACGTACAGGCGGCCGCTGCGGCGGCCAGGCCGTCCCCCACTCCCCCACCCCACCCCACCCCCGGGACAGTCGGGAAGGAGCCTTCTGGTTAGGGCCCCGAAGCTGCATGGCCCCTCGCCACAATCACATTCAGGGGACCCTAGCGCTCGGAGGTTGGACACACTCCGCTCCCCTATTTGCGTCCCTTCCGTGTCTGGGCGTAGGGACCCAAGGTGCGCCCCCGCTTCCGCCAAGCCCCCGCGAAGCCCCTGGCGGCTGGAGGCGAGGCCGAGAGAGGGTCCCTCCAGGGGCCTGCAGGCGTCCGAAGCTCGGCTGGGTCCCGCGTGTCCCCCACCCCGCCACCCCCCCGGCGGGGTCCCGGAGAGGCCCGGCCGCAGCCGCCCTCCGCTTAGCCCGGCCGCCGGCGGCTCGCCGGGGTCTGCGCAACAAAGGGTGGCATCGCGGCGGCGCGGGCAGGGACCTCATTGGTTCAATATTAGCTTTTCATTCCAGTCTATTGTGCCCATCTGAGATAATATTGACTCTGAGGTGAGAGCCCACAGACGACAGAGCTTCTCTAACACTCCGCGGCCTGGCGCTCGAAGGGAAGAGAACCAGAAATGAAAAGTTAAAGAGTCTGCAAATAAAAGCTCTGGCGCGGCGGCGCGCCCCGGGGCCGCGCACGGCGCGGCAGCCAGGCGCTCCCCCCGGCGTGCGCCGGGGCCTCCGACCCGGGAACTGGGGGTCGGGAGAGGGTCTTGGGGTCCGGAGGCCGTTCTGGGGAGGGGCACCGCGCGTTCCCATCGAAAACCGCCCCCATTTACCGCACAGCCCCATCTTCCAAACAATTGATTTTCAGGTTCCGCTCCTGGGAAACTCTGGAGAAAACAAATTCCCATGCACATTGTTTTGAGATATTTTCCCCACTTAAACGATGTGATTTCTTTAGGGTAACTTCGCTGTCAGTTTCTTCTATTTCCCCAGCACCAGAAGAGTAAACACGCGGAGCGATGTTCGATGATCGTTAGGCTGCATTACTTGCGAGTGCGCGGTTAATATCAAATTTCTAACTGCATTTTGCTTTGCTTTGAATCGTTTCCCTGCAGCCCATCCTCGGGTTTCTTAATCGCCTTTCTAACCGCAACTTTAAAGGGCCTCCGGAACGTTCAAGTCTTGCTTATAAAGATCCGTTTCAATTTCCAAATTGCCTGCGTTGGAAAATGGCACTTTAAGTTGTCTTAGGCGTCTGAGAAAGAGCGCCCAAGTTTACGCTCGCGGGACCAAACACCAAACGCTGAGGGCTTGCAGTGATCCTGGGAATGGATGCCTTCGGGTCTCCTTTAGGAAATTTGTGTCTCCCCCTCATTGGAGTCTGACCTCCGTAAGAGATGGTCTGTTAACTCCGTTACTCCAATAAGGAGTTAGTTGGTCGTTTGGAATCTTTACATCTACCCCAACTCACTTGGATGTGTGGGGAGCTGGGATGCGGCAAGGGCCGGGGTGGCGGCACCAGCATCCGGGGAACCGTTGTGTGCCTCCCTCCTTCCTCTTAGGTGCCCTGTGCTGAGCTGAGGATCAGCGATACCGACCGAGCTCCAGCACCTTGGATATTTCAGAGGAGGACGTTCTGGTTAATATATGTGGTCTATATTTTATATATGGCCCGTGTGTTTTATACATTATTTAAAATAGAATCTGTATTATATGGTTTCATCATATTGTGCACTGTTTAGTATAGATTTAACCTCTAATTCTAATATTACATGATTACATTAGTTACGTAACATATTTTATACGTTATATATTATACTGTATGTGTAGATAGTTCTGAATATATATGTACGTATAAATATATTTATTTAATATATATGTGTAAAAGTATTTGAGGGAGCCTTTAATCTCCCTGCAAGTACATGTTTGATCGTTTTCATGCAACGTTTCAGAAAAAAATCCTAATCGAAACCGCTTTGACACCAGCTATGTCTTTATAACAAATACCCTGAGGTCCAATTTCAGCTCCAGGGACAGGCGGGGCAGGGGGAACTCTGCCATAAGGGACAGCGGGTCCGCTCTGGAAAGTGGTTTTCCAAATGCCCATTCTCTGGGAACAGAGGAGACAACGTTCTGGACCTGGCGGCCGCCTCCTCTCCCCGCTCGCATTGTGGTGGTGGTTTTGGTTTTGAGAGAGGCTGTTTAGAGGCTCCGATGGTCCCTACACTGATGTCATGAATTAAAAATGAATTTGGGGAGTGCTCAGCCGAGGCGTCTGGGAGAGCAGCGAGGGCCTTTCACCCCGGGTTCTGGGCTGCAGACTCCAGTACGGCTCCGGCCTCGGCGCCCGATGCGGGCGCTCACAGCGCTCCGGCTCACGCGGGTCCCGGCTGCAGCCTGCACCCGCCCTCCAACCCCGCGTCAGGAAAAGCTGTCCTAGGCTTGGACCGCTTGCGTATCCGGTGGTCCCAACTACAGCCTGCTTCTAACACCGATTAAGAGCCGAAGAAAGCAGGCATTTAGGAGCTCCCGCAGGAGGGCGGGGGGCCAGGTGGAACAAAATCGGGATTTCAGAAGTCCGCAAGTTATCGCCCCCCGCGCCGGATATCCAGTTTATGGAGGGGGAAAAAAGATAATCGAAGTCAGGTACGGCCGACTAAAGCATCAGAAATGAGAAACGCCCAAACTTTACAGCCTGATGAACAAGAGGAGTCTACTTCTGAGGCCTGGGAGATAGGAAGAGAAATTGGAGTGGAAGGGAGGGGAGGGGAGGGAGGGGAGGGGTGGGGGAGGGGAGGGAGGGGAGGGGTGGGGGAGGGGAGGGAGGGGAGGGGTGGAGAGGGGAGGGGTGGAGGGGAGGAAGGGGGTGGGGAGGGAAGGGGAGGGGTGGATGGGGAGGAGGGGGAGGGGAAGGAGGGGAGGGGTGGGGGAGGGGTGGAGAGGGGAGGGGTGGAGGGGAGGAAGGGGGTGGGGAGGGAAGGGGAGGGGTGGATGGGGAGGAGGGGGAGGGGAGGGGAAAGGAGTGGAGGGGAGGGGAGGGGTGGGGAGGGAAGGGGAGGGGTGGATGGGGAGGAGGGGGAGGGGAGGGGGAAAGGAGGGGAGGGGAGGGGGAGGGGGAGAGGGAAATGGGGTGCGTGAGGAAGACTTAGAGAAAGGGCAAGAGAGGTCAGAGACCACCAGGATGCATCGGGCAGTGGGCTGTTTATTTCTTGAAAGCAAACCCCCCAAATGGCTACTTGGCCAAATGGCTGAACAAAGCAATGAAACTTGGCTAAAATCTGACCACGAGATGGGGTCCCACTTCAGGCAAAACCCCAAGTTCAGTGAGAACCAGAGCCCTGCTCTGTGCTGGTCCGTCCCCAGCCTTGGGGAAAGGTTCTTGCAGACGTGGAAGAGTGCAGGCTATGCCCACGCTGCTCCGTCCCTGGCTGGGCTCTGGGGTATATGCCAAGATGAGCTGGGGACCAGGAAGTGGGAAACCGGCTTCCTGTGGCTAAAAATAAAACAACTGACCCCTCTCCCTCCCCATGGCTGCAGTCTCCCAGCCTGACTGCCTAGGGAGGCATCTGAACACCCATAGGGTGCCAAGGCTTCCAGATGAAGGGTGGTTCACAGTGCCAACCATGTGGATATGGATCTCCCCCAGATGGACTTCAGCACACCTGGCCCATCTGTATAGTAGTTCCTCCATCCAGGTGATCCATCTTACCCCTGCCCAGTGTGGTAGAAAACTTCATTCTAATTGTGTAAGCATCAGAGTTCCATATTTCTGCCCCTTGCTTGGAGCCCCCATGATCCTGGTTAAAGGATCAGCTGCTCAGGTGTTCTGGGAACAAGAGGGGGTCTTTTTCATTGTTCATTTTCCACCAGAGCATCTTACATGAGAGACAGTCCATTTCTGTCACCCATGGCACCTGCCTCGGATACTGTGCTAAGCACTTATCACGATCTATCTCACCCAGTCCTCTGAGCCATCTATCAAAATATCTCTTCTCACTTTTCAGATGAGAAAACTGTGGCTCTTTTCAGATGAGAAAACTGTGGCTCGGAAATGTTAAGGGGTTCACCCAAGGTCACACACACAGCTAGTAAATGAAGGGGTCTGGATTCCAATGCAGATCTGATTCCAACATTTCCTCCCCCCACCAACTCTTATTTCCTATCAAAATGCCCCTTTTTTCCCAGTGAGGGAGTCCCACAGGGTAAGAAAAGAGATAACACTTTGCTCCCGAGTCCTCCCAAAAATCAATGACCAGAGGATACAGAGCCATTCTGTCTCCAGAGCATTTATTCCAGGTCGGGAAGAGAGAATAAGCAGTTGGCACATGGATAGCATATATGGTTTACAGAGAGCTCGTTCACACACCTCACTTCAATCACCTCTCTCACCAGCCCCGTCAGAAGGATACGGCCATTATCACTCCAGTTTAGAGAGGCAGAAACAGGCTCAGGGAGGTTGAACTACTTGATCACTGCCCAGTCAGTTCTCGCAGAGCCCTGGCACTGGCCTGGGCCAGTCCATTCCAAGCCTCCCAGCTCTGCAGATACCACATATGGGACCATTTAACCAACGGAGTTAGGCCTTGCATTCTGTTGTGAAATTGCTAGGTTATTTTCTCTGTTTTAAATGTTTCTGCAAATGTTATTTTGTGATTCAAAACTTTCTCTTCATTTATGCCTCTCTTATACTCATTCTTTCTCCATGTATGCACCAATCTGTATTGCAGAACCATCAAGGAAACAGAACAAGGAGTTGCCCCTTATCTGAGTTCAAATGTTACTCGGAGACCACCGTGTAAAGATTTTATCTACAATTTTTGCTCTATTATTATTTGTATATTGTGCTCTATTGCCATTTGCCTTACATGCATCACTCAACTGTGTGAGCAAGAGTTTAAAATTGTATATGTGTGTATCTTTTCATGACTTTAATAGTATTTTTAACCCTTGCTTGGCCAATGCTTTTCTTTGCTAAGATTTAAGGGAAAGAGTTTGTGGTCAGAGGAATCCTTTGATCAAATAATTCCACATCCAAAGGGATAACTGAGACTCCAGATAGGAAATGGCTCAAGGTGTCTCTGACCTTGAGATGATGTACCAAGTCCCCTGCCACCAGCAAGAACGTTGCTAGGGAAGGGTCTTCTCAGCCTTCAGGTGGCCAGGGCTCCATCTCCACACTCATTCAGGACCTCACTTACTCTCCACAAGAGCCATGGCCACACATCCCATGAAAAAACTTTATTTGTTCTCATTATCATAAAATTATATGTATATCTGTATGCTACACTAGCAGACTAGAATGTATAAAGAAGATAGTAACAGGCATTTAAATTCCCCCTGGCCAGAGGTCACCACTGTCAAACATTTGGGATGTTAACTTTTGACACAAAGGAAGTTTATGTTTACACCTTTTCGTTATTGGCGTTCTAGTAAATAAAGGAAAGGAAAGAAATACACTATATGATTCTGTTTACATGAAGTTCACAACTGGATCTAGAATACAGAACCCTCTGGGAAAGGGTTCACTGGAAAGGAGCACAAGGGAACTTTCTAGGGTCCTAGAAACGTTCTATATCTTGATTTGGGCCGTGGTAACACAGATACATACAACTGCCAAAACTCATCGAACTTAAGACCTGTGTATTTTACTGTCAAATTTTATACCTCAGTAAAGAAGAAGAAAGAAAGGAAAGAATCCTGGACAAATAGTGGGTTGGCCCAAAAGTTCATTCGGTTTTAAGTAAAAAGGCACATTTTTCATTTTCACCAAGAATTCTATTGAACAGTGTATTCACTAACCAAACGAACTTTTGGGCCAACCCAATACTGTAGCCAAAGACTAAACTGGGGAGGTGGGGAAGGAGGAGGAAAGAAAAAAAGCCTGAGATGCTGAGCTAAGACAAGCCACACACAACACCTGGAACTTTACAGAGGAAGATACCAGGCCTTGGCCCCCGGTACACCAGCCTCTCTCAGCACTGCTCCCCTTTTCAGGGCTGCAGTTAAATCCAAGAGGGCTGGATCTTTAAAAAGGTAATACAATCTTAAGATCCTGCTAGGGCCCACCATCTACCAAACTCTCTCTTCTCTGATGCTATTACTTCCACGTTTGTAGTGAGGCACTGTATTTCCTGATAGGGGCAGGGGAGGGAATGGGTCCCTTGGAACCTAACAAGAATCTGTGCTTGACTCAGGAAGGAAGGTTGAAGGCCTTAACTTTCAAATAGATTATATTCCAAAAGTTTCTTTCTTAATCACTATCTAGGACTCAGAATGTTTGTGTCTCATAGAAACAGTGTTATAAATGATGGTCAAAGTTCCAAGTTTCTCCTCCCTAAATATCTATTAAATGCCTACTCATAAGATATAGACTTTTAGGCTTGGTAGGAACATAAGTACAGTGAATTACAGTGGTTGTGTGCCATGTAAAAAATGGGAAGAAAGCAAAATTCTTTTCTTTTTCCAAAAACATACGTGCTATCTTCCAGGCACTATGTTGACACTTGGGATTCAAAACTTTTTTAATCTCATGATGTCTTCCCTCAAGCAGCTCATTGTCTAGTGGAGAAAGACTACCTTGTAAATAAATAAGTGCAATAAAATCTTATATGCGTTTTGATAGAGGTTGTCATAATTTTTAAAAAACAGAAAAAAAGAAGTGAATGCTAGCTGGCAAGGGAAAACACATTTTGAAGCAGGCAGAGTTGATGGGATAAAGAATTAGATGAAGACCTATAGAGAGATTCTAAAGGGTCATGGGGCACTTTGAAGGTCAATGGCCGTAAATCTGATTCTACTTCAAAACACGTTTTCCCTTTTCACTGCTATCAGAAGTCATGATTGGGGTTGGTTGGTTGTGCTTGACTTTCAAATTACTTGGAAGGAGTAGAGAAGGGTAAGACTTACAATTCCAAAGAGAAAAGTAAAGAAAATTTAGAAGGTATGTAAACCTTGGAGGATTGTCAGAGGTAGATATGACCCCGGTAGTGATGGAGGAAAAAGCATAACCCCCAACACTGGGGAAGAAAGAAAAGGCCATTGCCCACACCAGCTACCAGATGGTGAAGTTGGCTCAGGGCAGCTTGGTTGCCATCTTGAAAGCAGAATGGGCCAGGAGGCCCTGTGCCCTCACAAGTATGGGACCACTTAAAATTTATAGTATTGGGGGATCATTTATTCATTCAATCAGTATTGTGCATTTACCATTGATAAGGAAATTTGCGATTGACTTGCAGTTAACAGGGTTAAGAAATTTAGTGAATTATGGTCCTTGCCTTCAAGGGCTAGTTGGGGAACTAGAGAACTATTATTGAATGTGCCCAAACATGAAATGTTTTTTCACCCATCAGTAAGTTGGGGGTAATAACAACACAGGATCTACTGACCTCACACAATTGTTCTGAGACCAGAATATGATTAGGGAGTAAAAATGTCTTTGTAAAGTGCAGGTGTTAGGTATTAATCATGAAAATGGTTTTCAGCTGGGTCCTCCCCTTGCGGTCAATTATTCATTCAACAAATGTTTATTATGCGCTTATGCTGAGCAGGCACTGTTCTGGGTACTGGGAACATAGCAGTGAAGAAAACAGATAAAATCTCTGCCCTCTTGGAGCTGACATTCCCCAACAGGGTATTCTGCTGACATGAATAAGACTCATCAGTCATGTGAGAGAGGCATAAAGCTTAAGGCTTGGAAAATTGAAGAATTGGAAACAATCTAAGTATCCCTTAATGTGGGACAGGTTTTTAAAAATTATGATGCTTCCATACTGCTGAAAACTGCATAGCTGTTTAAAAAGATGGAAGTAGCTATCTGTATATAGTATTAGAGAAAGATTTTCAAGGCCCGTTAAAGGGGGGGAAAGCAAGTTCCAGAATAATACATAATATGATCCTATTAACGTTTCACATAAACACTACCTATTTGCATTTTACTCACATTCTAATATATAGTTACACGTGAATACTGAGGTGTAATCTCAGAGAAAAGTTCTGGAAAGATACACAGCTGACAGTTGTGTTATTTCAGGGGAGGAGAGGTGACCTGATGGGGCATGGTGTGGACCGGGGACTTTACAACTTACGATGGTAATTTCTGACAATGAGAGTGCATTCACCAATTGCTTATGTAATTAAACAAGGAGACACACGCATGTGGGTACAATTGAGTTATAGCAATATAATTATGGATGACAATTGTTACTCTTTTAATCCCCTATAATGTTGTTTTAATATGTCTATAGAGACATGTACACATATAGATGAGATGATGCCAAAACATAAAAGGTGGAATTAAAACATGGTGTCCTGGCTCAGAAATCTTGCCTCTCCCCACCCCACCTGCAGTTTATAGTGAAACCTTTTTTAAGAGCATCATGGGATATTGGATAGAAACCCTTGATATCCCAGTTCTGAGGCACATGTAATTATTTCACAGTTAAGTAGCCTCAAGGATCTTTGCAAAAGATATGATTTCGTTATGAGAGCACCATGCATCTCCCAATTGAGCTTAAGCTGGAGCCAATGCCGGGGTTCCAGTATGTGATGGGTGGATCCCAACAGGGTCCCCTGGTTCCCAAACCAAGCCAAGTGAGCTAGCCCTAGCTTCAGCTGATCTCTGAAAATCAGCTCATGCATTCCAGCTGAATCTGTTCCATTGTCTCTCTCTCTCTCTCTGTGACTTCAGGCAGGCCTTTTGCTGCTTCTGGGTTCAATGGCGAGAGCTGAACTGTATATCCTATAACCTCATTTCCACTCCTAAACTTCTGATTTCTGTTGTGGCAAGTTGTTAGAAAAGGAGACCGCATTTGTTCACATGCACCTGCCATGTGCTGCGACAGAAAAGGCAAGCAAAGCCCTTGGCCTTAAGGAGCATATGTTGGAGTCAAATTCTTGGGGATGTTGAAGCTGATGAAACTGCCAGGAAGGTGGACTCAGAACAGAAGCATGGAGATCCTCCTCCGCTTCTCTGCAGTCTCTGGCTCTAAATCTCTGGGATAAAGCTGGCCTCTGCTCTTCCAGCCCCTTCATTCTGAAATTAAGCTGGCAGTAGGGCCCCTAGCCATGCTGGGTAGCTTCAGGTCCTAGAGACTAACCACATCCATGTTACATGGGGAAAAAAGAGTCTTGGTGAGGACAGGGATAGCCTGAGGTCAGGGTGATCTCTAGGAGGACTGGAGATGGGACCAGCGTCCTTACAGCCAATCCTCTGATTCAGCAAACTCTTAGTGAGCATCTACTGTTTGCCAGGCAGTTTGCTAGATTGTGGGAGCACAGGTGTGAATCGATCAAACCTAGGGCTTACAGAGCAGGGCTTCAGTGGTTAGAGGCCTCTCCTGGGCAGGACAATACCCTCGGTTAGAAACCCTCAGATCTGTGCCCTTCTCCAGGGCCCCCCAGAGAATCGGCACATACAGTCTTAACAACCAAGAAGCAGAAAGCTGCTGGCGGAGGCCCAGGCACACTAGACACTGAGTCAGGGGATAGGGATCAAAAGTCATCCTAGACTGTGCCCTGGGTCCCAGCCAATCTTGAGCAAATGTAACTTGCTTCCATGGGCCAAGGGTGGGAGGGTGTCTTCCCAGAAGAGAAGAAGCAGTGTGGCCAGAGCAGAGCATCAGCACCAAGCTGACCCACTCTCTCATTCCCTTTCCACACCTCCTAGCTGTGTGACAGGCCAACAGCTCAACCTCCCAAGCCTCAGTTGTTTCTTCTGTAAAATGGGAATAATAACAATCCCGCTGATTCTTCTTCCTTCAGGAGATGAAGGTGGAGCTCAAATGAGGTAACGGGTGGAAAAATAAATTATCAAGCACTTTAAGCTACAAATTGATGGTGTTGTACACTTTGAAGCGGTGAATCTTCCTGCCGTCTCCCCTTTACGTCCCCCACCCCACCAGGAAGAACGCTTTGCCACACAGCTGTGTGAGGTTTCCCAGTGTAGTGAGTGCGGGAGCTGTCGTAGGGGAGGCAGAAGGAATTCTTGGCCCGCTCACCACTCATGGGCTGGAGGGGTCGTTGCTGAGCCCGAATATTCCTCACAAGGCAAGTGGGCAAACTGGCACTGGCCCTGGCTGAGCAGCCCCTGGACACGGGGCTGGGGTGGCCCCATCCCTACTGGGGGTTCAGACCCCGCCCTGAAACCCATTAAACTAATGCCTTGTATGCCTGACAGCTGGGGTCAAGAAACGTTTTCAGAGTGCTTACGGGCTCCTCTAGGGGAGAGGCTCTGCCTGGGTCCATGGACTCCTCTGCAGGGAGAAGGGGCTCTTGGGACACAGTACCTCTGGTCCTCATGTGCTGTCAACCTTGGGCAGGTCACCTCCTTTCTCTGGGTGCAGCTGTTAAGAGGTGCATTGCTTTTTATTTTAAAAGTGACGCATGCTCAGAAAACATGCACATGTGAAAGAAGAGGACAAAGTCAGTGACGGTGCCGCCCCCATCCTACGACCATGGCCAGTCGCTATAAAAAATTCTTCTCAATATACAAATAGCTACGCTCACTTCTTCAACAGAATTTGGGATCACACAGATACGTTGTTCTCTTGGACTTGCCCTCTGTCAATGTCAAGGTTCTCTTGGTCTACCCCTTCCTTCAACCAACTGCAGAGTATTCCAGCATTGGACAATTTTGTGACTATTTCCACAGGGTAAACCCTGAAGTGAAATTACAGGATCAAAAATATTTCTCTCTGCCCTCAATATGTTGAATGTTATCATTCCTTTTTAAAATTTTGGTAGCGATGAGTGAAAATAAAATTTTGTTCTAATTTTAAGTTGTTTGATTATTCATGAGGCTGAGCATCTTTTTTATTTTTTGCATGGTAAGTGGCTACTTGTGTTTCTTCTTCTGTAAAAAGCTTGCTTGTGTGTCCTCCCAAGTTTTTCTATTGGAATGATGGTCTTTTTCTTCCCTTAAAACAGCACTTTATATAGTAAAGCCCCTAATCTATTGCTTGTCATACATTACATTTTCCCCTAGTTTGTCATCTGTTTATAGTGTGTGTTTCCCACACCAAAGATTTAAATACTTATGCAGGTAAAATTGTTAGTTTTTTTCCTTTCTGGATTCTGAGGTATATCTCTTTTCAAGAAAGGCCTTTCTCATTCTCAAGATTATACAGTTCCTATTTTTAAGTTTCTTTTCAAGCTTTAATAATTTTTAAATGTATACATCTTTAATACATTTGGATTTTTTTCTGTGACTGTAAATGGATAACTATTCCAGCATCGTTTATGGAAAAATCTAGTCCTTCTCCACTAACAAGAAATACAATCTTTGTCATATACCAGGTTCCCATATATACATTTTATTTCATTAACTTATTTTATTCTATTCTACATACTATTTTATTCATTTATCTATTTAATATTCCTACAACATTATCATAGTGCTTAATTGCTCTGACTCTAATATTTTTTAAAATCCAGTAGAGCAAGCCTCCTCTCATTTTCCTCTTTTACAAAAATTTTCATGTATCTAATCTCCTAGGGAAAATTTATAATCAATTTTCCATTTCTTTTAATCAGAAATTTTACTGAAATTGCATAAAAATTATAAACTAATTTGGGGGAGAATTGAAACCTTCACAATATTTAGCCATCTCAAGCAGAAATACAGTAATTTACTCCATTTAGATTTTCTTTGATGTACTTCAGTATTTGCTTCTACACAGGTGATAGAGATTTCTTGCATGAATAAGTCATTGTATTTTCAGTTTTGTGAGTGATTTATGCTTTGTTTTGTTTTTGCTGTGGTGAATGGAATAATTTTCACTTTATATTTTTAACTTATTACTATTATATGAGAAAACTGGTTATTTTTTCTATAAAGTAGTCAGCTAAGCCGCTTGGATTTTCCATTTAATAACTCTTTTACTTATTACCAAAATAAAGCATGTCTATTGTAGAAAATGAAAACATAAAAGGAAAGAAACCAACAGTAACTGTAAAACCTATTCTTCAGAAGTAGTCATTTTTAACATTTTGATGAATGTCCTTCAAAAAAATATGTTATATATATATACACATATATACTTAAAAATAGTATCATAATATATAACATTATACATATATCTACTGAAGTAGACAGACGTATATGTCTAAGAATTAAGTAGATATATGCATATGGAATTTTACGAATAGCATCATAATTTGTTTTCTAAATCACTTTTCCTACTTAATAAAGTATGATAAATCTTTTTTCCATGTTACTATTCTACATTATCATTTTAATGGTTGCATTAAATATATGAATTTATTTAAGCAATCCTCTAACTTTGGACAGTTAGTTTGAGTCCATTTTTTTTTTTTTTTTGAGGTACGCGGGCCTCTCGCTGTTGTGGCCTCTCCCGTTGCGGAGCACAGGCTCCGGATGCGCAGGCTCAGCGGCCATGGCTCACGGGCCCAGCCACTCCGCGGCATGTGGGATCTTCCCGGACCGGGGCACGAACCCGTGTCCCCTGTATCCGCAGGCGGACTCTCAACCACTGCACCACCAGGGAAGCCCCCGTTTTTTAATATTATAAATTGATAGTGAACATCTTATTACCTCAATCTTCACGAATGGTCATGATTATTCCTTTAGAAGAAATTTCTAGGAGTGAACTTTCTGGATCCGAAGGCAGAAACCTAAGGCTTTTGTGATAAACTGGACAAATTGCCCTTCAGAAAGCTTATTCTCCTACCTCCACTTTTTAATACATATTTCTTCATCGTATCTCCCTTTCTTCAATGAACATTATACCATAGGCATTTCTTAAGTACTGAAACTCACTGGCAACATTATTTTAATAGAAACAGAGTGTTCTTCCAGCCACCAGCCCTCCTTGGATCTCAGTTCCTTCCGTTTCCGGGGATAACCCAGAAGTTCCTGACTTCCAGACCAAGCAGCTTCGTTTGACGACTGGGTGCCTCACCTTGGGGTTCCAGCTTCTAAAGTAGAAATAAAACGATAAACTCAACTTCAATCTCGTTTGCTCTGTGCAACAGGAAGGTGGCCAGGAGACTCCATGAAATGTTCATCATTCTAAGAATTTGCCACCTACAAGGAGCAGAAGGTCCATTTGTGCTTTAAATAAAAACTCCCCTTCCCTGTCATTTTTTATCAGTAAAAAAAGGTGTCATGTTTCTCCCAATCAGGTGTTCACTTGGCAAGAAACTCCTAATTCAGAAACAGTTCCAGCAAGGGGATAATGTTTTTCTAAGCAGCAAATGACTACAAACACATCTGCATTGACAAGTCACAACTTATATCCTTCTATGGTGTTTCTGCTCTTTTGAAAATGTTAATAAAAACTTAATGTGGAAAAAAAACAACTTTTTCCATATATGTGTACCAATGAGCCTGAGGCAACTCATACTTTCTTATAAAACAAAGTAGGTCACTCACATCAATCATGTTGTCTTAGCACATTTTTTCCAAATTAGGAATTCTCAATCCATCATACCATGTTATGGCATCCCTTTTCCAAACATTTCCTTTTAATATGCTCTTTAACATGATAAGCAAATCTAATAGAATACATTAGTGTCACTCTTCAGTGATGGAGTGTTTCCTCCTGTTCAATCCACGATGAGTTCAGGGAAAGATTTTTACTGATTCACCCTCTAACAGCAATCGCTTATTGAAAATATGACAATGGCCTCAAAACTGCCAAGGCCGCACTTGGGTGTTGGCCTTAGAAAGATCATGGGCCCCCCTACCTCACCTCTCCATGTGTCATAGATGTAGAAAACTCAAAAGATGTGTGTGTCCCAAAGCAAAATAATAAATCCAGATTCTGTACGTGAGGAGTGTTTAAATTTAGCCCATTGACTCAGTAGAGTTGCACATGCACACATTCTATCCCATACAGATCAAAAGCTTGTACTGGGCTTCATTTTAAAACCACATTGCTCGCAGAACATTTCCAAATCTCCTGAATCATGCAGAAAGGGAGGATCCTTGGCTTAATGTGTGTGAGATTCTCCAAAACCAGTTACCATCTTCTTGCAAGTGAATTTGGACCCCATGTTAGATGCACGCTCTGTTTACAACCCACTTGAGATATATTTGCGTGTTCTATATTTGACAACATTTACCTAGCAAAAACAGTCTTTGTTTCCACTCGTATCTCTAGTTCTCAGACTCATGTGTTCAGTGTTAGCACTTGACTTTCTTTGGAAATTTTTTATTTGGACAGAGTTTTGGAATAAAACATTTGTGAAAGTTGGGAAGGGGAGTGGTTTGTGGAGCACCCAGGAATTCGGCTGTTTCGGGCTTTTGGCCACCCAACAGGAAAACATCTGAAGGGAAAAGGGAGAGTTCCGTTTGTGTTCTGGACCTTTCGTTTGGACACGCGGTGTCCTGCAGACAATAGTCTTGATTGCCCGTTCCATAAGTCACACCACTTCTTCCTCAAGTCTTGGGAAAGAGGAAGGTAGCTTTATGGACCCTGATTAACCATAGCTTCCTGACACTGCCCCATTCTTGCCCAGAGCTAATGACTTGAGGGTGTGTATGTCCAGGAAACATGATTAACTCATTGCAAAAATGACTGTGCTGGGGGCAGTGAAGGACACAAAAACGAGACATAGCTCCTGCCCTTAAGGAGATTGAAGTCAGTCTTGATATCAAGTAGAACATGATAAGGAAAAGAAAAAAAAACATCCAGGGAGTTCAGAGGAGGGAGAGGTCACTGGCAGGTAAGGGTGGATGTCATAAGAGATTGAGAAGAAGATGATCTTTGAATCAGGCCCTGACGGTGAGTAGTCTTTGGACCTACACAGATGGGGGAAGGGCATTCTAGGTCGAAGGCACAGAGAGAGTCAAGGGACAGGCGTGGGAAAGCATGTAGGGAGAGGGGCCGTGACAAACAATTCAGGACCCATTGAACGCAGGCTGCATAAAGAGAAGCATGAGAAGAAATCGGGGAAGGGAAATTGATGCAAGTGTGTGAAGAGCCTTGAGTGCCAACGCAAGGAGCAAAGTCTCCAGGGAATGCTCCCCCTCCCACGTCCCCAAAATTGTTCTGGTCACATCACCACATTTGCCTGGAATAGGAAGGTTATTAGGGTGACCATATTTACATGGGTGCACTTGAACCCCCTCAATCTTCTATCTTTTTCACACTTCTCCTTCTATACGTAGGTAAATGCTGTGGCAAATTAAAGTGTTTCCCATTGCTGAGGTTTGGAGCACCATCCTGGAAATTCCTGTTGGTCTCAAAACCATTGCTCACAGAGGTTCAGGATTCTCCCAAGTTTCAGTGTTTTCTATGAGCTGATGAACATTTGTAGAAGCTGCTCCATTCCTTCTGGTCCATAGACCCAGAGGGGACTGTGCAATGCAAGAATTGAGGTGCTTTGGGAAATCCATCAGTTTGTTCAACAAACATTTATTGAGCAGCTGCTATGTGCCTTAACATTGCTCTATGTGCTGGGGACAAAGTGTGTAAACAAGACAGACAGGGTCCCTGTCTTCATGGGATTTACTTTTTGGTGGGACAGACAAAAAGTTATCAAGATCATTTCAGAAGGGAAGTTAAGAAGGGAAACAAAGGAAATAAACAAGGTACGTGATTAAGAGTGACGGAAGCAAGAGAAGGACAACCACGTCAGAGAACATGGTCAGAGGCGACCTGAAGGATGCGGGCTGAGAAGGAGCCAGCTAGATGAACAGCGGCCAGGAGAGAAACGTGGAGAGCAGGGGACACAGCAAGTACAAGTGTGTGGTGAGTTGGAAGAAGCTAGTAAGTGAGACGGAGAGGGAGCAGATGGGGCTGAGCAAGGCAGGAGCCCACTGGGGATCTGAGGGACAATGGGAAGCTCCTGCAGGGTTTTAAGGGAGGAACGACTGAGCTATGAACATTGGGGTCCGCTTTAGAGCCGCCATTAGCCACCATCTTCTCCGGCGTCACCCTTGCCGACTTTCCCCACAAAGTCAAAACGAGTGCTGGGAGTACATCAGCTTTTATTTTTACAGCAATCTTTGTACCCAAACCACCATAGCATTTTTAATAACAAACTGGCAGGGAATCAGACATCTGTACTTGAAAAAACAGGCGAAGCCAAGTATTTCTAAATGTTTTATATTTACTTGTAACATTAGAATAACCATGAGGCTGCTTTTTGCATAATCGGAACCATTCTCATTAGGGTTCGACAGATCTCATCCTTCATGGGCTTGGGTGGTGGTTTTCATTACGGCAGTGACATTGATCTGACGAGAGTGAATCTCTTCTTGAACACTTGTGGATAAAAGGGGAAGAAGTTGAGAGAAGCCAGGGCAAGCTAGGAAAATAAGAACTCTGTAAAGATAACCATCAGCTTGGCATTGGGGTGCCATGAAAAAAGCCCAGGTTTCGAAGTTCAGCAGAGCTGGCCCAGAAGTTCAGCTGGGTGACCTTGAGCGAGTCACTTAACCTCTCTGAGCTTCAGTCTACTCATAGGCAAAATGAGGATGATAATAGAAACTACTTCATGGAGTTGTGGTGAGATCTAAATGAAATAACATAGGTAAAGAGACTTGGCACGAGGTTGATTTCTGCTTGTCTTCCTCCAAGATTAGTATTTAACATCCAAGATTGAGATACTACCCCTCATCCTTTCTCTAAAGCAGGCTTGCAAGATTTATCAAACAAAAATACAGCATACCCAGTTAAATTTGAATTTCAGACAAACAACAAATAATTACTTAGCATAAATATGTCCCATGCAATATTTGGGGCATACTTAAACAAGGCATCCTGCATTTTATCTGGAAACCCTAATCTAAAGGTTTAATGATCCTAAGAAAGAGGAGTTTTGAGACCCAGTTGGGTCCCGGTAGTCTACCTGGGCACCTGTGCCAGAGGTGGTTTGATATCCTTGTAAAGACTGTGCCTTTCTAGCTCACTGAATCCCCAGTGCCTAGAACGGAACCTGGCATACAGTAGGTGCTCAGTAAAAAAATGTATTGAATGAGCAGCTAAGACCTCGTTATAAGTCAATCAGATTGGGAGGTATATATATCTTAAACATGCCTTATAAGTCATGCACCTCCTTTACCTGAGGTCGATATGAAGACAGAGACCCGCTGACCACCCCAGCCCTCACTCCCCACCCCCAGAATCAACCTGGAATCGAAATGGAGCACGACCATCATGCCCTCACTGCCTCTCAGCCACCTGCAGCCAATGTGGAGCCAGATCTGTGCAGTTTACACCACAGCCCCTGTCCTGAACTCCCCTCAGTGGCCCCCCAAAACAACATGGGTTACAAAAATATTTCATGCCAACTCATTTCATACTTCATATATTCTATTAATAAAGAAGATAAAACTTCCATGTTCAGAGTCCGCTTTTTTCTCCCCCTTCCTCTGGCAAACAGGACACATCTGGGCTGGAAGGTGGGGAATGGCGGAGTCTCAGGCTGGGAGAAGCTGCTGGTGGAAGGTAATGAAGTCAGGTGTGGCCCCTTCTGAGCTTCCCAGGCTGGCAAATGTCTACATTTCTCGGGAAGTTGTGAGCACAGAGGATTTCCCCAGGAATCCAGGCTGGGCTTGTAAAGAAATGATCCCAACATCAAGAAAAGAAACCGGCCAGTAAATTCCTATTCAGTTCATTTTCTAAGACTTCTGAATGTGTTTTGAATTTTCTCTAAATTAAGATAATCATAAAAGGTTAAGATATTTAAACAGAGCTCCACCTGATCCCAGGGTTTGATGTGTATGCTTAATTAGTTCCCGAACATATGGTTCAGAGCTTCTTATAAAAACAGGGTAATGACTCGAGGTATATTTGGGTATTAGATTGAACGATGTTATAGGGACATTCAAACCCATCTCAAAGGCCTTAACCTGCCCTTGATCTGTGCTGGAAGCTTTTGCTGACATCTGTTTCAAAGAGATATCAAAAAACTTTCCAGTGGTCCCATGATAAAACAAAAATCCACACAGAGATAGATATCAGGCATTAAAATACTTAGGATTCAACATTGCCTGAGGAATGTGTGGCCCCAGAATATAACATTTGGGGTCAGGGGTAGCTGAGGAGGGGCTCATACAAAGACAGAGAGGGTGGCTCTGAGAACTGCCATGCCTCCATACAGAGAGTCACCGCAGCTGAGTCACAAATGTCCCCAGGGCCCTTTGTTCCTTTGTGTGTTTCAGCCCCCGATAATAAATCAGGTGCTCCTGTGTTGGGGACATAATTCAGGTAGCCAGGAGTCACTTCCCCAGATCCCCGGCCGCCCCACTCTTCCCCGGCCCCTGCCAGGAAGGCACTTGTAGAGCCGCCCCCAGGAGGAGCAAGGTATTGCACTGACTCACCTGCACTCCTGAGTCTAGTTGTGTGCGGAGCCCCGCCCCTAACCCACGTCTTGCAGAACACAGCTGCCCCTCCCCAATCTCCAATCGGATTTCTGCCCCTAACCCCTCCCTGTATGGGCACACTGGGTCCATTCTGTTGGTGAAAATTTGGGCCATAAAACAGGAGGGGTTCCGACTCATCTTTTCGGCTTCAGTGCCCCTCACTCTACCCAAATTCATTCATTCATCCGTCCAGTCACCTATCCTTTCAACAAGTACTCCCCAGGCACCGATTGCGTGGGGATACGAAGTGCTATGGGAAAACCAGAGCTGATTGGAAGTATAGTCCTGCCCTCCAGGGGCTCACCATCTAAGATGAGGCAGATACGGGAAGACAAATAGTGTAAGGCCATCACGGGTGTTTGAGAGCACATAAGCAACATGATATAAGAAACATGAGAGGAAGAGGTCATTTCGGGCAGGGTGATGAGGGCAGCTTCACCAAGGACGTGGCATGTGCCCTGGGCTCTGAGTGATGCGCCCATCTGGACAATGGTAACTGAGGGAGACAAGGCACGCCAGGTGGATGGAACAACAAGAACAAAGGAGACCACTGTGGTCCCCAAACTGGGAGTCGCTTTCCAGATAGAAGCAGCATGCCCATCCCCACTCATCTGATCCTCAAACATCCTTGTGAAGTTGATACGGCAAGGATGATTATTGCCATTTTACAGATAAGAAAACCAAAGTGCACAGAGGTTATACACATTTCCCAGGGTTTCACAGCTCAGATGCAGCAAAGCCTAAATTCCAATTCAGGCTTAACTTTTTTTTTTTTGGTGGTACGCGGGCCTCTCCCTGTTGTGGCCTCTCCTGTTGCGAAGCCCGGCTCCAGATGCTCAGGCCTAGCGGCCACGGCTCACAAGCCTATCTGCTCCGCTACATGTGGGATCTTCCCAGACCAGGGCACGAACCCGTGTCCCCGGCATCGGCAGGTGGACTCTCAACCACTGCGCCACCAGGGAAGCCCCAGGCTTAAACTTCTTAGATCCACCTAAGGCTGAAAAGGTAAGGTGAGGTCAGATTGCCAAGGGTCTTAAATTAAAAGCTCAGGAAGTTACTATTTCCTCTGTAGTCTCGGGGAGTCATCGAGGATTTTGAGCAGGGCTGGAAGATCCACTGGGCAGCTGAGAGCAGAAGAAGCCAGAGCAGAAAGAGGCTGGGTGCAGGTGGATGAAGGATGAACACATGGCAGTCCCTCAGAGGTCGTTACATCCAACCTGGGCCACAAGCCAGAGGAGAAAAGAGAACAAGGGCGCAAGAGAGGGAATTCGACTCCAATCATGCCGAAGGCAGGGAAGAGGCTCCAAGAACCACTGTAGCTGTGCTTCCAAAGAGTTGGCTCTGATTCCTCCCAAAGTCAGCTGAGACGTCAGCATCCGTGACAGCTATGGTTTAGAGTGATTACAATGAGCCAGGCACTTTGACATATATGTTCTCATTTAATTCTCATAACAACCCTATGAGGTAACTAATCTTATTACTTCCATTTTACAGATGAGCAAACTGAGGCCCACAGTGATTGAGGAACTTGGCCAGGGTTACCCAGGTATCACCTGGCTTAGACTGGAACGTGAACAGGTCTTCCCACCTGGAGCCTGAACTCCTGACTGCTACCTCCAACCACCCTTCTTAGGTCTTACATACGACTCAGCCGGCCAGGGATGGGGTGGCCCCCATTGCCCACCAAAGTGCGTCTGCCTAGCTGCCCTTGGCCGGCAAACCTCTCCCCAATCTGGCCCAAAGTTACCTTTGTCCTTTGTTACCTGCCCCTGGGTCCTGAGGGATCCTGCTGCCACAGCCCAGCAGGCAGGAGGCCAGATCCAGGCTGTGATACAGAGCGAGAGGGAAAGAGTCCCTGTGAGCTGGAGTCCCACCCAGCCTGAGGCGTCACAGCAGGAGACCTCAAAGCCTGGCCAAGCTCCGTGGGACTGAGATCAAAACCAGCGGGGGGTGGCACAGCAATTCGGAACAGAAATGAGCAGGGGTGAGGCTAGTCCCATATCATTCCTGCGGCTGCATCGCAGGGCTGGGGCTTCTTTGAACGTCTGGGACCCTGGGTACAAGGCAGAAGACCTCCCCCCGCTGGTTTCATTCCAGGGGCTGAGGGGTCAATAAAATGGGGGCTGAGAAAGTTGTCTGTGGATAAATGAGAGTTCAATCTCCCAGCCCGGCCTCGGCGACCTCTCCTCCTTCAATTCACTGCTGGCTGGCAGCACCTCGGGATGCTGTGCTCACATCCATGCTCTCTGGCAAAGCTGCTTTCACTTTCCTACATGGCAAATGGACGTGGATCCCTCCTGGCTTGGTCTATTACACTCTTTGGGGCTCCAGGCATAACACCATGCATAGCACCACGCATAGCACCACGCACACTGTAGAATTTCCAGGAATCTTTGAGACCTGCCTGATGAAGAGATATATCCTTTGTGTGGTCCTAGGTCCATAAAGGCACTGGAGAGGAGCATTTACTGAAAGCCAAAGTGGCACACAGCACGGGAAGAGCACTGTCCAGGGAACCCAGCCCCAGGGTCCTATCTTGGCTTTGCCATTGACGTTCAAAGCAAGCCATGTCACCTCAGTTTCCCCATCTGTGGCACTAAAGAAAGGCTAGCTGTCCTAGAGTTTCCATAAAGCTTCCCTATTTTTTCCTATTGGCCACCGCTTGGTCGTTCTTCGTTCGGGGTCACCTCCTCCAAGAGGCCCTCTCTGACCACTCAGGCTGCAGCAACCTCCTTCCCTCCTCCAGCAGCCTCTACCATGTCACTTTGTCTGTTGTCTCCATCTGACCTTTTCCTGTTTGGGCATTTTTCCACTTGCTTATTAACTGTCCCCCTGAATAGGCTATAAGTTCCAGAACAGCAGAGAACCTGTCTGAGCTTGCCTCTGCTGCTCCCTGCTCCGTCTCCAGAGCTCAGGATAGAGCCTGGCATGGAGTAGGTGCTCAACTAATGTTTGTTGAATGAATGAATGAACTGTGAGCACTTTTCTGTGTCGTAGGATATTCAAAAACCATGTTTATAATGGCTTCAAAATAGTCTAAAGTGTGGGTATATTAAAATATATTAAACCAATCCCATATTGTGGGCTATGTAATTTAGTAACTACCACTTACCAAGTGCCTAAGGAAGGTCACTTTTGTGTCCCTATTTTCTGTCTCCCACTGTAAGCACATCAGCTCCAAGGGAACAGGTGCCTTCTCTTCTTATGTTTCACTGTCCACAGCCCCAAGCACGACCTGGCACACAGGTGCTCTTCAAAGGTATTTATTAAATAAAGTAAGGACTTTCCTTCTCCCCAGAACACTTTCAATTATTTTACTCTTCCCTATGGTTCTACGTTTTGAAAGTTGTTTGTTTACCAGGCAAATGCGCTTATCATGTACTAATTGCTTTCTTATTTTAATAAGTCAGTTTTAGCTGCAGTCCTGCCCTTCCAGCAGCTTCTGGCCACCACGAGAGAAGAGGCATCACCATGTGCAGCTGATGTCATTCCAGATCACTGCAGAGGAATGTGAAGTATCAGTCAGCCCAAGTGATCTTTTGACAAGTACCTTCACCATTTCATGAGACTCTTAGAAATTGCAAAAGTGCTCAGGAGTCTATAGAAAAATCTCAGCCAGCCCTAAAGCTCTGGGATCCCTGTACTGTACATCCTCACTCCCACCAGGCACCCGAGGGATGGCAAGCCTTTATCTCTGTCTCTTCTTACTGCTGTAGGCCACTGCAGGCCACCTGCAGACCAGGCTCAGTGCCGAAGCCAATTAGGTCAGGAGGAGAGCACAGCTTCCAGGGTGTCCACTTGGTTCTGGGCCCCTAAACACATGGAGTATAGAAACTTGGCTGGACACATGAGCTTCTCTGTGACTGTGCAAAGCAAGTCCAAATGGCAAGAGATGCCAAGAAATCTTGGGTGTGCCCCTCGGGGTGTTCCTCCAAGGGCAGACACGGCGCAGGCATGGTACATTTCCAGATGGCTGTCTGAATGAGCACAGAACCACCAGCCTGTAAAGAAAACATGGTGAATGCTGTTAGATCATGTCACCTTTAATGTGTTTCCATAGTATTAATAACATACCTGTGAGGAAACTTTTGACTCTTCAAAGGCTTCCCACAGGCAAAATACCCTTTAAGCCTCATTCAGGAGGAAGACAGAGCAGATATCAGGAAGATCAAGAAAGATACTGTGACAAATCTGAAGCCACCCAGAAAGATAGGTGTGGAGAGGCCGGGACTGGAGCCTTGTTACTCACATCAGGCTCCCACCAGAGGATGCAGACAAGGACTGTGTACCTCAAGAAGGCTGTCCAGAAGTTAGGAGGAGGATCTCCTGCATCAGGGCACCCTGTCCCAACTGAAGAGGTGCCAATCACATCTTAGACATGGTAGCTTTATGTAGTTATTCCATTTATCTGGATTGCAATAAAATGTCTAATAATCAATCTATTATAACACTTTTCCAACAGATAAAAGTAATGTGTCTTAGGGAAGAAGTCCCTTCTTCTAATCTGCACAGAGGTGCTGTATTACTGGCAGCAACACTGAGAGAAGCCACTCATATTTGGGAGGCCTGGGCAGAAACAGAAAGGAAGAGTGGTGGTCTTGCTACGCCTCCAGAAACTCAGCTGCCCTAATGGCTGAGGCATCTGGGAAAGGGAGCATGCAGGATAAAGAAAGCTAACTACAAGTCAATAAGATAATAGACAAACAGCCTAAGAGGGCAATGGGCAAAGGGCATGATCCACTGACTCACAGATGAAGAAAAAGGCAGTGAACATATGAAGGTTGGTTGTGGACATTTGTCATTGTTTGGCCAGCACAGTGTCCCAACCCCATTCCTCGTGCCCCTAGCTGACCTTTCAGGGCACAGCAAGACAGGACTTCCCCACTGCAAGTTGTCATGGAGGAAGGTAGTTCTCCTCTCCCGCTATGGAAGCCCAAGGGGCCAATTCCTCCCTCTCCACATCCCTGGGGCCACGGGGGCCAGGCCTAGGAACATTCTTGGCCAACTGGATGGCCACATCAAGTGCCAGAGGTTGAGGAGGAAAGGTGGGAGGTGCTTGCCTTCATCCTGGCCAAGGTCATCTGATGGTGCAATTGTTGCTGTATTGCTTCCATCCTGGCACCTGGTGTTCAAAGCCCCTCTAGTTCTTGTCTATTCCTGAGCCTGGTCTGAGAGTCTCCTGCAGATTCTGTTAAACCCTAATATTCTTCCAAAAGTTGTCTTTTATGTAAACGAGCCAGGATCCATTGCTTGCAAACAAGATCTTCAATTAATTGTATTGGTTTAGATTAAGATTAGCTGCATAGGAGAAATAACAATAATAATAGTGGCTTAAACAAGATTGACATAAGTAAATGAAGTGTGGAAGAACACAGTCCAGTGCTAATATGACAGCACTGAACTCCTGCCATCTCACCCCTCCACCCTCCTTAGCATGCCAGTCCAAGATAGCTGCTCCCACTCCAGTGATCTTGACACCTTTCAGGTAGCAGAAAGGAAACTAGGAGTGGAAAAAAGTCATGCTCTCTCCCTTTAAGGACACTTCTAGTAAGTTGCCTACAACCCTTCTGCTTGCATCTCATTGGCCAGAAGTTAGCTGGATAGCCACACCTAGCTGCAAAGGAAGCTGGGAAATGTAGTTTTTATTCCAGGAGCTCATTCCCTCTGCTAACTATGAGAGGCTCTATCAAAGAGGAGGAATGAGGGTTTGGATATTGGGGTATATGAAAGATTCCATGTTTGTCACACAGATGCAAAGCTCAACTTCATGTAATCAAAAGGAACACACATCAACAAGGAGAATATCTTTGTACCCATCAAATTAACACAAGTCAAGATAATGGATAATGGATAATATCCACTGTAATGAGGCTGCAAGGAAACACATACTCACGCATGATGGTTAAAATATAAATTGCGCAGCCTCTTTAAGGGAGAATTTGGCAGTATTTATTCAAAAGCACCTATTCTTCCACTCAGTACTTTCACTTCTAGTAACCCACCCCAGAGAAACTGTCACACATGTGCACAAAGGTACATGTACAAAATACTCTCGTAATAATGAAAATTTAGAAATGAGTTTAACATCTAGAAATAGGGCCAAGAGTGTATAAACTGGAGTAGTTGGTCTATGGAATAGGCAGGGGTGACAAAGACTGGGATAGTGCTCTAATCACTGACATAAAGATAATTCAGAGATACATCTAAAATTGACAGTTGAAAAGACAGATTCCTTTTATGTTTAATCTCCTACGAGCACAAACAAAAAAGAGGATTGTATTTCTGATTGTACCCATGTAATCAAACACGCAAAGAAATGTCTGAATAGACAGTCTACAAGCTATTGACAGTGGTTGCGGCTAGGAAGAAAAGTGGAATTTTGCTGCATTTATTCAAACGTTCATAAATGAAACTTCTTCCTATCCTTAAGTCCCTGGATAGTCAAGGGGTTAAGTTCATTGACTCTTAACTTAAGAACTTAAGTTCAAGATTTGAACTTGAGTTCAAATCTTGGTCTTGCTGTTTCCTTAACTGCCTGACATGACCTGAGCATTAATTTTCTTAACTAAGAAAATCCATATAATATGCTTAGCACAATACCTAGTGTATGGGCATGGCTCTATAAGTGTTACTTATTATCTTGGTATCTCTGCTCTCTTCTTGCCCCTGATCCTTTCAAAACCTTAGTAGATGCTAATAAATATTTGATGAATGAATAAGGTTGCTAATAGTAATACTGTCTTTCTGGGTGTAAAGAATATGAAGAGAATAGGCCTAGAGAGGCCAGGTCTTACTATTTTCACATTTCCTCCAACTCTGTTTTTCAAACAGTAGGTCATAACCAATTAGTGAGCTGAAAGTCAGTTTACTGGGTAGCAACCAGCATTTAAAAATATAAATAGAAAATATCAAAGCGTAAGTAAGAACAAGTATTGTTACGTGAACTTCATTTTGTGGATGTGTGTACTAGGTTGCAATGTAAGATGTATTTCTTACTGTTAATCACAGTAAAAGTAACATGGGGAAACCCTGCTCCAAGGGCAGCCTTACTTCATAGTCTGAATGTGCAGTTCCCAGCCCACTGCTGCCCAATTCCGTGCTAAATGTCATGCACCAGGGAGAGGCAGAGTCTTAGGCAGCAGCCACATGGACCTGTTGGGTGGACAAAAGTGGCAGGTGTCCACATGGCAGCATTCTCTCTCCCTGCCTGCTGGGGGTCTTCCCTTCATCAGGGTGATGCTGACACTTGTAGGAGCAGAAACCTCCGGCCATATATTGGTTTCCTAGGGCTGCTTTAACGAAGTACCACAAACTGGGTGACTTAAAACAAAATAAAATTATTCTCTCGCTATTTAGGAGGCTAGAAGTCCAAGATCAAGATGTCATCAGGGTTGGTTTTTTCTGGAGCCTCTGAGGAAGAATCTTTGCTATGCCTCTCTCCTAGCTACTTGGTGGTTGCCAGAAGTCCTTGGCTATTCCTTGGCTGTGGCAGTATAACTCCAATCTTTGCCTTCTTCATCTCCACCTTGCATTCTCATCCCTATGTCCCTATGTATCTCTGGATCTCAATTTCCTTCTTCTTATAATGACACCAGTCATTGGATTAGGGACACCCTAATCCATTATGACTTAATCTTGATTATATCTCCAAAGGCCCTATTTCCAAGTAAGGTCACATTCACAGGTTCTGGAGAACATGAAATTTTTTTAGGGCTGGAGGGGGACATTAGTCAATGCAGTATCTCCAGCCCCAGAGAGAGGAAGGAACCACAATGATACTTCAGTCTGGAGGGGAATCAGGGGATGGAGGTGATAATGAGGTCCTTCTCTGGCCTGTGTGCTGTGAGCCTCAGTGTGGACACCTAGAACTCAAGATCCTTGGAATAGAAGGGACAAGTTCCAGTCTGTGGAACCTGGGTCTACACCTTTGAAACAGCCAGACTAATTGGCGCTAAGATTTGGGCCATGACCATAGACTGAAGTTTTTTGCTTGGGGGACATTAGAGATCACACCCACCATCTTCTCATTTTATAGTTGAAAAAACTGAAGTCCAGGGAAGTTAAATTTTTTCCTTAAGACACACAGTTAGTGAGTGGCCAAGTCAGGTCAAGAGCCCAGCACTGGATGCTGCCCAGGGCCCTTCATATATGGCCTTTTGTCTTAAATACTTAATTCTAATAATAATGGTGGCACTTATAGGTGGCTTGCAGGAATGGGGGAGAATTCAATTCCTCTACAATCTTCAGCCTCCCCTCAAAGGCGCCTGAAATTTTAAAAAAATATATTATTTGATATAGATTGCTTTCAACCCTTTAAAGTATGAATAAAAGCATCTTTAGAAAACTTTGCAAAAATTTTTTTTGAAACTTATGACTTAAGCTGATGCAGTAGACTTGATTTGTAACTCCTGCAGCTTCAGTCACCCCCTCCCTTTCCAACCAGACTGTCCCCCACAAGCCCCTCCAGCATGAAATTCTAGAGTCTAATGGAAGAGTGACAAGGCCCACTGCTGTCTCCTGAGTGCCTAGCATAGGACAGACTCTGTGCTAAGTCCCTTTGAGCAAGGAGCATCTATCTCTTCTAGCAGATGGGGAAACTGAGGCCAAGTCTGAGCCAAAACAGGCATTTTTTTCTTAAATCTGAATGTCTCTACGGGAGACACACACTGTCCAGTGTCACAGGTCCCATCACCCCCTGTTACGGTAACTGCACTCGCTTAAAAAAATAAGATAATATTTTATTTTCTTTTTTAAAGAGGTGATGGAAATGTACCTGTCCCCTTTAGCTATCACCTCTCTATCCCTCTACCCCCCCACCAGCCCTAAGTAATCATTAATCTTTCAGTCTCTATAGATTTACCTGTTCTAGACATTTTGTATAAATGGAACCATACCATATGTGACTTTTTTGTGTCCGGCTTCTCTGACTTAGCATAATGTTTTCCAGGTTCATCCACATTGTAGCATGTATCAATACTGCATTTCTTTTTTTTTTTTTTTTTTTTTTTTTTTTTTCTTTTTGCGGTATGTGGGCCTCTCACTGCTGTGGCCTCTCCCGTTGCGGAGCACAGGCTCCGGACGCGCAGGCCCAGCGGCCATGGCTCACGGGCCCAGCCGCTCCACGGCATGTGGGATCCTCCCAGACCGGGGCACGAACCCGCGTCCCCTGCATCGGCAGGCGGACTCTCAACCACTGCGCCACCAGGGAGGCCCGCATTTCTTTTTATAGGTGAATAATATTCCATTGTATGGATACACCACATTTTTGTGTATCCATTCATCAGTTGATGGACATTTGGAAGATGTTTTCTTTTTTTTAACATCTTTATTAGAGTATAATTGCTTTACAATGGTGTGTCAGTTTCTGCTTTATAACCAAGTGAATCAGTTATACATATACGTATGTCCCCATATCTCTTCTCTCTTGCATCTCCCTCCCACCCTCCCTATCCCACCCCTCTAGGTGGTCACAAAGCACCGAGCTGATCTCCCTGTGCTTTGCGGCTGCTTCCCACTAGCTATCTATTTTATGTTTGGTAGTGTATATACGTCCATGCCACCCTCTCACTTTGTCCCAGCTTACCCTTCCCCCTCCCCATATCCTCAAGTCCATTCTGTATGCCCGCATCTTTATTTCTGTCCTGCCCCTAGGTAGATAATGTTTTCTTAACACTATATGCCAGTCCCTGTTCTAAGTGCTTTATCTCATTTAACCCTCATAACAACCTTATGGGATAGGTGTTAGAGAGATTATCTAACTTGCTCAAAATCACACAGCTAGGAATAGCTGCTTGGCCCCTACATTTGTTTGTAATTCCGAGGGGCACATGATCCCTCTCTTTATTGGGGTCTTCAGGGACAACTCATACATACCTCAGCCTGTTCATGTATCCCTACATGGAATCCAAAATGGCGTACCGAGAGCCTCCGCATCCTCATTGCCCACCTCCCCACTCTTCACCCCTCCCCCACTGCCCAAACTTGGCTCCTTCTCCAGCCTGTTCAATCACCCTCTCAGCCAGGAACATTCCGGAAAACCACTTCCACAGTACAGACAGGCACCTTTATTTAACAATTGATTTTTGGTCAACAAACCCCTTCAAGAGGTGTCATCTGAGCTCTGTAAAATCCTCATTATTCGGGGCCTCGAATAATTCAATATTTGTGATCTTTTTATGATGCTGTGCTGGAGTAGCGTATGATTTGGTTAGCAAGCTTTTCTTCACTATGAATTACAAATTCATAGTGTAAACAAGATTGTCGAAAGCATGTTTAAACAAAGTGTTTTCAAGTCTTCTCAAAAATCACAGAACTGCCCACCCACCGAAGCAACCCAATAGCTGACATGCAAGTTACACACAACTTTATCCATTCTGCAAGTAGATCCCCTGAAGACTTGACAGGTAACCTTGCTAAATGTGGTAGTGACAAGATGCATCACGCCATGGCGCCTCCCTTCAAAATATGTGGTATTTCAGACTCATTCTCTGATTCTCCAAACCTGTCCTGGTCCTCAGCTTCACTTCTCCTATGGAAAAGCTTGCTTCTGCCAATCAGACATTCAGCAGAACTAGGTCGTGAACCCCAGATTCCCTCTTGGGCCACACCAGGCTGAGAAACGTTTAAGTTCAGATCCTAGGAGGGGACCAGCAGGAAAGGGGCTGTGGGAACGGGGAACTTCTGAGCTTGAAGACCCCTCCTTCCATTCACAAAACCATGATTTTCCCCAGAGACAAATTCTGCCTGGCTGAAAAGTCTGAGGACGTGGGTGACAGCCTGCAGCCAGCCCAGACAAGCACTCAATACCTTCAGCCTACTGCACCCTGGTTGCCTTTGATCTAGGCATTTCCTGTGGTCCAGCAAGTGAGAGAGGGGTGGGAAAGGCTGCAGTGGGGAAAGTCTGCCAACCCTAGCATCTCCAAAGTGAAGCCCTCCACTTCTTTCCAGAATCTTAAGCCCCGGATTGTAAAATGTCGTGGGTTCAAGCTGCACCAGTCTGTCCCAGTTTAGGGGTTAATTAGTTGAAAGTAACAGTGAGATTTCAATCTTCAACACTTTTCCAGGGGATGCCTTTCATCCTGTCTGCAGAGCAGCCTCAGTGACATCCTATGGGGTTTGGGGGTCCAGGAGAGAGCAGAGACCTGGCAAGATGCAGCCCCACTGTACCTTGGCTTCCACCAGCTCCACTGGGATGGATGCAGAGAATACCCAGCAGGGAGGCCAGACAACCACTGCTCAGAACTGGCTTCCTAACTGGCTTTGTAGCTGACTTCTCTCTGGGCCCCTATTTCTCCTGCCACAAAATGGAACATTCGACTGGAAGGGACTGCAAATGGTTTTCACGTCATGCCCTAGCTCCGATCTTTCCGTAGAGGCTTCCTGGAGCACTGTGTTGAGAAAGATTTTGAAGGTTAGAGGGAGAAAGAGAGCTGGGATCCATTAGCAATGTCTGCTGTGAGCACGGGAAGGAGAGCAGAGCCACGTTTCCTTGCCTTGTATTTGCCACTCCTGACGTAGATATCCAAAGTCCTCTTTGGCTCAGCTCTTGTACGATTTTATGGGTCTTCTTTTCTGTGTTGTTTTCTTTGCCTTCTCTGAAGACCTACCCCAAGGGCTGTTCCCACCCACTGGGAATTGACAGTGGTCTGCAGACAACTGCTTATAGGGTTTGGGGCATGTCAGTTAGAGACCACCGAGGCCAGAGGAGGCCACCTCTCCTCCTGGAGGCTAGAAATAAGCCCCAGAGAAAGTCTTTCTCTATCAACACTGAACTGAAACCCACAGGACATGAAGCACGGCCAATGGGGATGACCCTGTGCAAGGTTATCCACTGTAAGACAGATGCTGGATGTGGCCTCTATCTGTACGGTTGGGGCATGAACGACTGAGAAAGCCAAATAGCATGTGAAACAAATTTTGAGCAGAGGGCTGCTGGGAATAGGGGAGTCTCTCTGCCTGTAAAGCAGAAATGATAATAGTGCGCCTCCAAGAGGGGTGGTTGTGACAGTGCAGTGAGATAATGCATACAAAGGCTCAGCACAGAGCCTGGCACCAGTGCTCAATGCCCAGTAAAAGTGATCCAGGGTCCACAGTATAATTATTCTCTATGATCACCCTTTGGTGGCATTGGGCCTAAGGATACAAAATCTATTCTGAAACTGGCCCTCCTATCGGCAGGGCGAGAGCCTGCGATCTCACCCCTGGGGCCCCGCGTTGGCCAGTTCCAATAACATGATTAGTCATTTTTCATTCCTGAGATGTCTACCCATGGGTGGGTGCATGTGTGCATGTGTGAGTGCGTATGTGCCTTTCAGAGCAGGGGAAAATCCATATTCTCTCTTCTGACCGAATTAATCAAATAAATCTTCTGTAAGGAGCTGCTAAATGAATCACAGATGGTTCTGCCCTTTTACAGGTTGCAGAAAGCACCCGTTACAGTCCTTTTAATTTATCAGAGGAAAAAAGATGCCCTTGTGTGCCCCTTCCCGCTTGCAATAATAATCAGAACCAGTCTATTTTCCAAGGGTCCCAGACTCATTTTCAAAAAATGTGTATCAATAGATGTAACAGCAGGAAGATTATTTTGCCAAGTTCCAGCCTCCAGCACCGCAAAGGTGCCCTGGCTAGGGAGAGCGTTTATAAAACCACATTTAATAAAAGAGAGTGTTACATTAAGTATGTTTGCTAGTGTATTTAAGCATATGGTTTCCATATCAGGCGTAAAGATGGCAAACACATGCTTTACCTTCTTTCTAACCTTTCCTAGAGACGTCCTTTCTAGGGGGTGGTGGGATGGGAGGATTTGGGGTGGATGTGAGTGAGTGTATGTTGTTTTGTTTTGCTTTTTACAACTCTGGCTCACGTGGTAAAGCACCGAGGAATGTTCAAGAAAACATGGGAAGACTCTCTGCCTTTTCTATGTATGTAATTAGCCCAAGAAACTTGCTTTGCTTACTTTCTTCAACTGTCCCAACATTCTCCCAGCTCTCCCTTGCCTCCTCCAAGGCGCTAGGGGCTGGTTGACTTTAAAGTGTGAATCAATCTCAGCTGCAAAGAACTGGAGCTCCTGGATTTTAAACATGTACCCTTTGGTAAAGCAAGAGCTCTGAGGATGGCTGCCTGGCCGTGTGTCCATGAGTCCTCGTTAACCAGCGAACTATCCAACTCCAGGATTTGTCTGCCTAGAGATCTCCTTTGGGTACCTGGGTTGGGTATGGAGGCTTTTATGTTTTTCCTTCAGGTCAGAGGCAACGGGCTGTGGTCCTGCAGGCCTGGGGTCCCCAGAAAGTTAGCCAGGAAGGGTCTCCACAGCCCACCCCCCAAAACAGTTTCAACAATCCCTCCATTCTGAGACAACCCCAGAAGCCAAACTGCCAGACTAGGAAGAGGATTGGGCGGGGGCGTCTGCAGTGAGGTCACCCTGCCCACCTCCACCAGCCCAAACAGATTTGCCTGAGCAAGTTATAAATCTACTGGTACCATTGCTTTTTCGTCACTTGCCTAATCCTGTGCCCTTCGTTTCATGTGCTGTAATTATTAACATCTGCTTTCTGAGCCTGGCCCTCATGGAGTTTGCAAAGGCAGTTTTCAGTCCAGAACAATGGTGACAGCTGTTTCATTTAGCCTAGGGCCAGCACTTCCTGTTCAGTCTGTATCTGCCCTCCTGTGTCCAATTTCTGATTCGGGGTTCTCTGTTTTGTTTTCTGGGTGGTTTTTTTTTTTTTTTCCTTCATCTGACCTTACTATATGTTTAAGAAGAATTTCTAACTTAGCACTCCAGCTAGTATTTCTAGCACATATGCTTATTAGATTGGTGACAGCCAGAGAGAGATAGGAGAAAGCCAGGGTTGTCTTTAGCAGCTAACACGGTGGAGGGCAGAAGCACAAAGGAGGCCTGACCAGGAATCCGGTGGACCAGGCTCTAAGGGAATTCCTGGGCCTTGAAGTTGAGGAACAGGCTGACCTCTCTGGAAGCCAGACACAGGAAAAATGGGTTTAGCTCATCCGTCCCCTGGCCGGGTGTCATCTCCACAAGCTTATTTGCTAAGAGGTCACCCAAACATACCACTGAGGGAACCGTGTGTCTGGGTGGCCACTAACACACAGGGGCCCTTCTTCTTTGGGAACCAAGGAAGGTCGTCAGGTGAGGCAAGATTCAGAGGCCCCAGATTCACTTTTTCCCACTGAGTCTCCAGCAGTGCAATACAAATCCTTTCTAATTTGTACTGGGAGGTGTGCATGGCATGGGGAAAGGCCGTGCCGTGGTCAGGCAGTGCTGGATATTTATTGCCAAACAGGGCAAAACCCAGTCTCCGCTTGGATAAGAGCTGCAGGGATGTGGAAGCGTCCTGTAGGTTCACACGGCAGAGTGTGCGAGACGCGAACCGTCTGTGACCACCCCTCGAGACATCCGGAGTCTGTCTCTGCATCTCGCGGGATCTCGAGCGTGCGTCTGCCCCTCGCGCGGGCTCTCAGGGCACCAGGATTGGAGATGCCCTGGAGAGCCGATGCGCACCACCACCCCCCCTTACGTTTTTTTTTTTTTTTTTTTTTTTTTTTGCGGTACGCAGGCCTCTCACTGTTGTGGCCTCTCCCATTGCGGAGCACAGGCTCCGGACGCGCAGGCTCAGCGGCCATGGCTCACGGGCCCAGCCGCTCCACGGCACGTGGGATCTTCCCGGACCGGGGCACGAACCCGTGTGTCCTGAATCGGCAAGCGGACTCTCAACCACTGCGCCACCAGGTAAGCCCAGCCCCTTACGTTTTTTTTAACAGAAGAAGAAACTGAGCGCTAGGGAGAGGAAGTGCCTGTTCCGTGGTTGTAGCTTGGTCAAGCTTGATGCTATCGACAGAGAAGCAAATGAAGGTAAATCTGTGTTGTTTCTAGGAGCTTGAGGCATTTTCACCATTTCCACATGAAATGTCTCTTTCAATCCCATACCCTCTCCACTCTTCTCAGTGGCTCACACGAAAACAGCTTGGGACCCCCTCCCAGGTGGGAACAGTGAGGCGAGTTTGGGAGACCCCAGCTTGGGAGACCCCAGCTTGACCCCAGACCAGTCCAGGACCGATTCTTCTGGCTGCCAGGGGAGAGCTGGACCCAGCAGTCTGGAGAAAAGAGTTCGTGCCGACTGGACACCTGGGGGTCACGGAGGTTCCTGGCAGGTGGCCGAGGCCCCGTGTCTTTGCAGGAGTCAGCGTGCAGAAGGTAGAGCTCAGGTGTGAAAGAGAGGCAGTGGAGAGGGCCCTTCTCCCCCAGCATCCCTGCCAGGCGTCAGGTGTGCTGAGTCAGGAAGGCCCCTGACCCGAGGAGACCCAGCACTCCCAACGCTTGGCTTGAGCCTGGAGCGGCAGAGAGGCCGACCCAGCAGGCATAGGGGTCACAGGTGACTGTCCCTAGACTCTGGACTCAAGGAGCTGATGGTCCAAACGAGGTTGGGCCCTGCGCCACTTTGCCCCGCGGGAGAGCCGGTCCCCCGGCCCTTCCTGGCCTGCCAGCTCCGCCCCTTTCCCTGCCCCCACTCACTGCCTCCCGCCCCTCCCCACTTCCTTCTCTCTACCACTCACTCCTTTTCTTCCTAAAGTTAATTGCAACTTTTTTCTCAGCGCCCTGATCTGGATAAGCCACATCTCATTAGAAAAAGATTTAGCTGGAGCCAAAGCAGGCTGGGGAAGGAATACCTAATCAACAGAGAAAAGATTTGGGTGTAATTGCTCTCTCCCGCCATTCCCCCCACCCCCACCCCGCCTCCTCCAACCTTTCTCTGCTCATTAATCTGAAAAGAAAGTCGCAGTTGAACGTCTTGGTGTTCAAGTACCCGCTGCTGCGGCAGACAAATCGAAGTGCTTCGGGGTTTTCTTTTGCGCAGGTGTCTCTATGGAGAGCTTTGGCTATTGCGCGTAGGAGTAAAGCATTTTGCTGCTGGTGGGTGTGCATGAAGCACCTTGGGTGGGAGAGTAAAGCTCTTTCGGGTGTGTGTGTGTGTAAAGTGCTTGGTCGTGGGGAATGTGTGAGCGGGTGTGTGAACCTTTTGGTTGTTGGAGTTTGTATGTGTGTGAAGCTCTTTGGTTATTGGTGTGTGTGAATGAGATGCTTTGATCATTGAAAGGGTGTGTGAAGCTCTTTGATTATTGAGGGGTGTGTGTGCGTGTGAAGCCCTTTGGTTGGATGGGGGTGGGTAAAAACTCTTGGTGTATGTGTGAAGCACATTGCTTGTTGGTTACATGTGTGTAAAGAGCTTTGGTGGTTGGGATATATGTGTTTGTGGGTGTGGAATATGGCTGGGGTGGGTCTGGGAGACATCGCTTCAGCTGTTGGTATGTCGGGGTGCAGTGTAACCCTTCGGTTGTTTGTGTTTGCTGGTGTGTGTGTGTGTGTGTGTGTGATGCTTTGATTGTTGGGTGTATGTAAGTTCATTCATATACGTTAGTAGCCCCTTTGGTGTTTTCCTTTTGCCCCAACTAAATCCTAACTGATGCTAAAATGGTGACACACAGAAGATGAATTTAGGAGCAAATCATCTCTCCAGGTATAGGGACCCCAGGTCTTCAAACATCCAGCAGTGAGACGACACAGTATTTTCATGCCTTCCTTCAAAATTTGGAAATTTTCTACAATGACCACGCATGCCTTTGTAATTGGTGGGGAGAGGGGAGGATATTTTAATTAGTTTTATTTTTTATGAAAAAAGTACTGCATGCTCAAAAACAAGAGAAGCCGTAATACACACTCCTGGTATAATGTGAATATTACAAGGGGCCAGGTAGTGAAAAGCACCTCTCTTGCACCCCTCATTTACTCCTCGGCCCAATTTAGGAAGGAGCTATTATCGCCCTCACAGATGAGGACGTTGATGCTAAGAGAGGTTGGGTAACTCGCTGAAATCACACAGCAGGTGGCAGAGTCAGAGTTTGAACCCAGGCCAAGTGAAGGCAGAGCCCTGGCCCTCAACCACTGCCTGCCAGAAGAAAGTAAGGAACTATCTGGGAGCTGGGGGTGAAGGGAGAGTAGGTGGGTCCCTACTACCCTCAGAGCCTCTGGAGAGCCCAGGCCCCTGTGTCTAAGCTACCCCACCAGCATTTCCCACTGTCTCAGCCTGGCTCACGAGTCCCTCCTTGTCCTCATTGGCCATCCCGCCCCGGCCCTCTCCCTGAACCCCTGTGGCCACCGCTGTCAGGGAGACCCAGGCAGATGAGGGCTCCCATCCGCCCTCCCAGCCCCCTGAGGGTGAACCCCCGGCTTGAGCCACTCTGTGTTTCTCTGAGCACAGCCCTTGTGCAATCACTGCCCTGGCACCGGGGAATCGGCAAATGTAAGTCCTGGACACAGAGGTGGAGCGTCCTGGTATCGAGGGGGTTTCAGGGCAGGCCACGGAGTTGAACTGGGTGTGGCCAGGTGAGGTTCTGAGCCTGAGAGCAGGGGCAGCGTCCAGGTGACCAGAGTCCTGGGCCCCAGGGTCCCACCAGGCGGAGGGGACACAGTTCCTCCAGCTGTCCTGTCACTTCACCCTCCTCTTCATTGGAGCGCAGTCTGTTGTGCAGTCGTTATGAACGCTCCTGCCAAACCAAGGACGAAGTAGACAAGGATTTTTGCAGAGAACACAAAAGCGCTGCTTGTGACACTGAAGGAAATGGATCTGGGAAAGGAAGGTTTTCAAAGGTACCCAGTGACCTGAGCAGGGAGGGGCTGGGGATTTATCACCTCCCACTGCTGAGCCTAAAGACAGACCCTCCAGACCTGTCAGGGTCCCAGCACATCCTCTTCGGGTGAAGATGCTCTGCAGCAGACAAGGTATGAATACAGACTCTGAAAACATGGAGCCGTGTGCTCAGAACATCCATCAAGGCTGAGAGCACCGCTGTTCAACGCAGCAGCCACTTGCCACAGGTGGTTGGTGAGCATCTGAAATGTGGCTAGTCCAAGTTGAGATGGGCCATAAGCACAAAATACACACCAGATTTTTGAAGGCTTGGTATGAAATCAAACATGAAGTATCTCCTTGTAAATCCACTGTATACAGTTATGTACATTGCAAAATAAATTGCATATTGATTAGATATTGAAATGATAATATTTTGAATATATTGGGTTAAATGAAACAAATTATGAAAATTAATAGTGATGTGTATGTGTCAAGTGCTTTGGCTCTCCTGTTTTCTTTACCTTTGTTTAATGTGACTACTGGAAAATTTTAAATTACACCGTGGCTTGCACTTGTGGCTCACGTTATATTTGCATTGGACGACACTGGCCTAGAATATAACATACCCTTTCATGAATACTGCTATCCCCCTTTTACCGATGAACAAACCAGATCAGGTGAGTGGTTTGGCCAAGGACACCAGCTGCAGAATCCAGAATTTACATTCTGAGAGTTATGCTGGCTGGAGAGTCTACCACTTGATGAAACTCCTAAAACAAGAGAAGTATTGTTGTTGTGACATGATCTTACACAGAAGTGTTTAGTGCCAGCAGGACTGAAGCACATTTGGAGTCTGGGGGACATTAAATAAAATCCTGTGACTCAGGGATGAGGATGACCTCCTGACACTAGCCAAGAATGTTAAGGTACAGGATAGTTCTTAGTGGTGCTTGGACAGGCTTCTGGGTTCCTTGAGTGAACCTGGACCAGTTCCTTCCCCACTCTGGTCCTCACTTTCTCCATCTGAAGAAAAGGGGCTGGATTAAATGTTCTCTGAGGTCCATCAGGGTCCATGGTGCATCTCAGCAGATTCCTCCCTCCCAGGGGTTGAGAGTGAGCTTGAGAGAAACTTGCTGGGTCCTGGGGCAAAGTAACACGTCTCTTGTGTCCTCTGTGAGATGGGGATGAGAGCAGTGTGGACTTGGGAGAGTTGCTCTGAGGATTGCTGAGAGAACGCAGGTGATGCACTCAGCACATGCCTGGCACACAGGAAGCACCCAATAAATGCTAGCTCTTGTTGTCAGTGTAGTGGTGAGCAGGTTGACCAGCTGGCTTGGATAGTTCTGGGTCAGCAGACTCAGATTCGCAAGCAGTATCTGCCTTGGAGCCTCCTCCTAACCTGACACACTCTAACAGCCGAATTTGATCCAAGGCAGGGTCACCTTGAACTTAGCTTTTGAAGGGTTTGTTACCACTGCAACTCAATTCCCTGATTGCATGGGTAACAGAAGCACCCAGGAAGAGCGCAGCTTGGCAGGGGCCCAGAGGACAATATTGCAGCGGGAGACTCAAGGTTCTTATAACAGAGCATCTTCTGGCGTGTTCAGAGGAAGAAGTGTTAGTTCTTAGTGTTATTTCTGTCCTTTGGTTGTATAGTGGTCAAGTGTCACTTTTCTGTCCTTTGATGGTATAGTGGTCAAGTGTCACTTTTCCATCCTTTGGAGGACTGATGCAGATCCATGACCGCAGGCTTTCTTCCCTGCTATTTTCCCACCGTGGGAGGACTCTGACCTCAGTTCTTCTCAACAGCTGTTTTCATTTTTTTATCCCTGAATTGTGGGTAAACAACCTCTGATAATAGATAAAGGCTTTCTGAGCTCAGCAGCTCACCTCCTACATACAACATCTTTCTCACGAATACAAGTCTGTGTTAGGAGTAAGTTGGACTTGATTTTGTCTGCTGGGTCATTATCTTGAACTTAATTGGGAGGAACCTTGAGTTCAGAGCGTAGGCTCCCAGCTGTCTCTAGCGTTCATTGGCCGCCATCTGCTGGGCAATCCTAGTATGACATGATCTCCTTGGCTGGCAGGGCTAAAGAGTGAAGTGTATTTCATTGAATCAAAAAATATTTATCAAGCAGGAAGTGTGTGCCAGGCATAGTTCTAGGCACTTGGGATTCATCAGTGAACACAGAGACAAATAGTTCTTTTTCACACCGAAAATATTCCATTGTCTGGAATATTATTTATTCATTTACCTGCTGAAGGATATCTTGGTTGTTTCCAAGTTTTGGCAATCATGAATAAAGCTGCTATAAACATCTGTATGCAAGTTCTTTTGTGTACATTGTCAGTGCTTTGGATTTTGGCCATTTCAATAGGCATGTAGTGGTATCTCATTGTTTTCATTTGCATTTCTGTGATGACATGTGATGTGGAGCATAGTTTCATACATTTTTTGTCATCTGTATATCTGCTTTGGTGAGGTCTGTTCAGATCTTTTGCCAATTTTTAAATTAGGCTGTTTGTTTTCTTATTGTTGAGTGTTAAGAGTTCTTTGTATATTTCAGATAACAGTCCTTTATCAAATGTGTCTTTTTCAAATATTTTCTGCTCATTCTCTTGACATTGCCTTCCATCGAGCAGAAGTTTTTAATTTTACTGAAGTCAAGTTTATCAATTATTACTTCATGGATGGTGCCTTTGGTATTATATCTAAAAAGTCATAGCCATACACAAGGTCATCTGGGTTTTCTCCTATGTTAATTTGCTCTTCTTTTTCTAGTTCTCTAACGTGAAAGGTAAAATTCTTGAGTTTAGGTATTTCTTTGCTGACACACGTATTCAATGTTATAAATTTCCCTCTAAGCACTGATGTCACTGCATCCCACAAATTCTGATAAATTGCATTTTCATTGACTTAAAATATATTTTAAATTTTCTCTTAAGATTTACAAGTGTACTGTTTAACCTCCAAGTGTTTGGGGATTTTCCAGCTATCTGTCTGTTGTTAATTTCTAGTTTAATTCCACTGTGATCTGAAAGCTGACATTATATGATTTCCATTTCTTTTAAATTTGTTAAAGTGTGTTTTATGGCCCAGAATATGGTCTGTCTTGGTGAATGTTCCATGTGAGCTTGAGAAGAATGTGTATTCTGCTGTTATCGGATGAACTAGTCTATAAATGTCAGTTATATCCAATTGACTGAAGGTGCTGTTGACTTCAACGATGCCCTTACTGATTTTCAGCCTGCTGGATCTATTTCTGATAGAGAGGTGTTAAAGTCTCCAACTGGGGCTTCCCTGGTGGTGCAGTGGTTAAGAACCTGCCTGCCAACGCAGGGGACATGGGTTCTAGCCCTGGTCCGGGAAGATCCCACATGCTGCGGAGCAACTAAGCCCGTGCACCACAACTACTGAGCCTGCGCTCTGGAGCCCATAAGCCGCAACTACTGAAGCCCGCGCGCCTAAAGCCCATGCTCCGCAACAAGAGAAGCTATCACAATGAGAAGCCCGCGCACCACAACCAAGAGTAGCCCCCGCTCGTCACAACTAGAGAAAGACTGCACACAGCAACGAAGACCCAACGCAGCCAAAAAAAAAAAAAAAAAGTCTCCAACTATAGTACTGGATTCTTCTTTTTCTCCTTACAGTTCTGTTTTTGCCTCTTATATTTTGATGCTCTGTTATTAATCATATACACATTAAAAATTGTTATATCTTCTTGAAATATTGACCCTCTTGTCATTATGTGATGCCCATCTTTATCCCTGATAAGTTTCCCTGCTCTGAAGTCTACTCTGTCTGAAATTAACATAGGTATTCTTCCCTTCCTTTGATTGATAGCATGGTATATCTTTCTCCATCCCTTTACTTTTAATGCATATGTAATCTTTATATTTAAAGTGGGTTTCTTGCAGACAACATACAGTTTGGTCCTTTTTTTTTTTCCAATCCATTCTGACAATCTCTGTCTTTTAACTTGGATATTTAGACCATTGACGTTTAAGGAGATTATTGATATAATTAAATTAATATCAGTATATACCATATATGTTACTGTTTTCTATTTGTTGTCCTTGTTCTTTGTTTCTGTTTTTGTCTTCCACAATTTTTCTGCCTTTTGTGGCTTTAAGTGAACATTTTATATGATTTCACTTTCTCCTTTCTTAGCATATCAATTATACTTTAAAAAAAACTCTTCTTAGTGGTTGCTCTTAAGTTTGCAATATACATTTACAACTACTTCAAGTTCTCTACTTTCAAACACTATACCACTTCACAGGGAGTTGCAGGCACCTTATAATAACAACAAAAATAACATATAATAATAAAAGAACAAAAAACTTCCTAGTTCTTCCCTCCCGTTCCTTATATCATCGCCGTCATTCCATTTGCTTATATATAAGCATACTTAAGTGTACGTGTGTGTGTATTAGTTATATATCCTTAGATATATAATCTAATACATTCTTACTAGTATTTTGAACAAACTATATCTGTTCCATAGACCAATTAAGAATAAGAAAAATTAAGTTTTTATTTTAACTTATTCCTTCTCCAGTGGTCTTCCTTTCTTCATATAGATCTAAGTTTCTGATCGATATAATTTTTCTTCTCTCCTGAGGAACTTTTGACATTTCTTGAAAGGCAGGTCTACTGGTAACAAATTCCCTCAATTTTTGTTTATCTGAGAAAGTTTTTATTTCTCCTTCAGTTTTGAAGTATAATCCCCAGAGTATATGATTCTAGATTGGTGGGGGGGGGGGTTCTCTCAACACTTTAAAATACTTTGCTCCATCCTCTTTTTCCTTGCATGTTCTCTGAGGAGAAGCTGGATATAATTCTTATCTTTGCTTCTCTATAAATAAAGTGTCCCCCCGCCCTTGCTTCTTTCAAGATTTTTTTCTTTGTCTTTGATTTTCTGGAGTTTTACTATGATATGCCTGGGTGTAGTTTTTTGGTTTTGTTTGTTTGTTTTGGCATTTACCCTGCTTGATGTTCTCTGAGCTTCCTGGATCTGTGGTTTGGTGTCTGACATTAATTTGGAGAAATTCCTAGTCATTGTTACTTCAAATATTGTTTGTGTTTCTTTCTCCCTTTCTTCTCCTTCTGGTATTTCCATTACATGTATGTTGTACCTTTCCTAGTTGTCCCACAGTTCTTGGATATTCTGTTCCACTTTTTCCAGTCTTCATTTTTCTTTGCTTTTCAGATTTAGAAGTTTCTATTGAGATATTCTCAAGTTCAAAGATTCTCTCCTCAGCCATGTCCAGCCTATTAATGAGCCCATCAAAGGCATTCTTCATTTCTGTTACTGTATTTTTGATCTCCAGCATTTCTTTTTGACTCTTTCTTAGAATTTCCATCTCCCCACTTGTATGATCCATCTGTTCTTACATGTTGTTTACTTTTTCTACTAAAGCCCTTAGCATATTAATCATGGTTTTAAAAAAATTCCTTGTCTGATAATTTAAACATTCCTGCCATATCTGACTCGGGTTCTGAGGCTTGTTCAGTTTCCTCAAACTGTGCTTTTTGCTTTTTAGTGTACCTTGTAATTTTTTTTTGAAAGCCAGACATGATGTACTAGGTAGAAGGAACTGCCTTAAAGAGGCATTTAGCAATGTAGTGGAAAGACGTGGGGGGAGGGGAAGCATTCTTTAGTCCTATGATCAGGTCTCAGTTTTTTGGTGAGTCCATGCCCCTGGTCTGTGAACTTCACCAGTGCATCTGTTCCTCTCCCCCAACTTTGGTGGGACAGGATGGCTAAAGGGGGCTGAAGTTGGTATTTTCCTTCCTCCACATGGAAGGCTAAAGCAAGCTGGAGCTGAGTATTTCTCTCCACCTGGGTCAATTAGGCTCTGATAAAACCCCATAGTTTAGTCTCTAGTAAATAGTTTTGCTTGAGGGCTGGCTTGTTCAGAACAGAATTCTCTGGCATATTTCAAAATGGTTCCTTTTTCTATCCCCCTGCTGGAAGCACAAGGGGATTTTTCTCCATTATTCACTGGTGGATCCCCTGGAGATAAAACTCAGAAAAAATGTAGGGACCCCCTATGACTGTGAATTAAACTGGTGGAGAGTTTAATTCACAGACTTGTCCACACTGAGCGTCCAAATATTTGTCAATTACAGTTCCAGTTTTCCTACCCCTGCACTTGTTTCCACAAAGGTTTCTGCTCTGTTAAGTTGTGACTTTCTGTATCCTCCTGTTTGTTTCTCCAATTTTTGGAGCAGAAATTTGCCCTATGACCTCACTTCTCTGGTGAATATAAGAAGAGTTGTTGATATTTTAGTTTATTCAGCTCTATATATGCCAGGATGCAGTGTTATTTTATTTGTTAGGATGCAGTGGCGACTTCTAAGCTCTACACATGCCAGACCAGAAACTTAGTCTCCTAGTTTTATTTTCTTGTACTGTCTTTGTCTGGTTTTGGTATAACAGGGTAATACAACTTCATAAAATGAGTTGGAAAGTGTTCTCTCTTCTGTTTTCTGGAAAAGATGATGTAAATTTTATGCTACTTCTTTAAATGTTTGGAAGAATTCTCCAGTGTAGAACTGAAGATTTCTCTTTCAGAAGCTTTTAAAATTACAAACTCAATTTCTTTAATGGTTATAGGGCTATTCCAATCATTAATTTTATCTTGGTTGAGTTTTGGTAGTTTGTGGTATTTGAGGAATTGATACACTTCTTTTAAGTTGTCAAATTTATGAACATAAATTTGTTCAATGTATTTGCTTGATACCTTTTTAATGGCTGCAGTTTCTGTAGTGACCCTTGTCTTATTTCTGGTATTGATCTCGTGTCTTCCTTTTATCTTTGTCAGTCTTGCCAGATGTTTATGAATTTTATTGATGTCTTGAAAGAACCAACTTTTTGTTTCATTGATTTTTCTCTATTGTTTTCCTTTTAATTTCAATGATTTCTGTTCCAACCTTTAATATTTCCTTCTGTTTACTTTGGGTCTAATTTTGTTCTTCTTTTCCTAGCTTCTTGAAGTAAGAACATAGATTTTTTGTTTGAGACGTTTCTTCTTTTCTAAAGTAGTAGTACTTAGTGTTATACATTTCGCTCCCAGTTCTGCTTTAGCTGCACATCACATATTTTGATGTTATATCTTAATTTTCATCTAAGTTCTATGTATTTTTTTAATTTCCTTTGAGATTTCCTCTTTGACTCATGAATTGTTTAGAAGTGTGCTACTTAATTTCCAAGTGTTTGGAGATTTTCCTGTTGTCTTTCTTCTCCTTAGATTTTAATAATTGTCTCTGATAACATATATATATATATATTTTAATCTTTGGCTGCGTTGGGTCTTTGTTACTGCGCGCGGGCAATGAGCGGGGGGCTACTCTTGTTGCGGTGCACGGGCTTCTCATTGCGGTGGCTTCTCTTGTTGCGGAGCATGGGCTCTAGGCACATAGGCTTCAGTAGTCGTGGCACACGGGCTCAGCAGTTGTGGCTCGCAAGCTCTAGAGCACAGTCTCAGTGGTTGTGGCACACGGGCCTAGTCGCTCCACGGCATGTGGGATCCTCCCGGAACAGGGCTCGAACCCGTGTCCCCTACATGAGCAGGCGGACTCCCAACCACTGCGCCACCAGGGAAGCCCTCTGATAATATTTTATCTCCATGAGAACAGACTTTTTTCCATTTATCCTACCATTATCTTGCTAGTGCTGAGAACAGGACAATAGTTTGTGCTCAAAAAATAAGGATGAATGAATGATGGAAATATTTAACTTAAAAATCAGTAAAGAGAATGCTGAAAGTTAAAAAGGGGGAGAGAGGCATCAGGACATTGATGATGATTATCGCTGAGTGGGGAAATATGGGTGCCCTTTTTGTTGTTTGTTTTTCATATTTTCCAAATTCTCTGCAAGGAGCATGTACTACTTTTATAATCAGGTAAAGGAATTATAAAAGTGGAAGCTACTCTTTCTGATCACTCTCACCACCTCTCTGGCAGGTCACATCGGAATCTGAATTGCTGAAAAAGCTGAAGATGAGAGGCCACAAAAAGACCCTGTAGAGGGTCCCAGAGCCGAACTGACCCCAATCCCCCAGGGAGACAGGTAAGGACCCTGCTAACGATCCATTTTTGTAAGCTTCTGAGATTGCCGCCACAGTAACTTTATCACGAAGACCATGACCACTTTGAGTCACAAGGGTCAATTTCACGCTTCTTTTCTCCCCCCTCCCCCCAAGAGGCCCCTAGAGGTCTTGTGAATTAATAGTCATCCCAAAAGATCTAGTTTGCCATTGGAAATGAAACATTCATCTACCTAAATCCAGCCTTTAAAATTCCTTTGACAGTTTACTTTGAGGAAGCAGTATTGGCGTTTGCTTTCAAGATTCATGGTGTGCAAAAGATTACAAAAGGAATAAGAGGGAACGGAGAGGAGATACTGTCTTTTTAAAATATAATTATCTTTTACACCTTTAGTCACAGTCTCTTCATGTTTTTTGAAGGCAATTTCTTTGAGAAGCTGAGTAGACAAGACAATTTGATGGTAACCTCAGGTGGCCAGGGTCACCACACAAACAGTTCTTAAGTGTGGACAGTTTCTGAAGATGAGTGAATATGCTTTTCTACTTATGAAAACAATACTGAGAACTTGGTTTAAATTGTTTTAAATATTTTCATTCAACAAAGAAATTGCCTAGACCTGGAAATTTTTTTCACCCTTTCCTACTTTTGAAGTGAAGTGACTTGCTATAAGGTCCAGGGATTTTCTGGAGAACCAGGATTGGGCAAGTGTGTAACCTGATGCTTGGGGATGGCCCATGGTATCTCCCATTCCTGGGGGACACCCCCCCACAGTGGGAGACGAGTGTGGCAGCACTTACATTCTCCTTGGGGCTGAGCCAAAGGAGGCATCAGGATCAACAAGCATATCTCTGTCGACTTGTCAGAGTCTTAAACGGATAGCCAAGGACATGAGAATCTAGAAAATAGTGGTATAACCTGATGGGGGAGGGAAACAAGATTCCATACCCCAGTAACAATTCATAGCAAACAAAACAGCTTATGTTGAAACCAGCCAGAAATAGAATATTGTAATATAAACCAGTCTGTCCACTTAAAAAATCATTTAATTTCCATAATTCCTGAGCACCTGATTTCTGACTTTTTGTTGCTGCTGCTGACTTGACTGATTTGAACTGAATACATCAAAAGGCATAGATTTGTTTAGTCATTTAATTTTTATTGACACTGTTCAGTTAAATTCAACAGCAACAGTTGCTCCTCCAGAGCTCCCCAGTGGAGACCACCCTTGCCCACTGTGGAGACTGTTCACAAAATAATTCTGGCTCTCTGCTTTCTGAGCATGTTGGGATTCTGCTTCCCCACTTGCAAAGTTAGGTATGGCTATGAGTCTTGCTTTGGCCAATGAAATGTATGCAAAAGTGACACTTCGGGCAGAATGCCCAGGCCAGTGTGTAATTCATTCCATCTTCTTCCCTCTTCTGTCATGGTTGTGCATGTGTGCATCAAAATGAAGCCAGGGCTTCCCTGGTGGCGCAGTGGTTGAGCGTCCGCCTGCCGATGCAGGGGACACGGGTTCGTGCCCCAGTCCGGGAAGATCCCACATGCCGCGGAGCGGCTCGGCCCGTGAGCCATGGCCACTGAGCCTGCGCGTCTGGAGCCTGTGCTCCGCAATGGGAGAGGCCACACCAGCGAGAGGCCCGCGTACCGCAAAAAAAAAAAAAAAAAAGATGAAGCCATTCTGGGTCCCAAAGTAACTGTGACATGCAGAGTACCCCTTGCGGACCTGTAATGGACTGGTAGCGTGAATAGAAAGCGTTCACTGTGTACATACAGCTGCTAAGATCTGGTGGTTGTTACTGCCCCATAACCTAGCCTATCCTGGCTGATGTGCACGTAGGCACATAGGCACATGAACACACACCCGCGCACTTACTGAGTACCTATGCGTGCAGGAGAGACCCAGGGCCATGGGTGGTAAGGGGGTGTGAGGTAAGGTGCAGTCTCTGTGTCCAGTTTACAAGCTGGTTTAGCAGATTAGATAACTAGCCAGCGCAGGATGACTGCACAAGAATGCCTCCTGTGCCGGGAAGCTCCTCTTGGCAGCTCCACGATCTCCCTGTACCCTCCTCGCCCTGCTCTCGGCCTGGCGAGACCCCCTGTCTGGACTCCCGGACTAGGCCCCTTCGGCTCTGGCTCCTGGTCAGGTTGCGTCAACAGCGGGGCAGGGTGAGGGCTCAGCAGAAGACTGAGGGCAAGCGGGCCAGTGACGCTGGAATAGCTCTGCTTCTGGCTGCCTTCTCGCAGATTTGCTCCGACCGGCTGCACCCCTGGGGGAAGCTCCTCTCAGCGACCCTCCCCACTTGACGGTCTCCTTCCAGGTTTCCATAATGCACTCTTCCCTCACCCCTTCAGGCCGGGGGAGGGGGTAAGAGCCCAGTCAGTGACTAGCCTCAGCACCTTCCACTGTCCCCCTTGGTTTCCCTATACCCTGCCCGCACCTTTGTAAATAGTCTTTTTTTTTTTTTTTTTTTAAGGAGACCTTACATTTTCCTATTTGAGCATGTCCTCTGTCTCCTGGTAGACCCTGAACTCATTGATCCTGCTTTGGGGAGTCAGCAGTGGGACGGAAATGATCATGCTTTGTCTTTTTATAGGGTCAGTTGGTCAAAGAGCAGGACACTTTAAAAATGATCAATTCTTCATTTAGAAATGAATTTTTAAATGACTTTCCTTCTCCCACCCAAACTGGAAGCTTCTGCTCCTAAGTAGAATAGGTTTGGAGGCAAAGCACTGGCCTCTTTGCACCTAAGAGGAGGGAGTGGGCCCCGCAGAGCCTTTGTCTCATGAAGCCCTTTGCAAACGCTGGGGCCACAGGAGCCAAGGAGGATGTGGTGTCACCTCCAGGGAGCCTCTGCATTCCCCCTTGTTTGGTAAAGTCGACACCAGAATTCCAACCACTATTTTCAACTTGAACCTGAGGACAGAAGCCTAATTTCTAGTTGCTCAAGGAAAAGTCTAGGCCTTTCTTTTAGATTCCCAAATATAGCATAGAGCTGCTTAGAAAAGAGATACCACCTCTTTGCCACAAGCTTACCCACCAGGAGTTGTCTTGTGTCCTGCCTTGGGATTCCTGTGTCAGCTTCACTGAATTTATTCATTGGTTGGTTGGTTGGTTGGTTTTCCATGTGGAAAGCCGAAGGAGCCTTTGCAAGATTTGGACTTGGGAGAGTTCTGGGTTCCATTTTCTATTCCTCCAACTGCTTTGGCCCCCTCTCCTTAGCTGTACCCAACTCTGGAAGGTGCAGCCAGGAGGAGGCTGGTACCTGGAACCCCGGCATTTCCCAAAGCAGCTGGAATGAGCAGATGCTTGACTGCAGCTGCTTGAGCTGGACCCGGGAGAGTGGGTCAGCTCAGGCATGCTAGGATATAAAGTTAGAGGAAGTGGAGACGCAGTTGGGAAGATTTAGGAGCTCTTGGACTGCACTGGATTTTACTGTATTGTCATTGACATATGTTTGTATTCTCTTCTGAGCAGGTTAGAGGGGGGGAGAGTTAAGGGAGGGCGTTCCCGGGTGCCAGGTCTGCACAGCTGGGCGGATGGGGAAAGATGAGGGGAGGGGGGAGATTGTCTGAGAGTCTGAACATCCTGTTTTCTCCTCAAGTTCCAGAGGGTGCACGCCAGGGCCTGGGGTGGTACCACAGAGGGGTGATAAAACTCACAGCAGTACAGCTTGCATTAACAACTCCCTTGAATTAAAAACACGCCTTTCAAGGAAACAAATACGATTCCATCAGCAAACACATTATAATCATGAGGAAAGGCAGGGCTGTTGAGCAGCGTAAGAGTTTCAGAAAAGAAGAGGGGAGATATTCTGGCAGGAAGAAGCAAGCGCAGAGCGCATGACCCGTGCAGCCTCATCCTTTTGGTCAGACCCTGGGCGGACTTTCTGGAGTGTGGGAGAAATAACAACTCCTACATGCTGGCCTCTCTTCCAGAAGTGACCAAACTGTAGGTTCTCTGTGGCAGTTGCCCTAAAGCAGTGCTTTCACACTTTAATGTGCACGCACAGCCCCTGTGGATCTTGTTGAAATGCAGGTTCTGATTCCATAGTTCTGGCCTGAGAGCTTGCACTTCTAACAAGCTCCTAGCTGAGGGTGATTTGCTGGTCCATGGAACACACTGAGAATAAATAACAAGGCATGGGAGGGTGCTGCCTTGGCTCAGCACCACTTCCGCTTCCCTGCAGACGACTATAAAACAAAAGCAGGTGTAGATGACCCAATTCAGCAGCCTGGGAAGTTTGGGGAAATGACCCAAGACTTGGCCTCGTGGCCAAGTGGCTGCATCAGGAGCTCCTCCAAACTGCCCTGCTCTCTCGCCCAAGAGTAAACAATGTGCAGGGGTAGGTTGGGGTCAGCTGTCCCCAGGTAAAGGAGGCTGGTCACCAAGCACACGTGTGTAGGGCAATGTTACCTTTGTGAATTTACTACAGCCCTGGACCTATGGGCCCCCAAACTTACTTGCCACCCACTAACTCATTCATTCATTGCTTCAACACTGAGTGAGCCTCTATTACCCCAGACACAGTGGTTAGCACTGAGGGTCCAGAGATGAAGAAGCAGATTGTGTCCTCATGAAACTTACTGCACAGCTAGCCCCTGGGAATGGATCCATTTCTCAAGGGCACGTGGCTGATGTGTAAAAAATAAAACTGGGGCTTCCCTGGTGGCACAGTGGTTGAGAGTCCGCCTGCCGATGCGGGGGACACGGGTTCGTGCCCCGGTCCGGGAAGATCCCACATGCCGCGGAGCAGCTGGGCCCGTGAGCCATGGCCGCTGAGCCTGCGTGTCCGGAGCCTGTGCTCCGCAACAGGAGAGGCCACAGCAAAGAGAGGCCCGTGTACCACAAAGAAAAAAAAAAAAACGGATGTGCTTATTTATTATAATAATTGTAATTATGATGATGGTAGCTTACGCTTTTTTAAAAGCCTGGGATGTACTCGCCGTTGTGCTAAGCACGTTGCATGGATCGTCTCATTAATCCTCACAACAGCCCATGCGTCAGGTACTGTTGTTAAATCCACTTCAAAGATGAGGAAACTGAAGCTCAGAGAGGTTAGGTAACTTTCCAGAGGATACCAGCTAGTGAGGAGAGGAACTGGGATTCATGCCTAGGCAGGCTGACCCCAGTCCAGGCTCTTAGCCTTTACCCCCACGGGCTGGGTCCGTACTTCTGCTCACGGGCACATTTCCTCCCTGGGGGGAGAGCTCCTGGGAAGCCAAATGACAGTCAGTGGCTGAGCGAGTTTGGAATCTGATGGTGGGCAGTGGAACATTGGATGATGGGGGTGATATTAATCACAGAGGCATCACACTGTACAACTTGATGCCTGTGATGTACCTATCCCCCTAAATGGACAGACCTTCAGCACCCAGGCACTCGGGTTCCTGGCCCAGGAGCCCTCTTTCCACTGGGGAAAGGCAAGAACACGCTGCTTGGCTTTGCTAAGTCTTGATCTCTCTTCCCTGGGTCTCCCTAGCTGTATACGCATACGCACACACACTCTCACACACACATACACATGATCATGCACAATCACACACATTCATACACCCACACATGTGCTCACACTCACATGCAGCCACATACATACAACCACGCACAACACATATATGCACATACATTGACACACACACACAAACACACACACTTCCAATGACCATATTCTCTTTTGGATATGTTAATACTGTGAATCAGGTGAAACAAAATGTTTGCTCCTCTCTGCTTTGAACTAGTATATTTGTTTTGTAGGTTAACTCTCAGAAGACTTCCTTATTTCTCTGAACCCAGGTCCCATTGGGGCCTCTCACTGCAGCCCAGAGTTTCTTGCCAGTTTTAAAGCCCCCAAGTTGTACAGCCACTTCCCTTGACACCCAGGTATCAGATACGAGGAGTCTTAAATGGTCTGGAGTGTCAATGGTTTCTTTTTTAAAGAAATACACATTCGGTGGGAGGTTGGATGACTTTGTACCCAGTCTTCATTCATCCCGGCTGACCTCAGCTCTCCATCCCCATGTAAATCTGCTGTCTACCGCCTGCTGGGCCCAGGCTGCTAGCAAGCCTTCTGAGGGCATTCTTCTCAGATTTTCACTTTATCACCTAACCACCAGTCCTAATAGCATCAGATAAGAGGGTTTCTGCTGTGCTGTGCTTGTTTTAAAAGGTCGCAGATGCTATCCACCTGGAGTTAAGTCCAGCCTTAGAGAGACAGCGTATAAACACCTAAGGAGACCAGGCCTGCCCCAGCCACTGAGTTCCTCAGGCACTCTGTGCTGTAGGAGTTCCAGAGAGGGGAGATTACATGAGCTTATGTGGGTGCAGAAGGCTTCCTCGAGGAGATGAGATTCCTGATGGACCTTTATTATGGGTTGAATGGTGTCCCCACCCAAAATTCATATGTTGAAGTCCTCAAAATGTCCACCGTCTAATAATATAATCCCAACCAGCAGATCACTGAGTACTTCCAGAAGCTTCGTGTGCTTTGCTTCACTTGTAATCCTCCCCTCCCCTCCTGCAGAAGCTCCTCTTATTCCCATTTTACAGACAAGGAAGCTGTAGCTCTGAAAGGTGAATGTGGCCAGGGTCTGAATAATTGCCACTCAGTGTCCAAAGCACTCCAACTAGAGCCTGCCACACTGCCTTGGGAGCTTGGGACTGACTTTTCAAAGTAGCACAGGCAGCGGTAAGGGCAGAACAGTATCTGAGCTGCTTCTTGAAGGACTGAGAGAATCCCCAGTGGGCAACGCAGAAGGGAAAGGAATTCCTGGAGCAGACGCACATGTGCAAAAGCACCTGGGTGTAAAAGAGTACAGTTAGGGGCATACCTCCTTTGTTTAATTCTGGAATTTAAGAAGCTTTCGAGGTAGTGATGGGAGATGCAGCTGTGAAGACAGGTGGGGCAAGATTATAAAGACCTCTGAATGGCAACCGAAAAAACGCAACTTCTGGAAGCAACAGGGAGCCATTGAAGGTTGTTAAGCGGTGAGAGAGCATCTAAAAGATTACAAGGCAGGGCTTCCCTGGTGGCGCAGTGGTTGAGAATCTGCCTGCTAATGCAGGGGACACGGGTTTGAGCCCTGGTCTGGGAAGATCCCACATGCCGCGGAGCACCTAGGCCCGTGAGCCACAACTACTGAGCCTGCGCATCTGGAGCCTGTGCTCCACAACAAGAGAGGCCACGATAGTGAGAGGCCTGCGCACCGCGATGAAGAGTGGCCCCTGCTTGCCACAACTAGAGAAAGCCCTTGCACAGAGATAAAGACCCAACACAGCCAAAAATTAAAATAATTAATTAATTAATTTTAAAAAAATAGATCTATAAAAAAAAAGATTACAAGGCAGTAGAAGTGAGCCGTATTGTCCCAGGGTGCCCTGGGTGATGGGGGAGAAGGGCCTGGGTGGGGGGATCTGAGAAGGTTCCTAGAGGCAGGGGCCTCTGCCGGGAAGGAGGATCCAGCTAGGCCCAGCGCCCCAGTGAAGGCAGCATTCTGAGAGGGAGAGGCAGGTTGTCGCATTAAGCCCCAAGCAGAGAACATCACACCTGGAGCGTTTTAGGCTCAGCCCAGATTTTCCCTACACCCACCTCAGCACGGGAAACTAAAAGAGAAACAGCTAAGAAAGTGTCAAGTTTATTAAAACAGCTCAGTTCCTATCTCTCTTTCCCGCTATTTTTAGGTGTTCCGGAATTCTCCACCCAGACATTCCCCATACCCCCTGAAGAGTGAGCATGTTTCCTGCCTCGCCAGCCATTGCCAACCCCACTCAGCTTCCTGTTCGACCCCAAGGCCCAGTTTCTGGTGGGAGTCTGAGGGACTCCAAGTGTCACAGCCCCCTCTTCTCCCTGGGTCTCGATTCCACAAAGAACCACCCAGAACTTGGTGTTATTCTCCTCTTGAAGAAAAGAAAGCCTAAATTATTTCTTTGGCTGGGTTTTTCACTATGACTGGCTTTCATTAGCTTTTCAAGTGGAAAATAAATTCCCCCCCAGTGGAAAGTTGCCACTTGTGTGCAGAGAGTCATTGTTTGTTTAATATTTTTTATGGTGAATGACCCAAGCCCCAGTCTGCTGGAGCTCTGGCCAGGGCCCTGAGGAGTGTGCTTCAGAAACCTTCCTGGCAGGCAGTGTTTGTGGAGCTGGTGGTGGTTTGCCTCTTGTTAAAACTTGAGGGTTGGGCTTCCCTGGTGGCGCAGTGGTTAAGAATCCACCTGCCAATGCAGGGGACACAGGTTCGATCCCTGGTCCGGGAAGATCCCACATGCTGCGGAGCAACTAGGCCTGTGCGCCACAACTACTGAGCCTGTGCTCTAGAGCCCACAAGCCACAACTACTGAGCCCACGTGCCACAACTACTGAAGCCCGCGGGCCTAGAGCCCGTGCTCCGCAACAAGAGAAGCCAATGCAATGAGAAGCCCACGCACCGCAACGAAGAGTAGCCTCCACTTGCTGCCACTAGAGAAAGCCCACGTGCAGCAACGAAGACCCAACACAGACAAAAATAAATAATTAAAATTAAAATTAAAATTAAAAAATTAAAAACAAAAAAACCTGAGGGTTGAGGAAACCTGGGGAACTTGAGCAATCTGCTCTCCACTGCCCAGCCCTGTCTGCACAGCCTGGACCCCCTCTCAGCCTTTTCCTTCCAGTCCAAGTCCTGGTTCACCTGGTGGAGAAGCTTCTCAAAGCCACTTCTGCCTCCTAGCCTTCCTCACCCTGGAGCTGATAAGGGGGGAAAGAGAAAACTGAATCAGGAAAGAAATCCAGCTGATAGAACTCCAGGTCATGCTGCTTTGTGGAACCAGAGGGGGCCTCCCTGGGCAGAATTCTCCCTCTGAGGGGCCAACTCTACAGGGGCTGAGACCAAGAGGGGTCTGGGTGCCCAGGCCAGCCCCAAGGTATTGAGTAGCAGGTTAAGACAGGTGAGAAGAGGAGAGACAGGCAAGAAGTAGAGACGGGAAGTAGAGACTAAGTAAGTGGGGATAGAGGAAATGGAGAGATAGATAGAGCAGAGAGACAGGAAGTGGAGAGACAGGAAGAAGAGACTTGGCCAGTGGCAGGAGAAATGGCCAGCAGGGACCCATGTTACTCAGGGTTCCTTTGCCAGCTGTATTCCCCATGCAAGAGGATGAGGAAAATCTAAGTCTCTACTGGGAAAATTCAAGCCTGGAGATCATTTAAGCTTTCCTGGGACTCTGCCAGCCATCTCCAGGGTTTTGTCAAATTTTCCACCTACTCCCCTTTGCATGTGGAAATTCAGCCTGCATCTTAGAAACCCCATCCTCAGCGCTGGCTTTTTTCAGCTCTCGGTTATTCAGGAGGGTTTGTGGATGAAGATGCGCGGGGTAAGGGGTTTTATAGGGACCGGCTGGAGCTATGCCCCTGTGCCCCACTTCCACCCATCTTCGCACATACACTCAGCAATCAGTTGTGCAGGAGGCACTGGTTGGGGGGCACACTTAGAGAATCAGGTATTGGGTTGTCCTGCTTTATCCCCCAGGGAAATACCAGGTATCCACAGAACCCCAGGACACGTCCCCCACTGCCTGGAATGACAGCACCTCCTCAGAGTAATTCAGGAATTTTTTTCTATTTCATTGTGCAAATATAGAACCAAATTGCACAATATAAAAAGTATGATATAGGTATATATATATATATATATATATATTTAAGTTCATGGTCTTTCCCTCTCTCCTTTTAATCCTACCTTTCTGAGGATTACTATTTTGATGTGTACATTTATTTTTTTTTAATGCTTATAAAAACACACTGACCTACTGGCTTTTTTCCCCCAGACAAAATGGTGACACGTAGTATTACTAAACTTGCTTTGTTAAAAATATTTAGCAGTATGTCCCAGGTATTGTTCCAGGTCATGAGATAGGGATGAGTCATTCTTTTTTAACAGCTCTGTTGCATCCCATTGTGTGGATATACCATTGTCTTCTTAGTCATTTCAGGCCATCGTAACAAAAGTATCACAGATTGGGTGGCTTATAAACAACAGAAATTTATTCCTTACAGTTCTGGAGACTGAGAGGTTCAAGATCAAGGCAGGTTCAGTGACTGGTGAGGGCCTGCTTCCTGTTTCATAGACGACCTTCTCACTGTGTCCTCATGCGGTAGACGGGATGAGGGAGCTCTACGGGGTCTCTTTTATAAGAGCACCAGTCCCATTCATGAGGGCTCCACCCTCATGCCCTAATCACCTCCCAAAGCCCTAGCTCCAGTTATCATCACGCTGAGGGTTAGTTTTCAACATATGAATTTGAGGACACAAACATTCAGTCTACGGTAATCATGATTTTAATAACCAGTCTTCTGTGATGGACATTCAAGTCATTTCCAGGTTGGATTTTGTGGTTGTTGTTGTTTGGGAGTTTTGTTTTTATTTTGCTATTATTATAAACAACCCTGTAATAATTACTATGCATCTCTCATGACATACTGGGGTTTTGATGCTATAGGGCAGAGTCCTGGAGTGGGATTGCTGAGTCAGAGGAAATGTGTGTTTAAGTTGTACCAGGCACTGCCTGATAGCTTCTCAAGAAGATCTTGCAATTCACACTCCTTCAGAATAATCTTCAACTCCAAGACCAGAGGGTGATAATTTCTCAGGGAAAGCCTTTTTTTAAAAATTTCATGTCACTTTTAGGTATGAATAAGATGTGAAATTACTTTACAAACTCCGAAGTGTTTACGGATCAGACATCAGCTGGTGATGACTTGCTCCTTAAATTCTAAGTAATAATGCTTCCAATCCCCATTCTCCAGATTTTCCCAAGTCAATGCCCTGCCAAGTTTTTTGGAAATTCTCTGAGAGAAGGGGGAGGAGTTTGCAGTTGCAGGGTCGCCTCTGATTCCTCACCCTGGGCAACCCTGAAATCATTCTGTTAGTAATCCCAAATATGCTGTTTTGTCCCATGCCACATTTATCCAGATTAAGCCCTTTTCTATAATGCACACACGTGCGCGCACACACATGCACACATCCCTCATACACAGTTATTCATATGCGTACAGAGTACTGAAACTTTAGGGGAACTGAAAGGATTTATATCTTAAGATACATATAACTTAAAATTCACAGTTCAATATACCTGTTGCTAAAAATTCCCCCAAGCGTTTCTGAAATAGGGTTCTGATCTTTGGATTTTTATGTGGTCTTTCCCTTCCTTTCTCCCTATATTTCTGTCCTCTCTCAAAAGAACAACTCCAAAGATATAATAAATCCTCCCCCCCTCTTTTTTTTTTGCCGGGCCACGCAGCTTGAGGGATCTTAGTTCCCCACCAGGGATCAGCCCTACGCCCCCTGCAGTGGAAGCGCAGAGTCCTAACCACTGGACCACCAGGGAAGTCCCTTCCCTTTTCTTAGACACTGAAATTCAGTTCATCCCAGCCTCTGCTCCAAGGTTTTGCGACCCTGGACAGAAGGGCCTTTCGTCTAATGGGATCCACCTTCCTTAGAAAGGTTCATGGGTTGTAAGTAGCAAAAAGTTTTCTCTCCTTTCCATACCAAAAGGTTCGTTCTTTTAATCCATTCTCCACCCAGAGCAGAGTGTTCTTTAAAAAATGTAAATCAGATTCCATTACAGCCCTGGTCCATCCCTGCTGGCTTCCCAAAGCCATTAGAATAGAAGCCAAACCTCTTTCCTGGGCACACGCCTGCACCCTTTCCTGCGTCCTTTTCCTGGGCACATACCCATTTCTGCTCTCAGATCTCCAAATGTGTTTTAGGTTCTGTTGTGTCCCCTCCGTGCCCTCTCCCTGCTTACAATGTACATAGGAACTCAGACAGGGAGGAGGAGCCCACCCCAGGCCTCTTGCTCCCCTTTATAACCCCCAGTACCCAGCCTTCATTGGGACTCGCTGGATCTCTTCTCCTGGGGGCGGCGGTGGGGGAACTGGCTTGGGGTGATCACCCAAGATCTTCCACATCTTTTGTTCCAGAGTTGGACCTTGGCTTTCAAAACTCAAAAGCCAAAAATTGAACTCTTGTTCTCCTCACTGTGCTACAATGATCCTGTCTTGAGGTGATGGTCCAACTGCCCTAGATTGGGGAGAGGCACGGCATGACAGGAAGAAGCTGGAGCGAACACTTTAGTGAATGCATCAGCTTGTATTCTCTTGGCAAAGACACCCTAGCAAGACGGCTGGCTTCTTTCTGTGAATACTTTGATAAGCTCTTGGATGGAGAGGTGAGCAGACACCCCAAGGGGCAACTCGAGGGACAGAGAGCGGTTTCTGTCCAGCTAACCACCTGGCTTACATCAAGATGGGGGTGAGTGCTGACAGTGGACCCAGGAGTGCTCAGGCTAGTGAGGAAGTTTTGAGAGACTGTACATTAATAGTAAGCGGAAACGTGAAGCAGGGAAGAGAAATAGCATCTGATTCCACTTAGATGACACACCTAGAGTAGTCAAATTCATAGCGACAGAAAGTAGAGTGGTGGTTACCAGGGGTTGGGGGGAGGGGGAAATGGGGAGCTATTGTTTAATGGGTGTAGGGTTTCAGTGTGAGATGATGAAAAAGTTCTGGAGGTGGAAAGTAGTGAAGGTTGCACAATGATATGAGTGTACTTAATGCCACTAAACTGTACACTTAAAAGTGATTAAAATGCTAAATTTTCTGTTATGTTTATTTTATCACAATTAGAACAATTTTTTAAATTGCATAATAAAAATTATAGAGTTCATGGGAAAAATGGAGCTGGGACATAACACTCAAAAATTTTGTCAGGGCCTCCCTGGTGGCGCAGTGGTTGAGAGTCCGCCTGCCGATGCAGGGGATACGGGTTCGTGCCCCGGTCTGGGAGGATCCCATATGCCGCGGAGCGGCTGGGCCCGTGAGCCATGGCCGCTGGGCCTGCGGGTCCGGAGCCTGTGCTCCGCAACGGGAGCGGCCACAACAGTGAGAGGCCCGCATACCGCAAAAAGAAAAAAAGAAAAAAAAAAAAAAAAATTTTGTCAATTACACATTTTAAAAAATATGTAGGAACGTAACAAAACAGTAGCACAGTTTTACAAGTGTTAAATGGTTAAAAAACACATAAATACGACAATAGACATAGTACTTCACCTTGAAGGAAAAAAAACAAGAAAGATACAGAAGAGAGATTCTCAAACTTTTTGGTCTCAAGACCCCTTTACACTCTTAAAGCGTTTTGAAGAACCCCAAAGGGCTTGTGCTTATATGGTTGATATCTATCAATATTTTCCACATTCAAAATTAAAGCTGAGAAATGTGTAGCAAACAAGAACACAGAAGCACACAGTCCATCAGGGTGATGACATCATCACATGTCACTCTGGGAAACCCCACCACACACTCATGAGAGAAGGAAAGGGAAAAAGGCAAATAACAGCATAATATTCTCCTATGAGAATAGTTTTGACCTTGTGGGTCTCTTAAAAGGGTTCAGGGGACTCCCAAACATTCCCAGAACACACTTTGAGAGTGGCTGGTCTATTCTAGAGCTAAGGCAAGGCCTCTAGAGAGGCCTGTAGAGAGGATGGGAAAGGGGGAGGAGAGGGTATCCGAATGGGAAGTCAAGTACAGTCGGGAAAGGCCCCACTAGGAGGGGCTCCAGAAAGGCCGATGGAGCAGGGAGACTTGCAGAGAGACACAGCTGTGCCCACCTGACCCGCTATAGCAGTCCCTGCAGTTTAGCAAGTGGGCCCAAGGCTGCCCACACGCAGCTGCTCCCCGGGAGTGCACCTTCCGGCCCTTCCCCAGGGCCCCCAGCAACGAGGCTCTCCAGGTTATTCCCGATTTGACACAGGAAGGAGCAGTTGTTTGAAAGCGGTTTTCTGCCGGCCAAGCGAGGGATGGCCAACCCCTGCCCTGTGATGCTCCCACAGATCCAACGTGAGTGGCAGCCAGTTTAATAAGGCTTATTTAAAAACAAAAACAAATCAGCTTATTCTCAGTGTGAAATGAGTTGTGTTCGGCCTTAATCCCCTGTGGTCAGTCAGCGCCCTGCGGCTATGCCAGCTGTCCCAGTCCCCGCAGACCGCCTTAGTGAAGGTTACGTCCCCTTTCCAATGACGAGGAGCAGAAATCCAGTAATGCATTCAGTGCAGTGAAAACTTAATCCCAGATATCATTTTTACTCATCTGAGCAAAGTTAACCTGCTGAAGATTCAATTCAACAAACACTGCCTCTGAATTGGGGTCATCCATTTACTTAATTGTAACGTTGCTGCTTCTTGCACGAGATCTGATCAACACCCAGGTCAAGGCTCTGTGATGGGTTTTATTCATCATCTTTTCTGCTTCCCTCTGGGTAAGTGAAGCCAGGATGGAGTGGGGATTGGCAACGTGCTCGCGCTGATGCCAAGCGAAGCTCCCAAAACATGCAGGCGTTTATGGGTCAGGAGGGGGTCACAGGCACAGGGGTGTCAAATGACATGCCCCTTGGGAGGGCTAGGAAACTGGAGGAGCCTCTTCAGCAGGGGGCTCCTGGGCCACATGGGAGAAATGGGGAAAGGGCTCTGGAACCTGAAAGGAAGGCCCCTGCACTACCAGAGTAGGGCACTGTGGTGGTCAGGGTTCTCCAGAAAATAGAACCGCTAAGATGTACATATACATAGGAAAAGACTTATTCTACAAAATTGGCTTACACAATCATTGAGGCTGACAAGTCCCAAGATCTGCAGGGTGTGTCGGCCAGCTGGAGATCAAGGAGAGCCAATGGTGTAGCTCCAGTCTGAGTCTGAAGATGAAGGCCTGAGAACCAGGAGAACCAGTGGTATAAGTTCCATTCCAAGAGCTGGCAGGCCAAGGGCCAGTAAGAGCCCTTGGAAGGCAGTTGGAAGGCAGTTGGAAGGCAGGAAAAAGCCAACATCCTGGTCAGAAAGCAGTCAGACAAGGGGAATTCTACCTTACTCAGAGGATGGTCAACCTTTTTGTTCTATTCAGGCCTTCAGCTGATTGGATGTAACCCACCCACAGTAGGGAGGGCAATCTGCTTTACTTAGGCCACTGATTTAAATGTTAATCTCATCCAGAAACAGCCTCACAGAAACACCCATAATAATGTATGACCAAATATCTGGGTACACTGGAGCCCAGGCAAGTTGACACATAAAATTATTCATCACAGGGCTTCCCCGGTGGCACAGTGGTTGAGAATCTGCCTGCCAATGCAGGGGACACGGGTTTGAGCCCTGATCTGGGAGGATCCCACATGCCGCGGAGCAACTAGGCCCGTGAGCCACAACTACTGAACCTGCGCGTCTGGAGCCTGTGCTCTGCAACAAGAGAGGCTGTGACAGTGAGAGGCCCGCGCACCGCGATGAAGAGTGGCCCCCGCTTGCCACAACTAGAGAAAGCCCTTGCACAGAAACGAAGACCCAACACAGCAAAAATAAATTAATTAATAAACTCCTACCCCCAACATCTTCTTTAAAAAAAAAATTACTCATCACAGACACCCAAAGAAAAAAGGAGACAAAGATTATCTCCAAATCAGGAGGGAAAGGGTGAGTGCTCATTTAGGAGCAAGAGAAAGTGGAAAAACTGGCTGTTCCAGGTCAGGCTGATTGCTGTGGCTGGGCTCGGGGCTTCCCCTTGTGAGTTCTTCCTGGTCCTGCAGCAGTGGGGAGCATACCATGGATGTAGGCTAACTTGGAAGGGCCTACAGGGCCTGGACCATTAAAAGCCAGGCTTTTGGGCAATAATCACCACTCCCAACTCTGGGGCCAAGGAGGACCTGCCCCTAGCTTCTGGGCCTTTCCAGGCAAGGCGACATCTTAGACCAGGGTGTCTCCCCTCCTAACTGCATTTCTACAGCTTTATTAATTAAGGCTGAATCTCTAACAACCAACAATGAAAGAAAAGGGCCTTCACCAAGGAGAAAAGAAGGAATAAGAATTCAGAGAACCTTCCCGGGACCCTTGCAACACCTGGCAAGTACATCATCTTATTGAGCAATGAAGAAGGTCATGGTGGCCCACCTATACTTAATCACAATTAATTATGATATAATCAACATAAGGGAGTGCCCATGATAAACCTGACCCTGTGCGTTATGGTCTTAACTCATTTAATCCATTAATGACATTAACTAGAACAACCCCAGAAGGTGGGAACCATTATCCTTCCCATTTTATAGAGGAAGAAAGTGAGGCACATAGACAGGCACTGACATGGGGTCATACAGCTACTGAGGGATAGAGCTGGGATCTGAACCCACACGGTCCTTCCGGAATTAACCACTCCACTATGCCACCTCCTCGCATGAGCGGCTTCCCCACGTGGGGTCCCTCGGGTTTGGGTCATGACCTGGGCACCCGGGAAACTGAACGGAGGAACAGCTGGGCCCAGGCCTGAGGGCACAGCTGAGTGGAGTGAAAAGCAGGCTTGCTGGGGGTGAGGAAAGAGCCGACCGGCTTCCAACCTGGATCGTTCTGTCTCCTGTCTTCCTCTTGCCATGGCCACATGCAGCCCCTGGAAGAGGATGACCAGCAAATTAGGAAAGAAACAGACGGCCACCTGTTAAAGGGAAAAACCAAAGGCCCCAAATGGCGTCACCTGTGCTAAAACCCATGCTAACTGACCTACATTTCATACCTGACCTAACTGTAGTTTTGACCTTCCCCAGGAATGTAGTGGCAATCGGCCAGTCTGGAATTTTCTGGTCAGCACCAGTGAAGTACTCTATCACAGGGCCCTGTCCATTCCCCCACCAAGGGATGAAGAGGTAAACTGCATGATAGACCCTCATCCTCCCCCCACCCACCCCCCAAAAGAAGGTGATCTGGTCTGAAACAATCCTTTTGTTTTGCTGATAGCTTCTGTGTGCCACCCTCCTCCTGCCTATAAAAACCTTCCAGTTCATACAACCCCTCTGAGCACCCTTCTACTTACTAGGTGGGCTGCTGCTGCATGCTTGAATCATTGAATAAAGCCAATTGGATCTTCAGATTACTCATTTCAATTTCAGTTTTTAACACACTTAAAGCAAGGCTAAGGGGGAGGTGGCAGCCCCAAGGACAGCAGTATGGGTACCACCGCCCGCAGGGAGGGCTGATGTTCTGGAACAGGGAAGGCAAGAGGCTTTTCCCTGACTGAGGGCCCTTTAGCCTCCTGTGCCCCCTCCAGGCTCCCCTGTTACATCTGTAAACCCCGTGGTGACAGCGACTCTGTCTTCTCTCAACACTCAGCAGACAGTCCACCGACCCAATGGCCCCTGTGCTCCAAACTGCTGTGACGACGCTTCCCAAGCCAGCCTTGGGCCTCTTTATCCCTGAGGAAAACAGCTAAGTCTGTCCTTCGAGTCCAGAACAAGCTCTGAATTTTAATTCTGGATTTAATTCCATGTGGGTTGAGCCAGGAGCCATTCGGAGACGGATTAGCAGCCCTGACACTCAGCCTCTTGTCTTTGGGAAAAGGGACATGAATCAGCGCTCACTGAGCCCACCGCCTGTGGAAGTCTCCCTGCGACTCAGTGCCTTTGGGAATGACCCCTCTGGGCCAGTTCACCATCTTTTCGGGATCACTCTGCCTACCCCAAAGCAGGATTCAGCAATATGATGGGGAGGCAGCCAGAGGGGAAGGACACAGCAGAAATAAGAGGTATAATACCAATGGCCACGGATTCCTGGGGTGGGAGGTTTTCCTCCTCATGGCCCTTGATAGACACCAACACACACCAAAACTAGGAGAATAAAAGGGAGTCTGAGGAATTGGGGCTTGTATCAGTCAGGGTCCTTCAGAAAAACAGAACCAGCAAGAGATATGCATGTATAGTCTGAAGGGATCTGAGAACCAAGAGAGTTGATGGTGTACATTCCAGTATGAAAGCCAGCAGACTAAAGACCCAAGAAGAGCTCATGCTTCAGTTCATGTCCAAAAGCAGGAAAAGACTGTTGTCCCAGCTCAACAGTCAGGCAGGAGGAATTCTCTCTTACTTGCAGAAGAGTCAACCTTTTTGTTCTATTCAGGCCTCTGACTATTTAGATGAGGCCCACCCACAGCAGGAGGGCAATCTGCTTTATACCATCTATGGATTCAGATGTTAATCTCATCCAAAACCACCCTCAGAGATGCACCTAAAATAATGTTTGACCAAATATCTGGGCATCCTGTGGCCCAGTCAAGCTGATACATAAAATTAACCATCACAGGGCTCAAAGTAGAAAAAGAAAGGGTACTTAGCATAAAAACACATAAGTGCTATGCATGAGCAGTTGCCTTTGACCCAGGAAAGGCTTGATTGTGTTGCAGGTTCCCCAGCCTGAGGTCAGAGCAGGTGAAAAGCCAAGTGGGACTGAGTGACTGCAGAAGTGAAGAGGGACCCTGAGGAGGATCCCTGGGAGGGACCCAGGGTAAGGGGATGTGCAAAATATGTATAGCCTGGGCCATATGTAAATCCAAAACAGACTGTTACCTTCTATCTCTAACTTAACAAAATTATTTATGCCGACATTTCATCTTAGGAATAAACATTGTAACACAAATCATTTATTCAATCCCTCTAATAATTATCAACTCATTTGTGGAGTGATTTTTTAATTTGTTCTGGCTGCCACTAGCTGGGAGGTCCCTGTCTGAGCCACAGTTCACTCTCAGGACTGCATCAAATCCTTCCAAGGTTGTCCCCATCAGATTCATGGTCACTGGGTCCCTGGCACCTGGTGTTCTGTTACAGCTAGTGAAGCATGGCCTTGTGCCCACACATCATGGCTAGGAACACACACCTACCCTGTGGCCTGGAGGCAAAGAGCCTCTGCGACAGTGGCTGCCTGCCTTGCCACCGGCTCTGTTGTGCCCACCAACGCTGGCTGCTCTGGAGCGGCAGGCAGGCATGGCACTCACCCTTGCTGCCCCCATCCATTTGGTGCCAGCAAGGGCTGCCAGCATCCTCTCCAGCATCCGGCCACCGGGTAACCTCTGGGCTGCCTGGGCCAATGTCATTTGATGGTTTAGAGTCTCATGAACTCATACTTTTTACCATCTGGTATGAGAGGATTTCAGTATTTTAATCACCATGAGGACTTAGCGGTGTGTCCTCAGCAAATAACAACCCTGAGTCAGAAGGACCTAGGGGACATGAGGAAGGGGGTGGAGATAGAGGGGGACGAATGACGAGGGCTTTCCCTATTGGCTAGACAGGAACAGTTCAGGCAGGCAGCCCAGGGATCTAGGATTAAGACCCCCAGTGTCACTGCGGAGATGGGGAATGAGCTGGAAAGAGAAGCTAGAAGTACAGGTCTGCCTTGAACATCTCAACTCTGCGCACTTAACCACTCAATGGTAAGAATTAAGGGTGGAGTGCTGGGCATATATTACCATGTACCATGCACACATACCATGCCAGTCCCCAAGGAAGGCATGCCCCAAATAGTTTTCTTTACATTTCTCAAAAAAAAAATCTTTAAAGAACATATTATTGGGCTTCCCTGGTGGCTCAGTGGTTAAGAATCCACCTGCCAATGCAGGGGACACGGGTTCGAGCCCTGGTCCGGGAAGATCGCACATGCCACGGAGCAACTAAGCCCGTGTGCCACAACTACTGAGCCTGCGCTGTAGAGCCTGTGAGCCACAACTACTGAAGCCCATGCATCTAGAGCCCATGTTCCACAATAAGAGAAGCCACCACAGTGAGAAGCCCGCACACCTCAACGAAGAGTAGCCCCCGCTTGCCGCAGCTAGAGAAAGTCTGCGCACAGCAACAAAGACCCAATGCAACCAAAAATAAATAATAAGTAAATAAATAAATTTTTAAAAATCATATTAAAAAAGCTATCAATGAGATTAAAAAAAGGAGAACATATTATTATCTTGTATTTCACATGAGGAGAGTAAAGCTCAGAGAGTTTGGATTTATTCATCCATCCCACAGATGAACATACCAAGTACTGTGCCAAGCACTAGGTAAGAACTGACCCAATAGACATGGGCCCTGCCTTCACGGAGCTTGCAGGCTGGTGAGCAAGACCCACATTAAAGAAATGAGCCCACAAATAAATATATAATTATATTATACATCACCATAAAATACAGTTAAAAAAAAAAAAGGCCAAGGGTGCCATGAGAGTGAATGACATGGGGACCTAATATAGACAGACCACTCAGGGAGAACTTCCGTCTGCAGGAGCCCACAGTGACTCAGCCCGTGAGCAGCAGAACCAGGATTCTAACCCACAGCATTGCTCTTCCCACCGGTTTCCCCATCACTAAGCCAATGGGAATGGAGGGGCTGAACAATCTCCCCTTGTATTTAATCTATACATCTTGGATATGTCTTAGGCTGCTGAGGCCCAAGGTTCTCACTTCTACATTCCCACCATCTATCCTACCTCCCTCCCTCAGTGTATGGGGTTAGGATAAGTCAGACATGGGAGGCTGGTGATGGGACACTTTAAAAAAATGTTGAACAGTAGTAGCAAGATGCCTTGAGGCCCATTCCTGACTTTGCTACTTGCCAAGGATGAGACTGAGACACTTTGGTTTACCTAAACTCTAAGGGGTCCTGCAATGATCATGGTTACCTTTTACTAAGCACCTACCACATGTCAGGAGCTGCAGGGCGGCTTTGAATGAGCATTGTTATCTGTGGTTGCCTGAATTACCAACCCTGATTCTTCACTCCTCCCTGCACCCATGCCCTTGCCATGGGCCCATTGTGGGCAGGTTGTGTTTCCTGATACCTGTCTCTGGGCTCAGTCACGTGATTTATTTTAGACAATGGGATGTTAATAGATAAGATGCAAGCAAGGACTTGAAATATGCTTGAGCAGTCTTTTTCTTGTGTCTCTGCCATTGCTGTGAGAAGAGATTCCCCAGGCAGCTATTGCCACTTCAGCCTGGGCCCACAGTGAGGCTCATGGAGGAGACTGGAGTCATCCAGACATGCAGCTTGAACCAGAGCTGCCCAGCCTGGCCCAGCTACAACAGCTGGTCCCAGCCAACCCTTAGAAACATTAGAAATAAATAGTTTATTATTGGATGTCACTGAGATGTGGTGGTTGTTACACAGCAGTAGCTAGCTGATACAGTATTTCAACCTCATAACAACTCTGAAGTAAGTATTTTCTCTACCATTTTACAGATGGATACACTAGACTTGAGGTTTATACATTGGCCTATGTCATAAAATTAGCATGTGGCAGAGTTAGGATTTAAATCTAGGACCTTCTGGGGCTAAAGCCCAAAATGTAGGTGTTGGTGCTGCTTCAGTAGGACATTTGCATTAATACCGATCCTGTGATGATGTAAATTTGGACATGAGGTAATTGACAGCTGGCCCCTAGAACCTGGAGCTGCCCAGCTGCACAAGCTCATCCTGGTTGTTTTATAAACTTATCAGTGATGCCACCCTATTTCATACGTGTAAAATTTTCATCCCCATTTAGTGGCATTACAGCAGGTTTTGTTCTATTATAATTCTCTAGAGATCAAGAGGAATTTTTAGAATAGAACTTCAGTGTCTGGGAAAGGGAAAAAGAGAAATGAAGGAGATGGATTGTGTTTAAGGAGATAAAAATCACATCAAGGGAAAGAAGGAAAAAAATGATTACTATTATTCATTCCAAGGGGCTGGAGTGGAGCTGCCATTCCAACCAGGAGATCAGGGAGGAGGCTCTTGTGGTTATAATCAGGCAAGTGACAATGGTGACTTGATCGAGGGTGAAAGGGTTAAGTGAGCACCTGAAGAATGAAAGCACATGATGTGACCCAGTGCCCTAAAGCCACGCTGTGAAGGAACTGGGCAAGTAAACCCACTTAATCGCAGTGACATCCTCCAAGTTCTTTCTCCCTATCCAAAGTTACAAGCCACAGAGCCCAACTCTGGCTCAGAGCCAGTTTCCAGTTAACTGGGCACCTCATCTCTTCTCCAGTCTGAGACGCGGCCCCCAAATGAGCTGGAGGAAGGGTCCCCAGCAGGGACCTTGTCCTCACAGCAGGATGGCAGCTGTGCAGTCAGGACACCTCACTCTCCCCATGGGCGCACCCACCCGGGCCCGAGGTGCATCCCCACTCCATCTGGGAGGACTGCAGACCTGCGTGGAGGCTAGAGAGATTCTGGAGAGGCTTCTGGTTTTCACAGAGGCCAAACTGGGGGTGGGGAGTAGGGGGTAGGGAACATCGTGTAGGAATCCAGGGTTGAACTGCTTTGGGTCAGAGATTGGTCTTCCATCTTCAGTGTGTGAACTGAAAGCCAGGAGGGGGGTTGATTTGTCTGCCAAAGGATGCACCAGACCTCCACTCTTCATGCCTTCAGGCTCAGCTCTCAAGGAAGGCCTGGGGACAGGCATCAGAAGCCCTTGGCCTGTGTCGGGCTATCCCTGGAGGCAGCATGCATCTGCTTCCTACTCCCTTAAAACTCCGTAGTGGAAACTGGGGGAAAATAAAGGACAACCATGTGGGTCACTGAAATATACCACCACTACAGCCTTGCTGCCTCCGGTGTCCCCAGACTTGGCTCCAGAGGCCAGTTCTGCCGGGGGGTGGGGGAGTACACCTTTCCCTGCTTAAGCATCTGGGTCATGGCTTTGCTCAGTGTTTGTTTCTGAGCAGACTGACTTAGGCAGCGACTAAGCTTGAAAGTCATAAAACGTGGTACTAAACCTGTCAGTGAGGCTGTCAGCTGGGCCAGGATGCAGACCCTGGGTGTTGTTTGCAGCGAGGAAAGTCCTCTTGCTTTCAGCTCTTCCAAGTACCCCAGGCCATCCTGTCTGATGTGCTCTGAAATCCACAGGCTCTCAAGGTGCTTTCTGATGGGCCAGGAGGTCCAGCTGGGATCCACCTCGGATGCAGAGCAGGACTGAGCTGTGGTAGAAAGATGGGCCAAGATCAGTGGGACCAGTTGACCTACGCTGGGTCATTCTCTGAAGCCCTTTCTGAATGTATCAGCAGAGGACCCTGGGATTTGACAGAGGGGGCTGTCTCCCTGGGGGTTTCCAGCTCAGCTCATTGCAACACCGTCTGCTTCCTGTGGATGGTTTCACACACAGTGGCTGTGAAACCTGCAGTCTGAAGAGCCTGACCTCAGCTCAGCTCAGCCGCGTGACTTAGGAAGCATCCTCTCTCTAAGCCTCAATTTTTTTCAGCTGTAAGATGGGAACAACAGTGTCACCTAACCTGCCTGCCCCACAGGCATTGGGAAAGGCTCAAGAGTAATAATATATTTAGAGGATTTGAAAAAGGGCAAAGTGCCTTATAACAATGAAGAATAACAAGTCTTGAGTCCAACCCAACAGACCTTTACCAAGTGCCACCGTTGTGCCAGACGATGTCTGGGCACCAGAGATGCAGAGATGAGGGAAAGAGATACAGTTCCTGCCCCCATGGGCTCAGCACTCTGATGGATGCTTGGAGGAGACAAAAATGTATCCTAATAGTAGCACTAACAATTTTAATAACAGCTCATTCACTGAACGCTTTTATGGCTCAGGCTTGAGCTAAATACTTCACATAACTGAAAATTCTTGAACAACTAGGCAAGGAAGACATTGTTATTTCCATTTTGCAGATGAGGAAACTGAGGCTCAGTAGAGTGTAGTCATTTGTCCAAGCGCACTCAGCTAAGAAGTGATTTCAGAATCTCCCCTTACCAGATGTGCACCTCCTCTCCTGGACTTAGCCAGCATGCACGTGTTTTATGTAGTTTCCTCTTACAACCTTTAAAACAGAACTAAAGAGCTTTGTGCTTTATTATATCCATGTATAAAGGGATGTGTGTGTAGGGTCTATATAGAGCTCCAGTCTGGAAGCATCTCACCTGTCCTCCTACTTAGGTTGGACCCATCTCCCAGCAGGTGAGCAGCCTCTCTGTCCAGTTGGCCCACAAGTTGTGGTCACATCATACCCTGGCCCAACCTTCTGCTTATTTAAAAACAAGCAGACTGGGGACTTACCTGGCAGTCCAGTGGTTAAGACTCCGCGCTTCCAATGCAGGGGGCACAGGTCCGATCCCTGGTCGGGGAACTAAGATCCCATATGCTGCATGGCGCAGCCAAAAAGAAAACAAACAAAAACCAAGCAGACTGGCCCAATCTAGGCCTCCTTTTCCTGCTGTGGAACCTTGGGCAAGTTCTCGCACTGAGCTAGCGTTCTCTGTGAAATGGAGAGAAGAGTGACACCTGCTTTGAGGTGATTTTGTGGAGATGACAGAGAAGATGCTGCTACAAAGCGTGTGGATTCCAGAAAGACATCACTGCCTGCTCGTCCCCTTCCCCTGCCCTCCTTCCTGCCTTCTCTCCTCCATGTGTGTTCCCAGGCCCTCAAAGTAGAGGACCAGCAGGCCAGGCTCCTGCTCTGGAAGCTTCTCCCACTTCTTAGAGGGCTCGGCCCAGCAGAGGCTGGTGGTTTTTCCTTGTTAGAGTTAGAGGATTGTGGTGACTGGCCTGGGCACACGGGAAGGTAGGGAGACTGTCCTGCAACACAGCATGTCTTAGATGTGGCTCTAAACAGATGTCTGGGCCAAACACCATTCATTCAGCTGGCAAGCGCTTGAGGGGCTCCAGCTGGTCTACAGGCTCAGGGAACATGGAAATAAACCCTTCCTCAGGGGCTCTCCAAGGCCAGAGGGCACATGTGCTCACATCCATGCTGTAAAGGGCTGCAAATGTTTCCACGAAGTCTTCATGGAGAGCTGCTGGGACCCAAAGGTGAGGGTGGGGATTCCTGCAGGGAGGGGAGAGCTCAGGACTGGCTTCCTGGATGGGCTCCCGCATTGTAAGAATTGAAGAATAAGTCAGAGGAGGCAGGGGTGAAGGAGAGGTCAAAGCAATGGCGTGGAGGCATTTGGGGAGCCACAGGGGATTCCGTGTGGCAGAGCAGAGGGGAGACCCCAGGGGAAGCAGAGGGGTGGGCAGAGGGGTGCCAGATGGGGAGGCAGGGCAAGGGGGGAAGATCCAGGAGGGCTTGTGGGTGTGTTCTGGGCCAGGGGGAGCCCGGCATGCAGGGACACGGATGACCAGATTCACCCCTCATGCAGCATGGACTCAGGGGAGACCGGAGACCTTGAAGCTTGAGGGTCCCACTTAGGACAGTTCTGACCTGGAAGGTCACTGTGTTCAGCTTCCTGTTTCCATTTCACTTGTTCCGGGATAAGAACCGGCTTATCAAGGAGTAGGGTTCAATCAATACTCTTCCCAGAGAACCTTAAAGGAACACACACACCTGAGGGTGGCATCCCATGCTGCCTCTTTTCTCAGGACAGAATGGCTTTCCCAGGCACAGAATTGGGCCTGTCACTGAGCACACCTCCAAGGCAACTCAACTGTCCTCACCATGTTAATTTTCAGAGTTGATTCTTTTCAGCCCCACGAGCCAATTTGAAGGCAAGCATTTTCCATCTTCCCAAGTCACTGTGACCCAAAAGAAAATAAGAAAGCTAATATTCAAGCTGCTTCCTCCTGGAGAAATTGAAAACTTGACCACTTTTTCTTTGTTTCTGCTACATCTAATTCAGTTGTTCTTAAGCTTGAGAGTGAATAGGAACTCACTTTCGGTGTCCATTAAAATGCCAGTCCTTGGGTCCCACCTTGAGATACTGTAGTTCCACAGGTCTGGAGTTTAGCCCAGGAATCTGCAGTTTAAGTTGCCCTGGTGGTCAGAGACCACACGGAGAAAACTGAAGTTTGGCATCCCCATTACTCACAAAGTCTTTGAGCTCATGGAGCCTCCCCCAACCCCGGCCCCGCCATTGTCTCCTTTCCTTGTATGACCTCAGCTCTGGATTGCATCACTGAAGGCATCTGATGAGTCAGGAAAGAAGAAATTTCCTAGCTGTGCGGTAACTCTGCCAGAATCCTGGCCTCCACATGCAGGGAGACGTGGGGGGAGGCAGATGTTGGAGGCTGCCTCCCAGCAGCCACCGCCCCCGCCCCCATCCACCCTTGCATGTTTTTTCTTGCTAAATAGAACCCCAGTCCTGTTCCAGAATCAGGTGACATGTGTTTCATGGCAGGCTGGTCCCCAGCCCCAGCCCCAGGGAGGAATCTTGATTGGTCTAAATGAGGGGTTTTCAATCCTGGCTGTACCTTCAAGCATCAGGGGAAATTTTAAAGATAGCCATGAATGTATCCCGTCTGAGATCAGTTAAAGCAGAGTCTCTAGGACTGGGATTTTGGCATAGATACATTTTATGTTTTGTTTTTTAATTCTGCAGGTGATTCTAGTGTACAGCCATGGTTCAGAACCAAACCAATCATAATAGTAATTCCATTCTCCTTGCCAATGGTTGACTTAAGAATGAACGCATGGCATGTTTATGGCATAAAAGGAGATATAAATGGAAGGATCCATATTCTTCAAAAGGGGCATGAAGAAAAGTTATGTCTGCTTCTGACCTTCTGGCCTTTGGACATTGTGTGAGAGTGATGGCAGCCATCTTGCGACCATGAGGGTCAATGTGCTTGCAAAGGTCAATGTGCTGATGATGGCTGAACAAAACCATGGCAACAACCTGGGTCTTGCATTTGCTATTGAAGCCTTGCATTCAATATTGAACTGCTAAGTTAACCAACCCTGGAACCACCTTATCTCTGGACTTCTGGTTATGTGAGATAGTAAATGTTTTCCTTATTAGTTAAATCACTGGTTAGGTCTTTTTGTGGTGGTGGTGGGGTTTTTTTTTTTTTTTTGGTTGTTTTGTTTTGTTGCTGATTCACCAGCAAAAAGCATCTTAGATGACACAAGAAGACAGAAAATTCTATCAAGGCTGCCTGTTGGTTCCAATTGCCCTTATAATGATGCCCTTCTTATCTTTCTGTAATGAATAACCACACCTCCCCAACTGAATCTGGCTCCCTTAGGACTCCAGAGAGGCAGAACACCATACTGACTAAGCCCATGGGTTCTGGCGCTGAAGTCAGCCTGCCTGATTCAGATATGCACTCCACTACTAACTAGCTGTGTGATTTCTGGTAGTTATTTAAGCCCTCTAAGCCTCAGTTCAGTCATCTGTAACTTAGGGATAACTTTTACCTATTTCCCAAATTTGGGAATTTAACATGTGGATTTCATGAGATAATCCACACAAAAGTCCATTTCACAACATTCTTGGTGCCTACTGCTCAGTATTGAGTTAGACAGAGGGAGTCTGAATTTACTGGAACAGCCCCAACTTTTCAGTAAAGGCAATTCAGTAGTAAGACTAACTGCCTTTCTATGACTGTAATTGTAAAAGTCAAGAACAGCCCTTCGCCAAGCGCTGTCTCAGTCCCTGTTTCAAGCAATGAGGTCTCCATGGCTCTTTCAGGGAATGGAGTGAGCATAGTTTTTATATCCTCTGACAAAGCAGAGATGAGCTGAGGTGTTCCATCGTACTTTTACTGGGCACAGCACAGACATACGTGTTACCACAAGCTGTTCTTGCTGCTGCAGCCGTAAACCCTCAGAGCCTGAGGATGCCAGTTTCCTGACACATGATTCATTGGGCTCGGGATATCCCACAACGTTGCTGGTCTATCTGTGTGTTTCTGTAATGTCTATTGCCATGTACTCAGGAGCACTTGAAAGAGAATCACAAAAGTGGGAGAAAGCAGCCTCCTGGGTTCTGGGGCCTCTCCCAGTGAGGTGTGGCCAAAAGGCTGAGGGCCAATCAAGACAAGAAGTAGGGGGGCTTCCCTGGTGGCGCAGTGGTTGGGAGTCCGCCTGCCGATGCAGGGGACACGGGTTCGTGCCCTGGTCCGGGAAGATCTCGCATGCCGCGAAGCGGCTGGGCCCGTGAGCCATGGCCACTGGGCCTGTGCGTCTGGAGCCTGTGCTCTGCAACGGGAGAGGCCACAGCAGTGAGAGGCCCGCGTACCGCAAAAAAAAATAATAATTTTTAAAAAAAGATAAGAAGTAGGTCTACCTCTTCTGGAATGTTCTGATCCCTGGGGTGAGCCTGGGTTACAAGTTCAAGGAGTTCCTAAGCCTAGCCCCTCAACAGCAGCAGCCTTTTCCCCACCACTGCAGCCTACAGTATCTGTGGGCAGTATCCAGGCAAAGGACACCAGTGGCTAAAGACGTCTCCCTGGTCTCCCTGGGGTTCCAGCCTTTAACTTGGCTTTGCCATCAGTCACATGCTTGCTCTGCTGTTCAGCATGGCTAGCTCTGAAGGGTAGGATTAGATCGGAGGAGGAAACTATGTCCATATTTTACTTTAATCACATCTGGTTGAATTTGTTGCAATGAAAATGTGGGGTTTTAAGTACACTTTTTTTTTACTCCCTTAAAATGACAGTGGGGATTGGTGGAGAGCACAGCGTTGGGGCCGGTGGATGGGGTCAAGAGACCTTTCCATGACTTGTCTGCAATGAGAGCTTCCTGGTGACCCACCCCAGACAGGGTCCGGGCAGCATGGGGGAGGGAGTGTTGCCCAGCCCTTGCCTTCTTCTTCTTCCCTTCTTGCTTCCACACACGGGTCTGGTACCCACAGACCCCTTCAGGTCTTGCTCATTCTGTCCATGAGGCTTATTCAGAGGCTGCACTCAAACCCTAACATCAAAGACGATCTGGACACGGAGCCAGGGTGAAGCCCCAAACTGCCACCATTTGATTATTTTTCCATGTGTCTCATGGTTTTGCTTTGACACTATTTCTACCAGTACCTTTTTTTTAAGATTTAATATGTGATCCTTAGTATACCCAAAAAGTTTAAAATATAATTACCACCTTTATGCCCACCACCCAGTTTAAGAAACAAACTTTTTACCGATAGAGTTGAAGCTGATCACACTCTCTCCTCCCCCTCCTCAAAATAACCTGAATTTGGCATCCATCCTATGTATCAGTTGGGATTAAGTTTAGCTAAAAATCACAGAAAACTCAAAACAGTTGCTCAAGCAAGATAGAAATTTATTCACTTTCATAAAAAGAGATCTGAAGGAAAGCAGTTCAGGGCTGCTGTGGGAGCTCCATGATACTCCAGGACCAGCTGTCCTGTGTGCCACCATCTACAGTACAGTTTCCACCTCCTGGACTAAGATAGCTGCAAAGATCCAGCCATTTCATCTACTTACAAGCCAGCAAGAAGGAGAAGGGAAGGAAAGAAGGTGACTTCTTGAAAACTGCATGCTATGGTTATATCATATCCCACTGCCCAGAACTGAGTCACAAGGCTGCGCCCAGTTGCAAGAGAAGGTGGAAGATGCAGCTTTATTCCACCTGGCTCTGTGCCCAGTTAAAAATCAGGAGTTGCCTTCTAAGGCAGAAGTGGAGAGTGAGATTGAGAGACACCTAGTGGTCTCTGCCACATCACAGTCTTTTTTTTTTTCTTTCATAATTGAGACTTTATTGGTTGTTCTGAGGATCAGTACACAGACATTTCAATTTGTACACAATTCTTAACATACGTACCAAAAATCTAAAAAATCATGTACTTGTGATTCTTTTCTGAACAGTTATTCCACTGACTTTCCAGCTTAAAATTTGGAGGCAAATTTTCCTTGACAGGAAATCAAGTACCAATATCTTCAAATATTGATATGCTGTTACATTGTAAGTCCCCCTCATTCACAATTTAATATCGTATACACTACATACTCAAATTGTCAGTCACAGCACATTAACAAAGTTATTAGAAGAACTGGACAACCATGACCAAAAATGTTACAGAGGGCACAAAATTCACAGGTGTGTGATATTAATCAGACGTGGCTTCTTTCTCTCCTGCTTCATCAGAGGCTGGGCTCTCCTCGTTTTTAGTTTCTCCATTTTCTGCAGGGAAGTCTTCTTTAGTCTCTTGGTTAGCCACCTCGGCCTGTTTTCCTTTTGTTCCCCTTCTCCCTTTTGTTTGCACTTTTTTGTCTGAAGATTTATCCTTTCCGGCCACCTTTTTTGGCTTCGTTTCCACTTTTGCAGGAGCCGGTTTAGCTGACAACCTCGCCGATCTCCTCTTGGGCTCCTCCTTCGCCGCCCCCTCGGTGGAGGTGACCTTCCTCTTGGGCATCGTGGTGGCGGGGCCGGCGCGTGCCAGGTGCCTGCGGGCCGAGATGCGCAGAGGCTTCCTGACGCTGGGCTGCCTGACCGCTGCCACTCCCCCCGCCGCCGCCGCCGCCAGAGCTGCTGGGACCCGCCCACATCACAGTCTTAGCCAGAATGCCAATTTAGGACCTTTTTCTTTTTTTTAAAGAACATTTCTAAGTATTTAGTTTAATTCAAGTATGCAAATAATAAAGCTCAATGAATTTTCACAAATGGATCAAGATATAGAGTGTTACCAAAAGCCCAGAAAGCCCTCCTTAAAACAAAAAAAGAATTCAATTAGAAAATAAAATCCCAGGTTAGTAGCTAGCTCATTCCGTGTTGGCTCACAAGAATTTATTTTGCATTACTCCGTGGTCTTAACATTTATTTTGCATTACTCCGTGGTCTTAACAAGAGTGTATTCCCACTTTCTCTTCGGTAAGTCTTTCTCCTGATGAACAAACTGAAGTTGAACTTCCCTTAAGAGAAATGCTGACCGACAAGGGATATGTCCATGGATTTGATACAGATGACTTTTACCGTGCAACTATGATGTGCCAGCGGCTATGCTGAGTGAAGATGCCACTTTTGATGCCACCCCCACTCCGGGATCTGCCACTGCCTGGGGGTGTGACGTCACCTGAAACTGAAGTCACTTGAGCCAGCTCTGCCTTAGGCTTCTCATCTGCAGAATGGGGATAATATTACTGTGATGATTAAAAGAGAAAATTGTTGCCCAAGTGGTCTATAAATATGAACCTCGACTTAAAGACGTTGCCCATTCCTCTCGGGAGACCAAGTTTCTGAGTTCTACCTGCACCATTATGGCCCCAGCAAACGGCTCCATTTCTCATGGTGCCTCTTGGCGCTCATGAAGGCGGGAGCCAGCCACCTCCCGTCCCAGAGCTGATGGCAGACCGAGCACTGAAGAAGCATGTGCTTGACAGAGCCAACGGCTTGCTATTTTCTCCTTTTTACTGGATCTGAGCTGTGACCCCTTTGCCTCATGCTACTGCAGCCCTCCCCTAGGTTTCTGGAACTCTCGAGCTGTCTACATGCCTGATCTTTGTGTCGCCTTCTTCCCTCCCACCCTTTCATACTGTGCCAGCCCATACAGACTTAGCTCTTTTAATCTTGCTTCATAAATCATTTCTATACGTCGAGTCCCTGAAAATGTTTCCCCTGAACTCGCTCCAAACCGAATCTAAAACACTTACCTTCTGGTAAATGCATCATAGCTGACTCAGTCTGCCACCGCTGCTGTCATTACCAGGAGAAAGATGATGTGGAAACTGCAGAGGAGCAGAAAAGGCAAGCCCTGGCCCTCTGTAGGTTGCCGTGTGTCTCCCTTTTTTAAAGATGCTGAAACAGCATGGAAAAGCCTTGCATGTAATTTACATTTTGGTCTTTACCATACCACCACCAGGTGGTGGTTAAGGGTTGGGACTCTAGCATGAGTGCTTGGGTTAATGTCCTGGCTTCATCACTTGTTTGCTGTGGGACCTTGGCCAAGTCACTTAACGTCTCGGAGCCTCCACTTCCTCAGCTATAAAATGGGAATGGTGAGTGTTTACCTTACTGGGCAGTTACGAGAATTAAGTGAGATAATGCATGCAAAGTTCTCCACATGGTGCCTGCTACTTCATGAGTGCTCAGTAAGTGTTAGCTGTTGTTGGTTTTTCCTGTGGCCTACTTAATAGCCATCCTCTTGTCATTATTAGCAAAACCCTGGTTTTATGCTGGATGCCAATACACCTTGGTTTAAAAACAACGATGCTAATGTTTTCTGGCTTCCCTTGCACTCAGAAGTAGTCATGTGACTCAGTTCTTTCCAAGGTGACTTCAGCTGGAATCCTTAGTAATGCACCCAGGAAAGCTCTTTAAAGGGAGCAAACTGAATTGGCATGTGCCTATCTGCCCTTCTCCCCTTCCTCCTTTTTTCTTGTTTCAAATGTGAGTGTGATGTCTGGAGCTTCAGCAGCCATATTCTGACCATGAGCCAGATTTGAGAATGGCAGCCATATGCTCAGAAGGATGGAACAGAAGAATAAAATGAGGCTGGGCCTCATTTTATGATGCTGTGGAGCTGCCATACTAGCCCTGCAGTGCCTTCCTTCAGACTTCTTGTTACCAAATAAACGAATGAATGAATAACCGCCCCCAATCTGCTTAAACCTTTATTTGTCAGGTTTCTATTACTAGCAACCATGCACAACTCCTACCTGCCACAAGCATTAGGCTTCTTCTGATTAGGAACAACTCCAATTAGAGCTGGATGGGAGCCTGAAGTGGTTTTCAAACAGTGTGCCACAGAAGCTGGGAGGTTCCATGGAGCTCCCCTCTCAGGCTGGAGATTGGGAGTGGGGGCATATGGGACCATGCTGCCTCTTCCTAACCCATCTTTTTTTCCCCAACTTCGTCTTAATGTGTTTTAGGGGGAGTGGTGGCCCAGTTAGCTTTTGTTTAAAGAACAGATTCCAGGGCCAAAAAAGTAAAAGGTTTGGAAATCAATGTACCTTTTCCAACTCCCTCATTTTATAGACGAGTGATCCGAGGCCCCAAAAGTGAGGTCACTTGCCCAGTCAAGCTCAGCCAGGCAGAGCCAAGAGGAGAACCCCAAGTTTTCTGCTCTTTACGGGTGCCTGCCAAGTGCTGGAACTGCCACAAAAAAAAAGCAGATCCAAAGAGTTTACAATCCCTGACGAAGCCCCAACCCGCCAAGCCCTGATCAGCTGCCCACTCTAGGGGAAATGGACAGGCCTCTCCAGTTAGAACTAATGAGGGCTGGGAATGCCCTTTCAAGGCTCTGGGCAGCCAGTCTGCCCTCCTGCTGAGAAAAAGTTGGACCTGTTTCCTCTTCTTTCTAAGTAATTCATTAATTGTTTGTTTATTTTTTTAAAACACACACACACACACACACACTAGATGCAAAGGAGGTGAATGGATGGTGTGAAGTCCTCAGTACATGGGGTTCTTTGTCCCTGTTCCTGTAGTTCTGCTTTTCAAAATGCTGGCTTAATCAATTCAAGATCAATGGCTGCTAAGTTGCAGCTGTAAACACCGCCTCATTCAAGGTCAATTAGAGAACAACCCAATGTTCTATAGCAGGAAGCTAACTATGGGAGGGCCTTATTCACAGAGCCTTCAAGTACTGTTTAGACGCCCTGTCCTTGCAGAGTTGCCCTGTTCGGGCACACTTGGTCTACTCAGTAGAAAACAAATTGCCATTTGGGTGGAATAACCAGAGGTAATAACAGTGCAAAATATCTCATTCTAGGACTTTAACTAGAAACTCTTTTCCTCATCCCTCCATTCCATCCAACCATCCATCCATCTATCCAATAAGTACTTATTGAGCACCTACTCATGTGTCTGGCACTAGTCCCAGAGAAAATAGGCAAGGTCTTCACTTGGAGCTTATTTGGGGGGAGTGGAGAGAGACTGAAAACCAGCACATAAACAAGCAAAGACCAGAGCCTTTGCAAGCCGCCCAGAGGAGGCCACAGGGCACCTCCTCCGGGACAGCCAGGACAATGTAGCCCCACCCCCTGCCCAGCCTCCTGATTTAAAGCTGTGCTTAACTACCTTATAAGTATCCTATTGTGTAGCTCTCTGATAAGTAATCGTATCAGGTGTTTACTAATTATCAAGCACTCAGTGTTAAGTGCATAACACTGGATTCTTCAGCTTAACTCTTTTAGGAAACAGGCTTTCTTCCCTCCTGCTGCCCCCAGGCAACCAGTGGGAGAGAGGGACCCCCAGAGCTCTCAGGGAGACCCAGATATCAGGGTGACCTCCGCAGCATTTCCCTTTGTGAGCAACGGGCAAGGCCTGGGGCTGCTTACGGACTCTTCTTTATAAACTACAAAGCTTTCAGAACATCTGTGTGAGCCAAAAGAAAGAAATCAGCATAACGTAATCTTTCATAAATTCATTAGGCAACTATTTGAAAAGGCAGTGGAGGGGAACCAGAATAGACACTCAGAATTAGAGACCCAAGTTCAAATCTTCCTTCCACCACCCCTCCCTTCTTTGGCAAGCGCTTAATTTACTGAGGCTCACTTTCCTAACCTATAAACCAGTGATAACACTATCTTACTCATGGAACTGTTATGAGGATTTATTTTTTTTTATTTATTTATTTTTGTGGTACGCGGGCCTCTCACTGCTGTGGCCTCTCCCGTTGCGGAGCACAGGCTCCGGACGCGCAGGCTCAGGGGCCGCGGTTCACGGGCCCAGCCGCTCCGTGGCATGTGGGATCCTCCCGGACCGGGGCACAAACCCGTGTCCCCCACATCGGCAGGCGGACTCTCAACCACTGCGCCACCAGGGAAGCCCGAGGATTTATTTTTAAGTGATGCTGAGCACATTTCTGGCATAGAGGGGGGCCTTCATAGATGGTGGCCGAATCTGCCTTGAGGCAGGGAGTCTCACTAAGAGATCAGGAGGGTGGCTTGAGCCAGAGGCACTGAGGGTCTGACCTAAAGAGGGAGCCTTGGGGATGAGAACAATGGCTGGGAAAGATGTTGAAGTACTAGGGTCAGTGGGCCTTAGCCACTACCTAGGTAGGAGTGGGGGACAGCAATTCAGGAGGGCAAGGGACTGTGAGAAGCTTGGGAGACTTGGGGTGGTGCCATCGGCAAAGACTGGGGACACCAGAGATGCTCAGTTTGGGGGTGCCAGTGGGCCACCAGGTAGACCTCCGTAGGCACCTGGCCGCTGGGGACTGTGGAGTTATCCACATGGTGGTAGTCATGGCAGCAGTGGTTGGGGAGCTCTTGAAGGAAACATCCACTGTTTTCCACTGTCCAGCACATGCACACACACACCCCTTCGAAGAACTTCTCCCCCTCCGCTCCCATTAGGGGCATCTGGCAGGACCGCCGAGCCCTGCCCCACAAAATACAAGGGTGGACAACAGGCCTAACCCCACTTGATCCCAGCACACAACTCCCTTGGTCACGCAATTGCTCCAGTGGTGAGCTTATGACCCAACACAGAGTGTTCAGAGCCCTTCCTCAGGATTTTTAAGTTGCAGTTGGAGGAGAAGGGCTTGGTCTTTGAGTCCCAGAGTGGGAAGGAATTGAGAGCTGCCAGGTACCATCCTCTGTGGTATGTGAAAAAACTAATTTGCAAAAGGGAATAAACCAAGCAGAGACAAGCAGAGTTGAGAAATCGAGAATCCTGACAGCAACGTGTTCCCGATTCCAGTCTCCCAAACCCCCAAAGCTGCTGTGCTTCCTTGAGTTCTTTGAGCTACTCCAGGCATGTAAGTCATTAAATTCCCTTTATGTTCAACTTGCCTTAACTTGGGTTTCTGTCCCTTGCAACCCAAAGTTTCTTGGCTACCTCAGTTCTCAAAGGCAGAAAGATTACAACACTTCAGTATTCATGGACCCATTTGAGAAGCAGATGAAAGCGATGGATACATACACAAAATGTTGTCTACAATCTAAGCTTCCACCCATGGGCTTCTAGAACCTCTGGGATACAGGAAACATCAGAGAGCCTAGGCTGACCATTGCGGGGCAGTTCCTTTCAGAAGACCAGGGGAGACTTGGGCCAGAGGAGAAGCAAGAGCATAGAGATGGAAGGAGAACCAAGAAGAGGCATCATGGCAGAAGCCAAGGATGAAATATTCCAAGAGGGAGGTTGCCACCAGTGACTGGCCAAGGGTTGAGAAAGGCCATGAAATTTGGGAACCGCAGAACGGACATCGTGGGGAGCTCAGGAAGTAAAGCATGGGGCAGGTTCACAGAAGCCAGGTTGCAAGGTATATAAGAGTGAATGTTTGTTATAAAGCAGAAACTAATAAAAATAAAAATAAAAAAATAAAAAATAAATTAAAAAAAAAAGAGTGAATGACCCTTGGAAACACTATGCTTAGGGGAAAAAGCCAGACACAATTGGCCACGTGTTCTGTGATAACATTTATATGAAATGTCCGGGCTAGAATAGGCAGATCCGTAGAGACAGAAAATAGTTTAATGGTTGCCAGAGACCGAGAGAGGGAGGAATTGGGAGTGACTGCTGATGAGTGTGGGGCTTCTTTTTAGGGTGATGAAAACATTCCAGAATTAGATTGCGGTGATGGTTGCACACCGTAGTGAATACACTAAAACCACTAAATCGTACAATTTAAAAGAGTGACTGGGGGGCTTCCCTGGTGGCGCAGTGGTTGAGAGTCCGCCTGCCGATGCAGGGGACACGGGTTCGTGCCCCGGTCCGGGAAGATCCCACATGCCACGCGGAGCGGCTGGGCCCGTGAGCTGTGGCCACTGGGCCTGGGCGTCCGGGGCCTGTGCTCCACAACGGGAGAGGCCGCAGCAGTGAGAGGCCCGCGTACCACAAAAAAAAAAAAGTGTGACTATTATGGCATGTGAATTATATCTCAATTTAAAGAAAAAAAATGAGTGAGTGGTAAAGGATGGGAAACAGCAAGAATAGACCCTCCTCTGAGGAGCTTAGCATGGTTGGCAGGACCAAAAAAAAAAAAATGATTTTTCAGGATAAGAAACCCTGACTTCAGAGAGAAGGTAGATGTGGAGGGCAAAATAATGACGCCCCCGAAATGTCCCTGTCTTAATCCCTGGAACCTAGGAATAAGTTACCTAACATGGCAAAGGGGAATTAAGGCTTCAAATGGAATTAAGGTAGCTAATCAGCTAACCTTAAAATTGACAGATTATCCTGGATTATCTGGATGGGACTAGAGTAATCACATGGGTCCTTAAACGTATGAGGAGGCAGAACAGTAAGTGTCAGAGTGACTCAAAGTGAGAAGACATATCAGCTCCTGCTAGCTTTGATGATGCAGGACGAAGGGGCCACAAGCAGAGGAATGTGAGCAGCTTCTAGAAGCCAGAAAAGACAAGGAACTGGATTCTCCCCTAGAGCCTCCAGAAGGAAAAGCAGTCCTGCTGACACCTTGACTTTGGCCCAGTGAGACCTGTGTCAGACTTCTGACCTGCAGAGCTGTAAGATAAATTTGTGTTGTTTAAGTTCTGGGTACTTTGTTACAACAGCCACAGGAAACTAATACTGTGGGATATTCCAAAGATAAAGATGATTAAAGCCCAGTGGATATGAGACGGTGGTGATATGGGAAGAACTTCGGCTGAGAGCCAACTGATGTGTGAAACCCCAGACTGCCACTAAATTGACTGAGGAGTCATGGGCAAGTCATCCCTTCCCTCTCTGGGCCTCAGTTTTTCCCATCTGTGAAATGGGAATATTGGAGTGGATGACTTCTAAGAGCCCTTCCAGCTCTGACACTCTGACTCCATAGGCTGGTCCTCTGGGCGACGTGGCTGCACTCACTGGGGGCAGCTCACACTGCATCTCCCTGTGCTGGGCCTCATGAGGGATGCTGATCTCATCTTTGGTTTTGCACTTTGGTTTGTCAGAGAGGCTGTCCTGCCAGAGGATGATGACAAAGGGAGTTCAGCTGCCTTCCACAGAGGCAAGAAGTTTGAGGGGATTTGGGATAACTCATCACCACCACCACTACCACCAAACGTGTCTCTCCAACCCCCTGAAATTCCCCCCTTTGTGTGTAGGCATGTGCAAAAGGGGCTCCTGGACCCAACTCCAGTGCATGTGTGTGGAGGCTTCCCCGCACCAACAAGCAGTTCTCAGACGCCAGCAGAGTGTCCAGAAATTCAGCTTAATTCTGACACTACCTTCTCAGAGACAGAATCAGATTCCACAGGTAAAGGGCTCGGTCACACAAGACCGCCCTCCACTGCAGACACCAGTCTCAAGGCCAGGTTGTTACCTGACCAACCGGCTCTAAATCAGAGGTTCCCATGACGCCCTCCTTGGGTTTGATCAACTTGTTAGAATGACTCACAGAACTCAGGAAAACCTGTTTACTCACTAGATTACCAATTTGTTGTAGAAGGATATTAAAGGATATGAATCAACAGCCAGATGAAGAGGTACATAGGGCGAGGTCCCAAACAAAGGAGTTTCTGTCCTCATGGAGCTTGGGACCTGCTCCAATGGTGGCACATGGAAGTGTTCTGGGTCTCCCAAGTAGAAGCTGTCTGGGAAAGGGAGCCAAAAAGCTGTCCTTTGGGGGTTTTATGGAGGTTTCATTACAGAGTCATGATTGACTAAATCACTGGCCAAGGGCTCTTGATTCCACCTCAAGCCCCCTCTTCCCTCCCTAGAAATCAGGATGGGACTGAAGTTTCCAACCCTCTAATCACAGAGTTGGTTCTCCCGGCAACCAGTCCCCACCCTGGGATGGGTCCAAAAGTCACCTCATTTCCCTAACAAAAGACACCTGTATCACTCTCAACAGTTAGGAAATTCCAAAGGTTTGGGGAGCTGTGAGCCAGAACCGCAGACAAAGATCAAATATATGTGAGGAATATATTTTGGTCATCTGAATAACCAAATAATATCTTTCTCATAAAGCACAGTATCACAGCATGGAAAGCATCTGCATGGTAGGGGCACGGCCACACTTTCCCCTCTCCCTACTGGCAGACATCACTGGTGAGCTTTAGCTTCAGAATCCTCAGCACAGCACCCCATGTAGCCACGGCCAAGTGAGCAGAGCTAGCAGGTGAAGTAATGTCTATGTGGCATATCCTCAAGTTGACGTATCACTGATGCCAGCATCCTCCTTGACACCTAAACATCTTTGGGATTAGGTGAGACCTTAACATGGTTTCAATCATGAACAGCAGACTGCGAGGTAATTAGTTCATCAAGGTTCTGATTGAGGTTCCTGGTTACAAACAATAGAAATCAACTCTGAGGGGCAAGGTGTGGGGAGGGATAAATTAGGAATTTGGGATTAACAGATACACACTACTGTATATAAAACAGATAAACAACAAGGACCTACTATATAGTACAGAGAACTTGATTCAATATCTCGTAATAACCTATAATGGAAAAGAATCTGAAAAAGAATATATATAACTGAATCACTTTGCAGTACACCTGAAACATTGTAAATCAACTATACCTCAATTTTTTAAAAATCGCTTACCAAACAAAAAAAGGAAAAAAAAAGAGAAATCAACTCTGGCCCGCTGAAGAGAAAGCATCAAATCCTTACGGACGGTACTGGGTTACTCACAAAATGGAACATGAAGCAGAGAGAGAGGCAAGACCGTGGAAGTTAACAGCCATTACAGTCCCGTTCCTGCCACAGGAAAAGCTTGATTGAGACGTCACTGTTGCCACCACTGGACACGCCCCACCACGGCCGTTGCATTGGCAGTTCAGCTGCCGTCACCCTGAACAACCTCTGCATGAGCCCATCTCTCTGGGTCAACTCTCCAGGTTCCCGGTCTTAGGGGAGAGAGCCAGTTGCCAGCAGAGGTTAGGTGCTGCCCCCTAGGGGGCAGGATCAGAGAAACGACCTCTGCCCCACGCCCCCTTCCCCAAGGAGCTGGAGGCTCTGCCCCGTCCCTTAACCCACACTGTGGGAGAATGCCCCCTAGTACCAAGTGGTTTCACATGCTAGATGCCCTTAAAAGGGTCTAAGGTCCCTTGTGTTCAGATAATTAGCATGGAATGTTCCTGCTGGAAAAGATTGAGCTCTAGAGTGCAGCACTCCGGTTTGAGAAGCTCAGAGCTCCTTGTTAGCCTCAGAGCTGGGACTAGAACACAAGCCTCCTAGCTCCCCTTCCAGTGGCTCTCTGCCCCACTGCACTGTCCTCCAGCCTGCAAATGGCCTGCTCCGGTGTAGGACCAGGACAGAGACGAGGCGAGTGTGGCCATGGCAGCCGAAAATCACAGCTTTTCCAAGACTGGATGAATTTCTTGAGCTGTCATACTTTTCTAAGAAGAGAAGAGTAGTAGCTCTATGTGATTTAACCCTTATACGTTTGTAAACATAGCTTTCAGATGAATACATTAACAATACAACAAAACAACCCTTTTCCTGGTTTTGTATGTTCTTTCTGAGAATCTGATTGCCCCAGGGACAGACAGGTTACTGAACACCACAGCAAGGGTCTCTGGGCAGCAGGGGGCCACAGTGCCTGGGGTGAGAGGAGGAAGAGGAAGCCGGGGGAACGTGGGCAGACAGGGAGGGAGCTGGGACTTCTGGTGACTTCATTATTTTTCATCCAGCTGGCACGGCAGCACTGCATCTTGGCTGGACAGGGCAATTAAACAGCTCCCCAAGCGCCTAATGAGTTGTTTTCTCAAGATTTAAGCCGCCCTCGGAGTTTCCCAAGGGAATTTATTCCTGGAAGCTAACTTCTCAAAAGTGGCCTCCCCTGGGTGCACCTGGTCCAAGGCTACTGGTTTGGCCAGTTGGTTGGAAACCGGGAATTCTGGGTTCAGAGCCATGGCCTGTAATTTGCAAGGGGTGATCGGTAACAGCTCAGCCCTGACTCCAGCACTCGTAATTGTAACCGTGCCTGCCAAGGACACGTCCTCTTCTGGGGCATCTTAGGGGTCCTTCGTCCTCACAAGCCTCTTCTGAGACACTCTTTCCACAGAGGGTCCACCACGCTTTGCACCTAGTTCACCTGGAGTTGGACCCAGCCCCCAAAGGCAGGATTTATAGTTGATCAGGAGGCAAAGCTGTCTTAGAGCAAAACCTAAACCAACCAGACCAGACTCTCTCCTGGGGAGCTTAAGAGTTGCAGAAAATCTGTTACTGCATGAGCAGTGGAACGATTTGCTGAGAGGTGAGTCTTGGAGGGAGAGGTGGCTCCTGGGGCATGGCTGCTTGAGGATGTGGAGAGCTCCTCACAATGGGCCCTGTAGCCTCGAACAACCTGAGTGCATCTCTGATCTCTGTGACCCAGAAGATCATCTGTCACACACCCAAACACACACACACACAGGGCAAGGTGGACAATAGGACACTTTCTTTTTTTTTGGCCACGCTGGCATGTGGGGTCTTAGTTCCCTGACCAGGGATCGAACCCATGCCCCCTGCATTGGCAGCACAGAGTCTTAACCACTGGACCACCAGGGAGGGACAATGGGAAACTTTCATCCAACTAACTCAAGCCTGAAGGACTCCGCCTTTGCCTCACACTGAGAAGATATGTGGGATCCAGCCAACTTCAAGAAGTGTCCTCAGTTCCTCACTTTAGTTTGCCTGTGAAACATGAGCAGGGTTAAAATATAGGAGCAATTGATTCTTCAACAAGGAAAAATATTCTCAGTGGAATGTAATCTTCTAAAGTCCCAAACTCTAGCCTTTAATAGCCATTCAAGAACCTTTATCCTGAGAAAATGGGACATGGAGGAGGTCTTTGGTTCAGTGGAAAGCGCTGAGCTTAGGTAAGTTATGGAGGTTTGCAGGGCCACAGTTGCCAGGGCTGCAAACTTGAGTGTGGCTGCAAAGCGAAGGCAGGCCCTTGTGTGCCTCCAGCCCACCGCCCACCTTCGCCAGCAGCCCCAGCCATATGCAATGCTTCCATAGTGCTGTTTCATATCTCCATATCCAAATGCCTTCCCCATAAATTCCTTTCCAATCTTCAATACTGTAGGAACTAGGATTGTTTTCATTGCAAGATATGGAAACTGACATTGAATTATTAGAAGGCTCTGGGATGCCTCACAGAATCAAAAGAAGAGTTTAAGTACCATATCTCAATAACGGCATGGATAGGACAGCTCACGAACTTGAGGGCCGTCAGTCTAGAGATGTGGTTCTCAACTTGGGGGGAGGTGATTTTGGCAATGTCTGGAGCCATTTCTGATTGTCGTGACTAGAGATGAGGTGCTAGATCCATATGCTGAGTGGAGATCAGAGAGGCTGCTAAACATTCCTCAATGCACAGGACAGCTCTCCCAACCCCAAGAAAAAATTAATCAAGCCCAAAATGTCAGTAGTGCCAAGACTGAGAAACCCTGCTCTAGAGGACTACCATCACCATGATTTGGCTTCAATGACACCCAGCCTCTGAGGCTCTCCATCCCAAATTTCAGTTTACTGGGAGACAGAACTTGACTGGCCCACCTTGAGTATTTGTTCACCCCTGGATCTATCAGCTATAGCCAGGAAAACAGAGTGACCTAATATAAGTTCGCCACTGGGGACCCTTCTCTCGGTATTAGGGGATTCTTAGGAAAAAATGACTTCTTGTGGGCCATGCATCCCAAGAGCAGTGGCCAGAGCCCAGACAGACATCACTCCTTCAGAAAGCCTTGCCAGCCCCTTTTAATTAGAGTTATCTTGTACATGTTTGGTTTTGCCAAATTATGATTGGTTTGTTCATGTGTCCATCTCTCCCAAGAGACTATGAGCTCTCTAAGGGTTGAAACTGGGTCTTACTCATCTCTGGAAGCCCCGTGTCAATGTTCTGGTTACCTATTGCTACATAACTAACCCAAAACGTACTCACTTAAAATAGCAACCCTTTCCCGTCATGATTTTGTGAGTCAGGAATTTAAGCAGGACTCAGCTTGGTGATTCTTCTGTTACACACTGTCTCAACGGGGGTGACTCAGTGATAGTCAGCTGGCCACTGGGCTGGTCTGGAGGGTCCAAGATGGCTTCTCACATAACTGGAGCCTTAGTGGGATGGCTGGAAGGCTGGGCTCAGCTGGGAGCCTCTCTCTAGTCTCAGGGCCTCTCAACATGGTGTTTCCAGAAGGGTAGTAACATGTCTTATGTGGCAGATCCAAAAGCAAATGTTTTGGGCTTCCCTGGTGGCGCAGTGGTTAAGAATCCGCCTGCCAATGCAGGGGACACGGGTTCGAGCCCTGGTCTGGGAAGATCCCACATGCCGCAACTAAGCCCGTGCGCCACAACTACTGAGCCTGCACTCTAGAGCCCGCGAGCCACAACTACTGAGCCCATGTGCTACAACTACTGAAGCCCGCGTGCCTAGAGCCCGTGTTCCGCAACAAGAGAAACCACCACAATGAGAAGCCCACACACCGCAACCAAGAGTAGCCCCTGCTCACCGCAACTAGAGAAAGCCTGTGTGCAGCAACGAAGACCCAATGCAGACAAAAATAAATTAATTAATTAAATAAATTTTTTAAAAAAGAAAAAAGCAAGTGTTTCAAGAAGATGTATGCTGAAACTGAAAGGCTCTGAAGACCTATCATTAGAAGGCCCAGAACATCATTTCAGCCACATCTCATTAGTCAAGCAAGTCACTGAGAACGGCCCAGATTCTAGAAGGGAATTAGATTCTACTTCTTAGTGAGGGGCAGCATTCATGAACATGAAGGAAGAAATTGGTGGTAGTCATCCTTAGAGATTAGCTACAGCAACCTAGTACAGTAATTGCCCAATAAACATTTAATGGATAAATGAATTAATATGAAGACAGATTAGCCCTACTTCACACAGTTGATGGAATGGTTCAATGAAAATAAAGCACATGGGAACTTCCCTGCCTGCGCAGTGGATAAGACTGTGCTCTCCCAATGCGGGGGCCCAGGTTCAATCCCTGGTCAGGAAATTAGATCCCGTACGCATGCCACAACTAAGAGTTCACATGCCACAACTAAGAGTTCACATGCCACAACTAAGGACCCTGCCTGCTGCAACTAAGACCCGGGACAACCAAATAAATAAATATTTTAAAAAATAAAACAAAATTTAATTTAATTTTTAAAATAGAAAATAAAGCACATGAAAATGCTTTCCAAACCATCAAATGCTACAGAGACGTAAGGGATTTGTGTTAGGAGAAAACTACCAAGCTTACTCTAGTTTACAAATGAGTGTTTGCAGGGTTCCCTCTGGGATCTCCCCTCCCACGCAGAGATTCATGACAGACATCACTAATCAATCACAGCTCTTTTCCATTGATGCTGTACATGGTCTCAGAATTCTTCTCAACACAACACTCCACTCACCCACTTCTAATTGATCAAAGTTGTCGTGGGACTTGAAACCTATTTGCTTTTGTTGTTCTTGCCTAAATTCCTGTTGCTAAATTATCCCCTAAAAGCCCCGGCCCTTAGTTTCTTAAAACATACACACAAACCGCTTCCTTTTTTACAGAGAAAAATTTGAAGTTTAAGCCCTGAAGAAGATGAAATGGCAGACACCATCACCTTCCAAAACTGGATTCATAATGGAAACAGAAACTGATTTATGGCCGTGAGTTCTGCCATTACGAATTATTTTAAAAGGAAAATAACTGCATGCAAGAATAGTCATAAGACATCTCATAATGGAGAGAATCTGTCTACCTTGACATATTTTCCCCCATGAGAACTGTCTTTCAAGGTGAGGCAAGCCAAAACTTGTATATCTGGGTGAATGCAAGCCATGCTGGCTGACCACCACCTGCCTCCACACTCCCCGCCCACCCACAGGTTCCCCTCACACCCACCCTGTTGGCTCTTCCGCCTTTTGGAAAATACATTTTGACTGCTCAACTAAAGTCCTCGAGGAAAGACAGAGAAAAATCCACACAACAGCCTCTGGCTCTAACGTGGCTTTCTGCCATGTGATTGCTGATGCTGCAAGGCCAGCAGCGGGTCACGCCTCCTGCGGGGTGAGTGGTCCCGAAAGCTGCTTCTCTTCCCTTCTCAGCCTCGAGGGAACCACCACTGTCCTCAAGCAAGAAAACAAGAGGCTGAAAATGACTGATACAATTTAGGGAGAACAACTAGATGGCTAGAGGCCACAGGATTTGGAATGAGGAGACTTGGGTTCAGGTCTCATGGAAGTCACTTATTATTAGCAGGTCACCTCACATCTCTGAGCCCATCTGCTCATCTGTGCAATGGGAACAATACTAAGGGTGGCCTCGAGGGAGCTGGACAGTTCAAAGGCAGTGATGGATGGGAGCCAGGAGCCCTCTCTACACAACTGTACCAGGAGCCACCAGCAGGATATGGAACCAAAGAGTTGGACAGTCAGCTTTCCAAATGTGGAATATCCAGGTCTGTAAAGCTGCTTTTCCCTCCATGGCAGGAGTCAGGCCCTAGTGACTGGGATAATGCTTCATGGAGATATGTTCCATACTGTCTGCTTAGAAACAACCCAAGTAAAAGAGTAATAGCTAACCCTGCTGGTACTGCACTACCAGCACCTGCATGAACTGTTTACAAGCAGTCCTCTAAAGCAGGCATGAGGTGTTATTCTCATGCTACAGATGAGGAAACTGTGGCCCAGAGATGTTAAGGAGCTTACCCAAGGTTTCCCAGCTAGCAGCTGGCAGACTTGGGGTTCAAACCTACAGAATCTGGTTCCAGTGGCTTTAACCTCTAGGCTACACTACCTCGCCACAAGATGAGGGTGGCTAGAAAGAAGTTGGAACCAAGCAGCTCAGTCGTAAAGGGTGTCTTACCCTCCACTTCTTCTTATACTTCAGGAGCAGCATTTTCATCCTTATACTGCAGGGAAAATAAATGAACCAGAGCTGCAGGTAAAAACACAGGCAAATCTCACATTTGACGTCCAGCATTGTGTTGAGTGAAAAAAGCAGAAAGATGATATACTATGATGTCATTTACATAAATGTTTTAAAACATACAGAAGATAATATATTATCTGGAGATTCAAACATATACAGCAGCACCGAGACATTCCTTGGAATAATAAACATCACCTGTAAGATTCACCTTGGGGACAGGTGCATATTGGGGCAGGGTACACAATAGACTTCAAATATATCTGTAATTCTGAAAATCAGTTTCAATGGTGGGAACATGAATGTTCAGTAAATCCCTATGCCTTTCTGGATGTCTGAAATGTTTCCTAATTAAAAAAATAATTTTCCGGGCTTCCCTGGTGGCGCAGTGGTTGAGAGTCCACCTGCCAATGCAGGGGACACGGGTTCGTGCCCCAGTCCGGGAAGATCCCACGTGCCACAGAGCGGCTGGGCCCGTGAGCCATGGCCTCTGAGCCTGCACGTCTGGAGCCTGTGCTCTGCAAGGGGAGAGGCCACAACAGTGAGAGGCCTGCGTACCGCAAAAAAAAAAAAAAATAATAATAATAATAATAATAATAATAATTTTCCACCTTAGAATGCTGACATCTCAATATTGACATCTGGTTCATTTGTTGTCCCTTAGTTTATATCAGCTTCCATCCTTTTGTCAGCTGATGATCAGGCGGCCTTGAGCACCTGCTAATAATAACATTAACAATAACAATAACCAACACTTATTGAGAGCTTAGTATGTACCAATACCGTTAAATGCCTTACAAATATCAACTCACTTAGAATTCACAGTGACACTGTAAGGTAGGGACTGTTATTAGCCCTGCTTCATAGATGAAGAAACTCAGGCTTAAAGGGATGTGGAAAGTGTCTGTGGTTCCTCAGATAATCTGTGGCAGAGCTGGGATTTGAATCCATGTCTGTCTGACCCCAAAGCCTGATTTCAAGCAAAACTCAGGTGCTAGGGGAGGGGAGCGGCAAGCAGGAAGGATGACATGGCCCCCGTCTCAAGGGGCTTCCCATTCGTAGTAGACACCATGATGCCCCCATTTCTGCCACCTGCTGGAGGTGCTGCTAGCCACAGCTCTCCGCTGGGTCCCTCTGCAGGACTTGCCCTTGGCTGAGGAGAGACAACTCGCCCAAGGTCACGCCTTCTTCCCGGAGCAGCTGCATCCAACGACTGTAGATGTGGGGTATAAAGGTCCAGTCTGTGTCCAGCTCTGAGGGCCCTCCCAGGTTCAGAGGTCCTGGAGGTTGGCCGAGACCTTGGCTGCAGCTTTGCCCTTCAGCTTCTCCCTCTGCCCGTTCCTGCAGCTGTCACTCCCCCACACAGGCTGGGCACAAGAGCATTGCCAAGAAACTTCTTGCGTGCAGAGAGCCTGCTTCCCAGGGACCTGGCCTGTGCCACCATCTGATGGGGGAAGAAAGGACGCAGGAAGGATCCCATGCTACACTGTAAATATCCCAGGGAGAGCTCGGAAGGGCCCGAGGAATTACAGAGGCTTCCTGGAGGAGGTGAAGATTCAGCTGAGTTTTGAAAGATAGGGAGAATTAGAATATTACTACTTGGCCATAAAAAGTAATGAAGGACTGACACATGCTACAACACAGATAAACCTTGGAAACATTACACTAAGTGAAAGAAGCCAGTCAAAAGACCACATGCACGATTCCATTTATATGAAGTGTCCAGAACAGGGGAAATCTATAGAGAAAGAAAGTAGATTACAGGTTGCCTAGGGCCAGTAGCATGGGGCTGAGGGGATTGGGAGGTGATAGCTATAGCGTGTGGGGTTTCTTTTTCAGGTGATGAAAATGTGCGAAAATCAGCTGTGAAACAATGCTCATACCTGTGAATATACTCAAAACTGTTTTATCTTACAACTTGAACTAGATGGATTGTATGGTATGTGAATTATATCTCAATAAAGGTTTTTTTTTAAATTAAAAAAAGAATGTGGAGGAGGGTGGGAGAATTGCAGATGGGCAAAAACACAGGCAAATATGCGGAGACTTATGTGAGTGTGTGAGAGAGAAAGAGAGAGTGTGTGTAGGTACGATGGGAAATCGCAAAAAACAAAAGTGGCAGGAGGCTATGGCCAAGTAAGGAAGGTCAGAAATCCCTGCAGGGAGGAAGTTCGCCTTGGAAGATCTGGGAGTAATGAGATGAACGTGGTGCTTTAGGCCGATTAATCTGTGCAGAAAGGGCAGTGCAGAGGGGACGCCGAGAGACCAGTTAGGGGGCTCTTGAGGCAATCTAGGCATGTGGGCTGGGGGACAATGTCCTTGTTACAGCAAGATATTACCTGGTTTACAAGAGATACACACGCACACACGCTGTAGTGTTAAATGTCCTTTTATGTCTTTCTCAACTCACTGTGCTCATCGTCCCTGCTTCTTTCCCAGTTGTCCACCTGTCCCCCGCACTGAACCCTCAACCACATCAATATCCACCATCATTATGTTCCTAGAAAGTCTTCTTCACCAGGTTATAAGGTTTTCCCTTAAGATGGGGGTGAATTTACAAGAATGTCCAGCCTTCCTATAAATCTTGTCACTTACCTCAAAGGTGCTTTCTCACCTCCTAAACTAAAACTGTAATTTGGGCAACGATTTTCATTTAGTTAAAGATAAGAGTAATCTTGCCCTTCCCCCAGAACCTCACGCCCCTGCGGTCTGGGACTTCATTAAATCACTCTTACCCACTGTCAAGGGTGAGCTGAGAGTCTGCCTACCTCTCTTGTCCTGAATGAGGTCAGCCAAATGCGACTACCCAGGCCACGCCGCAAGTTCAGCTTCCTTTAGGAACACAGAATGGTAGCGCTGGATGGACATGAAAGGTCCCCCAGCTCCACTTGGCCATTTGACAGGTGAGGAAACTGAGGCCTTCCACTGATCACTAACTGGGGCCCTGTGGGACTTCTCCCTCTAGTCCCACCACTGGAACCACTCCAGTCTGGCCTTCAACCCAGAAGTCAGGGCGGTTATGCCACTCCCCAGGATGGTGGGCAAGTATTCCTGAAGAGGCTTTTCTCCTGGGTCTTCCTTCTTTCTAATACCCTAGAGTTTCCTATACAGATACCATGAAAGCTCCCATGCTCACCCAGCCACCATCAGACCTTGGGTCCAATGTCAGCTGAGGACCCCAGCAAATCAGTCCCAACCTAAAACTGAAGGCCAGGGTCTCTGGTTTCTTATGGTTGTAACCTCCATGGCCCAGGCCTCACCAGCCTGGGGACACAAAAGTAGTGATGGGAACCTACATACCCAGTGTCACTGCTCCAAGCTCCCTCCTGCTTCTTGGCTTAAGAAAGTTATATGCACCAGATATCAACTCCCACAGGCAGGGACCAAATCTGTTTTCTTCCCTGCTCAAGTCCCAGAACCTAGGTAGTAGTCAAAACATACATTTTATGACAAAGGAGCAAAAGTGTTTGGAGACAGTGGAGAAGAGATAGTCTTTTCAACCAATGATGCTGGAACAACTGGACATCCACATGCAAAAAAATGTATCTAGACACACACCTTACAAAAAAATTAACCCAGAATGGATCACAGATCTAAATGTAAATGCAAAACTATTAAACTGCTAGAAGATAACATAGGAGAAAATATAGATGCCCTGAGGTTGGTGATGTCTTTTTAGATACAAAATCAAAGGCACAGTCCATTAAATAAAATAATTTGCAAGCTGAACTTCAACAAAATTAAAAACTTCCACTCTGCAAAGTATGATGTCAAGAGAATGAGAAGACAGGCCATAGACTGGGATAAAATATTTGCAAAAGACTTATCTGGTAAGAGACTATTATCTAAAATATACGAAAAACGCCTAAAGCTCAACAGTAAGAAAACAAACAACCTGATTTAAAAACTGCCAAAATATCTAAACAGACCTCACCAAAGAAAATATGCTGGTAGTAAAAAGCTTATGAAACTATGCTTCACATCATATGTCATCAGGGAAAGGCAAATTAAAACAACAGTGAGATACCACTACACACCCATTGGCATGGCCAAAATCCAAAACATTGACCACACCAAATGCTGGCTAGGATTTGGGGCAATAGGAACTCTCGTGCGTTGCTGATGGGAATGCAAAATGGTACAGCCACTTTGGAAGACAGTTTGGAAGTTTCTTACAAAGCTAAACATATTCTTATCTGGCCACCACACTCCTTGGTATTTATCCAAATGAGTTGAAAACTTACGTCTGCATAAAAACCTGCACATCTACATTCATAGCAGCTTTATTTATAATTGCCAGAACTTGGAAGCAATCAATATATTCTTCAACAGATGAGTGGTGGTACACCCAGACAATGGAATATTAGTTAGCACTAAAAATAAATGAGTTACCAATCCATGGAAAGACATGGAGGAAACTTATACATGAGTATTACTAAGTGAAAAAAGCCAATCTGAGCAAGTTACGTCCTGCATGATTCCAACTCTGTGACATTCTAGAAACCTCAAAACTACTGCTGTTTACTGGAAACAGTAAAAAGATGGGTGGTTACCAGGGGTTAGGAGGGAGGGGGGCATGAATAGGCAGAGCATAGAGGATTTTTACGGCAATCGGACTTCTCTGTATGATACCATCATGGTGGCTACACATCGTTACACATTTGCCCAACTCCATAAAATGTACAACACCAAGAGTGATCCCTAATATAAGCCATGGACTTTGGGTGACAGTGATGTGTCAGCGTAGAGTCACTGATTGTAACAAAGGTTGTTAGTTGGGGAGATCATGCACGTGTGGGGACAGGGGAATATGGGAACTCTGCACTTTGGACTCAATTTTGCTCTGAACCTAAAATTGCTCTAAAAAATATTCTATTTTAAATACACTTTGAATAACTATTTCCATTTTCCCCATGTTTCCAAGGTCCACAAAGATGCCTAAGTATGTCCATGAACAAGCTCTGATCATCGTCTGCCTCAGAGTCCATGATTACACAGCCCCAAGACTGACCCATCACTTGGGGTGCCTCTCTGAGGCTTGAACTGTCTCCGGGACGGGTAGAAATCCACACCACAGGCCTAATGAGATAAAGGATAAATACAAATACCCTCTGGGTTATGCTCAGTCTAGAGATGACCTAGAGCAAAAATTTCTGGGCCCGAATCATCACATATCCACCTAACCTTTCTCTTAAGTCGTCTCACACTGTGCCCTGGGTGGCTAGGTCAGAATGCACTTGGCTGCCAGACACCATGGTCCATCCTTTATGTCCCTGTTGCTAGGTTTCCACCTATGAGGAAAAGGTCCCTGACAATATGTGCACCAGATTGAGAGGACTGGAAGGCTGCCTGGAACTAAAAACAGCTCCAGGGCCAGAGGAGGAGGAATGGGGGAGACAAGGATCATCTGCCAGTTTGGGGATATCAGAATAGGTTGAGGGGTGCAGGCTGCATGAGGAAAGGAAGGGAGGGCCCCAGGAAGTGTGAGTTATCTTTTGGCCTGGTTCAGAGCTGTGCTTGTGTGGGCTGTGGATCTGCCTTCCCGCTCCAAAATGGCGCCATGGCCATCCGGGCCACTCCCCAAGACACAAGGCTCCTTGGCTTCACTTTCCCCCAGTTCTAACACAGACATCTGGACAAGGCCCAGTGAGACCACGGAAAAAACATTTGAGACAGTCAGGGAACTTTGTCCCTGCCCCACTCCCTAGCCCCAAACATTGTGTGATTTTGGACAAGTCATCTAGACCCTCTGGGTGGGTAAAGGTGAAGGAAGGCAACATAACAGAGCAGTGGAGAGATGGGTTCTAGAATCAGGCACCAGAGTTTGAAGCCCAGTTCCACCACTGGCTCCTCGGGCAAGTTACTTCATCTCTCTAAACCCTCATTTCCTCATCCAGCAGTACCTCTTGAGGTTGCTGTAGGGCCCAAAAAGGAGTGAATGGTTTCATCCAGGGTCACGGAATCTCTAACACCCGGTGCCTTTGTGGCCAGTCCATGAGTCCATCCTATATTCTTTCCCCACCTCCCACATTTAGTGGCTGCTTTTAACACTTTTTTGCTTCTATTTTATTCAACCTGCATATTCACATAATTTTAATTTAAAGAATCACATAGTTCTACAAGGTTCCCCTCCCCCCAGTTTCTCCATCTCAAAGGCAACTACTTAAACTCTTTGCTTGATGATACTTTTGATACATGTGAAGTTGTGCCATCCTTGGAAAGGGAATTAACGAACCAACAGAGATGTCCTAAGTTTTGCTTGGAATTCTGGTTGTTCTCTCTCTCTTGCTAGATCAGGTCCACAACAGCTAAATCAAACAACTTAGAGGGAGGATCCAAGAACAGCAGCCTTCAGAGATGTGGCCGGAGGAGCCCAACTGTTTAACTAAAATATGTAGTCACTGTACACTTTGCTTTCAATCAACGTGCCTCTCCTGTTCCATTTTAAATCCCGGCGCTAGGGGCTCTGCCCGGCCTGGGAAAAGGTTCTGCTCTCTGGCATAGATCAGTACTGACATCCAGTGGTCACAGAGGATTCTCTGCCTGAAGCTCTCCATCTCTCTCTTCCAGAATGCAGTGGGTGTTCACCCAGAGAAAGGAGGAGTAATGGAGGCTGACAGCTACAGATGGGTGCTGTTAACTTGGATCTGTGTGATCTGTGTGATCTGCAGCCAGAGGCAAGCAAGCCAGACCAAGGCCTTGCCAGCTTACAAGATGCCCAGGGGTTATTTGAATGATGACCCTAGCTAGTCACAGGGAGAAAAGGGGGCCATCACCAGCAATGTGACAAGACCATAAAAAATTAAAATGTTAAGGGGCCACAGGGCCTTGGAAGACACACTGGGTTTTTTTTTTTTTTTTTTTTTTTTTTTTTTGCGGTACACGGGCCTCTCGCTGTTGTGGCCTCTCCCATTGCGGAGCACAGGCTCCGGACGCGCAGGCCCAACGGCCATGGCCCACGGGCCCAGCCGCTCCGCGGCATGTGGGATCCTCCCGGACCGGGGCACGAACCCGCGTCCCCTGCATCGGCAGGCGGACGCTCAACCACTGCGCCACCAGGGAAGCCCCAACACAGTGGGTTTTAAGTTAGAAAACTTGATTCAAGACTTGCTCTGTGTCACCTTGAGCAGTCCCTTAAACTCGCTGTGCTTTAGCTTCCTCACCTTCCTCACCTGCTCAGCCAGCCTCCCAGCGTTGTGGTGAATGTCAAACGAGAATGTTTGCAAAGCATTTTGTAAGCTGCAAAATGCTGTACAGCTGGGGCTGCTAGGATGGAATGGTGATGGACAGGGCAGGGCAAGCTGGAGCTTGAGGAGGTGCTAAGTATTGATACTATGACTCTGGAGGCTTGGCCAGCTGACAAATAACACTTCCAAGTCCCAATTTCACTGAAACTTTGGAGACTCAGCCTTGGACTGCCAGGGGGACCTCACCAGAAAAGGGCATTCTGCATTTTTCTCTGGGCTCAAGTCTCAGAGATAAACATGGGTGAGTAACTTCAAGGGCCATCTAACTTCAAAAATCATATATCAAGGGCTTCCCTGGTGGCACAGTGGTTGAGAGTCCGCCTGCCGATGCAGGGGACACAGGTTCATGCCCCAGTCCAGGAAGATCCCACATGCCGCGGAGCGGCTGGGCCCGTGAACCATGGCCGCTGGGCCTGCGCTTCCGGAGCCTGTGCTCCGCAACGGGAGAGGCCCCAACAGTGAGAGGCCCGTGTACCGCAAAAAAAAAAAAAAAAAAAAAATCATGTATCAAACAAGTTTTTAAAAATAGAATCATAACCCAAAGGAAAAATATGAGGCACCTTTTATTCTAATATCCAAGGGAGCTATTGTTAATGTCAATTGCACTGGTAGACTACACCCTTGCACATTTCCTTATAATTGTTTTTCTTGTTTTTCCATGTGTATTTGGACTAGGGTTTTGCCTAGGAAGACTGGTCTTGCAAAGTGGCTGTAAATGAAATTATGAGATGACCAGAGATAGGGAAATGGTGTGTGCATAGGAGAGAAAATGTAGGGAGGTGATTTGGGAGGCTCAAAGACCACATTCCTGACTCTTTCTGTTTGTGCCATCAGATTTCATAAATTACCGGAGTGGAATTTTTAAAAGTTTAGTCTAGTCTTTCTACTTGAGCTTAATTTAAAAGAAACAAAAGCCAACCCTCTCGTGTTTCCTAAAGGTACCAGAGGACTTTGAACCCAAAGAAGTATTATGCTGCTGCTTCCAGATTTCCATACAAGTGTATCTGTCAAGGAAAAAAAAAAAAAAAAACACAACTCGATTCTAGTCCCAGAAGAGCTTTATTACAGTTAATAGAATTATAAGAAGGGCTGAAAGAAACAAGTGTAATTTCCAGTCGCACAGTGGAATCAGACCACAAGGGAGCTGCTGACTCTTGTACTACCAGGAAGCCACCTACCGACTTGGGAAGTGTCCAGCCCTCAGCAGCTCCAATCCAGAGCAGCAGATGTGTGCCGCACCCTGCACGCACAGAGCAAGTGATGGGACATGGATACTTTTGCTAACACTGATTCAAAAGAGCCTGATTCCCCCTCAGCTGGCTGAGCTTGTCAGCATAAGCAACAGCTGAGCAGTCTCTATTTCACATCCCCTTCCTAATCTCACCTAAAGGTGTCTCACTGGGTAAATCTAAACTACACCCAGAATCCTAGCTGTAAAGGGGTCTGGGAAATGTAGTTTTTCCATTTCTGGCTTCCGCACTATGGAAGGGACACCAGAAGAAGTGAACAGTGAGCACCATGCCCCCACAATGGCTTGTTTTTATTTTATTTTAGAGTTATTTTTTAAATTAAAATCTTTTTTTTTTTTTTTTTTTTTTTTTTTTACAGTACGCGGGCCTCTCACTGTTGTGGCCTCTCCCGTTGCGGAGCACAGGCTCCGGATGTGCAGGCTCAGCGGCCATGGCTCACGGGCCCAGCCACTCCGTGGCATGTGGGGTCTTCCCGGACCGGGCATGAACCCGTGTCCCCTGTATCGGCAGGCGGACTCTCAAACACTGCACCACCAGGGAAGCCCAATTGAAATCTTTTTTAATTACAAAAGTAATACATGGTCACTGTCAAAGACAACAAACAATACAGAAATGAAGTAAAAAATGAATCCAAATGAATGAATGAATCCAGATGAATCCTGCTCCAGTCCCATTCTCCAAAGGGAATCACTGTTCAGAGTTTGGAGTGTAGCCTGTCAGAGGTTTTTGTGCATTTGCGGAGCACGGTGGTTGTACTGCATACTGTCCTATAGTTTGTTTTGTCGCTTGGATGTATATCCTAGTGGTCTTTCCATGAGAAGAGATGTGATTGTTAGTCACATGTTTAAGAAGAGCCGCCGAGTGGCCCATCAGAGGAACCCTACCAGTGGACATTGAGATTGCCTCTAATTATTCCCTATTACACATAATGCAAAAGGAACAGCTGTTCAGACATTTGGAAAGGTCAGATTTCCAGAAGCAAACGACCTGAACCATATTTTGAAGTTCTATCTTCCCGATCACCACAAGGTCAGGGGACTTTGGCCAGAATCTGACTCAAAAAATATCATCTGAGCCCTAAAGATTTTGACTCAGCAGACATTGATGGAGCCTCAGTTGTCAGCATGAGGGGTTCCTAAGCATGCCCCCTCATTCCTGCCCTCTGCTGAGAACAGATAGGACTACGCATAGCTAACTAGTGCCCAGTCCAGGGAGGTGAAGCACAGAAGGCAGGGAGAGCAGGAGAGAGGACATGGCTTTGACTTCCATGAGCGGTAGAGTTGGGAGCGTCAGAGAGCTAAGGTTACGAATCCTGCTCTACCACATGGGGATCCAGGGGCCAGGAGGAAGGCTGGGTCACCTATCATCTGCTAGGTCCCCAGACAGCCCCCTAGGACATGTGCCATCTCTTGGCAAAGTGGACACCAGCTGCTGCAGACCGCTTCAAAGTGTGTCCGCCCTGCAGTTGTTTTTAAAACCTTCACTGCAGCTTGTCTCTGTGCAAGCTAGGCTGCCCCAGCATCTCAGCCAATTCTATCCCAAGCCTGGATCCACAGTGGCCTGAGTGCTAAGTGTTGCGGTGGAATGTGCTGCTCTGTATGTCACATCCGTTCCCTGCTTCTCCCCCAGTGGTGTTCGATTTTCCTTTAGGGAAGTCTCCCTCCTCCATCCTCCACCATGAAGTCCGGACGGAATTGCCTCCCACCTTCCCTGCAACATACCCCCGTTCCCAGGCTAGCTAGTGACTGATTCAAGGATAGGCCTCGGATGCAGCCTGAGCCATTAAGGAAAAGTAAATCCCAGCCCTTCTAAAAAATCAATGGTAAAATATCCTCTCCTTTTCTGAAGGCCTGAAATGGATGCATGCTGCTCCTTTAGGGGAATCTTGAAGCCTGAAGCTTCTGGGGGTCGTTCTGTGAACCCTGAGAAAGGTAGAGTAGAGAGGTAAAGAAATGACTTCAGGGACATCATTAGAGCCTGGATCAAGCATTACCTGAAAGCACGCTTTCTCTAGACTTCTAAATCACATTAGCTATTAAATCTACTTTATTGCTTAACCCAGTTTATTATTGGAGTTTTCTGTCATTTGCATCGTACAGAGACAGACACTTTTTTGCATATCATCCACAAGGATATTTCCCTTAAATGGCCTCTAAAAACAACCTATATGCAACCTCTACCACTGCCCCTTGGCACTACCCCAGAAACAGCTCAAGCTGGCTTCTCAGTGAGAGCTCTTTGAATGTATGGCCTAGAAAGTTAACCCAAACTGGCTTAGGCAAAGGAGAGGAAGGACAGGAGGAATCAAAGCAAGGGCTTCCAACACTTCAGGATATTCTCTGTCTCTCTTCAGCCTCTGGCTTCATCCCCCAAACGTGCTTTATTCATGAGGCTGGAACACAGCTACCCTCAGCTCTGGGCTCACATCTGCACAATTATTGCTTAAGAGAAAAAGGTTCATTCCTCCAGCTCAAAGTATAAAAACCCCTGACAACAACTCTGATTGGCCCAGCTTGGGTCACATGTACATCCTTGGGCCAATCACTGCAGCCAGAAGAATGAGCCCCCACAATGAGCTCTGCTGTTTGGTTGGTTGGTTGGTTGGTCGGTTAGTGTGGGGCAGGATCTATTGCCATGGCTCTAGACCCAATCTGTTGGAATGAGGAAGGTGCAGTTCCTTGAAAAGGAGGAGCAAAGCTGAGAAAGAGAATAAGGAATGCTGATAAGTCATAATAAAAATGTCCGTGACACGTCAGAGCCATTGTGCAGATCAACTGACAATGAGTGCAAAAGAGCTCCCATAAAATGGCTTTGTTTAAAGCCTGCTCTGTGATGCTTTCTGTCATTTGTAGACAGAGAGTCACTGGTAAAACTCAGAAGCCAAGTGGCTGGGCGACCAACACAGGACCTAGAGGCAGGCGTGACTGGTTTATAACCAGCATTGTGACCTAGGGTGAGTCACAAAACCTCTCCAAGTTCAGTCCTATAAGGATTAAATGATATAATGTGCCTGGTACAACGTCTAAGGCATTAGTGCCTTCCTCCCTACATTTAGAATCATTTTGGAAGAAGGATTTAAAAGCCCAGTTGTGAAAGTCTTCTCTAAGGATGTCAGCGGCTGGACAAACTGAGTGGGACACAACTGTCCAAGAAAAAAACTGATGCCAAATCAGCCTTAACCTAGAAAAGTTTCAAGATATCCTCTATAGCAAAGAAATGCCAAAGGAAGGAAGCAAAGGAAATGTGAGTTCGGGTGGGCTTTTTTTCCTTATTCAAGCCATTGTTCAGTTAATGTACTTTTTTTTCTTGAAGTTGAGTCTGATATCAGTTCTTTGGGTTGCAGAGTCCAAAACTGGGTAGGCAGTGTACATGGAGTTCTTCAGCCATTTATCCACATCCTCCAGTGGCCATAGGCCCATCACTGCATGCTGGGTGTATGACCTAACAAGACAGGTTTATTATCATGGTAGCCACATGCCCCAGATCTTCTAGGACTGGCCCAGTTTCAAATAGCCTGCCCTGCTCTCTTCAGGAGCTCACCCACTCACTCTACACCCCATTTCACTCTCTTCATAGCACTTCTCTTTATTCAAAATTTTCCTATGTGCTCATTTCTTGGTTGACTTGTTTATTTGCTGCCGTCCCCATTAGGACATCAGCTGCATAGGAACAACCCTCATCTGTCCTGCTCATTACAGGATCATCAGCTCTCAAAACAGAACTGGCGTGTGCGGGCCACTCAGCAATATTTATTGAATGGTGCTGCAGTGAATCAAATGATTGAAGAGTTGTCAGACCATGTGGCCTGTTTTTTTGTTTGTTTGTTTCACAAGAGATAGCCACAGCACGTGAATTTGGAACTTCACTCCCGTTTAGGCCTTACAATAAACTTGTGAGTTAGGCATTATTATTATCTCCATTTTATAGGTGAGGAAACATTCAGAGAGGTAAGTGGTTTGTTTGCCATCAAATGATAGAAAGGAACAGAATCAGGGCTCTCAGTCCAGTGTTCCTTCTACCCTAGCAACACGTGGAAAAGTTAGGTGAAGGATAGCAGGTCAGAGCAGCAGTGAGGAGGCTTGGGCATCAGAAGTAGTTAGGGGAACACCGGAAGTTGCACTTTGTTTATTTGTTTGGTTCTGAAAGCTTTTTCTGGGAGCCTAATATAATTTCGATACAGATGCTTCCAATCTGTTGAACTCTCTCATGACATCATCTCCTACAGATGCCATGGTCTTTCTTAAGATCCAGGTGGGGATTTTAAGGACAAAGAGCTCCGAGCATGTGAAATGCTTGATACAGTTTTGTTCCTGTGAGTCCGGACACTTTGGGCTGCACGTGACAGAAATGCAATCCAAAGTAGCTCAGACATAAAGGAGGTATCTCATCCAGCCACGGGAAAGAGAGAGCTGCAGCTGGGCCACAAAAGCAACTGAAACCAGGAACTCCAACACCACCTCTCCTCTGCCCATTGAGTCAATTCTCTCTCCCTGTAGCCCAGTTTTCTCCATGTAGCTGAGAACACGCTCACTCACATCTTACATCTCACATCCCGACTCTCCCACCTCCAAGTGGTTCCAATTTTTTAAATTCACAGGGAAGAACTCTGATTGGTCCAGATTGAGTCAGGGCCCCAGCACCGAACTAATCAATTGCATGGGTGTGGCACAGGCACGGGACCACAGAACCCAGACTTGGTCCTATTTCTGGGCCTTCACCTCATGGGTATCTACTACAGTTGGGTGCCTGATAATTTTGACTGCCATGTTGCCTCTTCAGTTACTTTCATAGTGCTAAGAGATTCACGTTCTTCTTGAATTAAAACAAACAAAAGCCTCCAACTTTCTGCATTCTTAAGTGGTAAGACAGAAGTGGGCTGACTGACCTCTCAAGTCCCTGCCAACCCCTACGCATCTGTGGCTTCTGGACAGCAATTTCCCTATAGTCCCAACATTCTCCTCAAATGTGAGCCTCCCTCTGCTCTATCTCATAGAACCAGAAAACCAGGTGCCCAGAGACCCTAAAGGGGCTGTAGAATAAACTTGGCTGAAGAGGATGAAACTCTGTTGAACTGTTAAGCAGCAGGAAGAAACTACTGGCCTACAAGTGCAGCAGTGGGCAGAGTCCAGGTCTTCTAGCTCCCTGTCCACCAGACTGCCACCCCTGTGAGCCCAAAGCCTCTGAGGCCTCCCTGCCCTACATGTGGACACTTAGATGTGCCCTGCCCATCTCTCCCTACAGCGATGTGGGTGTCCCCCCCCCCAGGGGGAACCCAGGGCCTCCTGAGGACACAGATCTCCTTGGATTTAGGAGTCAAACATGTAAAAGGCTCCAGTACCACAATGGTGCGCTGCCCTTTGCTCTGTGGGACAGAGACAGTGAAAACCAAGGAAGCGGGCAGTGCTCCTCATCCACAGGGATTAGCACTCCTAGAATTTACTGCTGAATCTTAAAATGAAAATAAATGCAATAAATGCTTCTCATGGTGGCTCTCAGGCTCAGGAAGACCTTCCGAATCTCAAAAGAAAATTGGGAGTCTGGTGCCTCTGTAGCAGGATTTCAGGGTTTAGAAATGGATCCAGTGCTTCCACCCCTAAAATGTGCCTGTATTTTACAAAGTCATGCCTGAGATACCTCTACTGGGTGTATTTCTTTGGTATATAGTACTGAGATATAGAAGTGTATAGCAGTAAGTGAGTGACATTTACCTGCCATTTAGAGGGCAGACAAGATGTAGGGATTACACACAGGAGGAATAAGGCCTTCTGAGAAACAAGGAGGAGGTGATGCTGCAGCTAGGACTTAAGGGAGGAATAGTAAGTAGCTAAGTAAAGTCATAAAGAGCAAAGAGAGGTTATATGTGCATGGGGAATTCTGGAAAACTCTTGACCGGGGCATAGGGCATGAGGTCAAGGGTAAGCTCATGAAAGCCCTGAGTGTCATCTGACACATTTAGACTATATCTTCTAAGAATCGAGCAAGCACAGATCACTTTCCAGGTGAGCTGTGACCAGAAAGAGGAGGGGGCTTGTGAGCCATACATGCCCAAAGCAGAACACGGCCTGTGTTTCTCTGTCACCCCCAGCAGGCACCAGCCCGTTCACTTACCAGCACCCTTACCACAGTCTGCCTGGAGAAGGTGAAAGAAGACCAGGGAAGGGCAACGAGCAGAAGATCCACCCAAGACCAGCCCAACCCAGGAGATGGCAGACAGCAGCTTGGAGGCTGGCCATGGGCCATCAGCCCCAAGTTAGAGCTGCTGGTGCCAGGCCAATATTAGAAAGGAGGGCCGTTTTGGCCCAGAAGACACTGTGCCTTGCCGGCGAGGCTTGGAGGGCAGGACTCTGGACCACAGAAGGTTTATCACACCTGGACAGGAGGAAACCCCGCCTTCACAGGCAGTGAGACTCCCCATGAGGAAGCGTGGTGGTTTGGTCAGAATTGCAAGCACTCAGGCAGCCCGGAGAGCCACCTGACTGCTTCCCCTGCTCCTAGGGGCCACAGGGGCCCTGAGAGAAACAGGCACAGAATCAACAGGAGTTGGTATAATGGCTGTGCCCTCGTGCCTGCTCTCTCCCTGCCCCTCCCTTTAGTAAAGGGCAACTCTCCTGATTAATTTCTGGCTGCCTGTCATTGTTCCTAACTTGTCATCAATCCCAGGGTGTGCCAGGATGCTTTATATTTATCTACAGTTACTTGCCTAGGCGTGCTGAGTTGGCAATCCTATTAGCAGAATTTTTTTTTCATTGTGTTTGTGAAATGAAATACAATAAAAAGGCCCTGTCTCCAGAGAGCTCTCCCTGCTTCATTTCTCTGAGCACCGTCAGGCTCTGGGGAGATCATGAGGTCTTTTCAGGGGGCCAAGGGTACACCTTTACCTCTGGTGCTGAGAAGGCCTGGGAGGATGTGTTGCTGGTTCCTCCAGCCAGGAGCAGGCAGCATCGTGGTGAGGAAGAGAGGCCTGGCTGGCCGCAGCGAAGAGGTCATGCAGCTGATGCGTGACCAAGAGGCGGCGGTGCAGGACAGGGCGGATTAAGGCGGGGAGATGCGCCCTAGTCCCCGTTCTGCCCTTCCTACCTGGGGGTCTTAAGCAGGTAATTCAAGCTCTGAGGGTCACTTTCCTCATCTGCAAAGTGGGGAGAACACTTCCGGCCTCACCAGGATGAAATAAAAGCTCATACGCATAATTCCTTGGCACAATGCCTGGTGCAGAGACATTCAGCTAATATTTCAGTCATCCCTTTTGGGGCGTTACATTCTATAGTGCTGTATATTAGAGCTTGCCTTCTGATGGTGCAGGGAGACGAGGGGACCTTTCTCTGGGTCCTTTGGAGGGAATAATAAAGGTTTGGGGAAGGCTTCAAGAGCCTGAAACATACATATGACTGATGAGACCCGTGGGCAGTGAGCCTCCTGAAACTGCTCCAAGGAAGTGATTTATTGCCCAGAAGCAGCGGTGCTCCAGCATCACTAACTGGGGAGAACTCGAGAGCACTTTCCTGGGTCCCAGACCTTAGCCTTGCACTCACCATGCTCCACGTGACTAGTCTTTGTGTCAGAATTTATAAGAAGTCCATTCTTAGCTGGGCTTTGTGGCTGCCTGCCCCATCAGCACGGGCCCTGTGCAAAATTCAGCCCTCTTATTCATGCTGAAGAGAGAGTGGGGAGCGAGTTCCTGCCTCAGTGCGATGTTAGGAAACGTTTTAAGCAATTTTTTTTTTCTTTTTTTTTTTTTTTGCAGTACGCGGGCCTTTCACTGTTGTGGCCTCTCCCGTTGCGGAGCACAGGCTCCGGACGCACAGGCTCAGCGGCCATGGCTCACGGGCCCAGCTGCTCCACGGCATGTGGGATCTTCCCGGACTGGGGCACGAACCCATGTCCCCTGCATCAGCAGGCGGACTCTCAACCTCTGCGCCACCAGGGAAGCCCCAGCAATTTTCATAGAAAAGAAAACCCTCCTGCAAATCCCCACTTGTATGGAAATCTTGGTCCAATACTGCAGTGGGGTATTACACAGTCAGTAAAAGCTGTGTGCAAAAAGGCCTGTGAAAAAAAGCAGAGTACCAAGTTGTGCATACTGCATGATCCAAGCTATGTTAAAATGCATTAAAAATGTTTTAAGATAAATAGATGCCTTCTTATGTCTAGCCAGTGGACACAGAAGCCAATGAGGCTTTTTTTTTTTTTTTTTGGTCTTCTTCCTGCTTTTCTGTGTTTTACTAATTTTTCCATGAGCATGTATCTTTATAATGATAATAAGGACAAAGAGGGGCTTCTCTGATGGCGCAGTTGTTAAGAATCTGCCTGCCAATGCAGGGGACACGGGTTCGAGCCCTGGTCTGGGAACATCCCACGTGCTGCGGAGCAACTAAGCCTGTGCGCCACAACTACTGAGCCTGTGCTCTAGAGCCCACAAGCCACAACTACTGAGCCCGCAAGCCACAACTACTGAAGCCCACGCACCTAGAGCCCGTGCTCCACAACAAGAAAAGCCACCGCAATGAGAAGCCCGTGCACCGCAATGAAGAGTAGCCCCCGCTCGCCGCAACTAGAGAAAGCCTGCGCGCAGCAACGAAGACTCAATGCAACCAAAAATAAATAAATTAATTAATTAAAAGAAAATAAGGACAAAGAGAAAAAAGAAGAGGAGGAGGTCAAGAACTTTGAAAGTCCTCTCAAGCCTCTGTGTATTGCTGGTTCCCATTTAAAATCTCACTTTCCCTCTCTGGATACCAAGAAGTCATTGGGGAGGGGGAAGCACCATGGCAACGAGTCCATGGGCATCAGACCAGAATCTACAACTGCAGAACCTAAGGCCACTTCCCAGGCCTGCAGTGTGCTGACAACCTAGGGAATTACACCCCCTCATGTTGACTTTCTTAGCATCTCACATGCTAGAGAAAGAAAAGATTGATGAGGCCAGTGGTTCTCCAAAGGCAATCTTATACACAAGTTTAGTACATAAAACAGGTTAAAAAGGAGCCAGACAGCTTATTAGGAGGGAGGAAAAGAGGGAGGGAGGGAAGGAGGGAGGGAGAGACAGGGAAGCTTCAACCACCCCCCTCAGTCCCACACTCCCCACCCTCCATCCCCTGGTCCATGAGGTCCTTCTTTGGATTTCCATGGAAAGGAAACACAGCCTGAAAACCTTGTAAGGTTCAACAGGCCCATCGTGTGGAGGACAGAGACAATGATAGTGGGAAAGGGGGAAGGATTCTGTTTCTAAGTAATTGAGAAATATCTTTTTGCTGAAAATCCATTTCCATTTAAACAGCTGCATCCAGCTGTTTTAGAAACAAGCAATAAGGATGTATTTACCAAACAACTATGTCTCCTGGGAAAAGTGTAAGGTTTGATATGTGAATACATTTAAGTCTGAATTATCCAGTTGCTTCACGAGCCCTGCGATTTATGAGATTGAATAAAATCGTGATTGCTAGCAGTTGATTCAGGCTGACAAGTTGTTCCCAGTGAGTTCTCGGCTGGGCTTTGGGGGGAGTGGGGATGGGTCGGAATACCCTTTTAGATTTGTTTCTACCTAATTGTCTCTTGGAAGAACAGATTGCTGTGGGTGTTAGTTTCTTTTATTTATTTATTTCTTTTTTTTAAAAATAAAAGGTGAGTTTGTATATTATTGGAACTCATTTGCAAATATGACCTAAAATATTAAAGGCAGGAAATGTGTTTTTTCTGCATTTGGACTATTTCACTTGGTACCTTTTCAAGGTCTAGATCCTGGTGAATGGGAAGCTCTCAGCAGCCTTCAAACACATCTGCAAATGTTCGGAAAAACTCATCAACCTGCGAATGATTCAGAAAGATGATGATGATGTTGATAATGATGATAATGTGAGTGTAAAATATGATAAAACAAATGTGGTAAAATCTTAACATTTAGGAATCACATTAAAGAGTATATGGGAATTCTTTGTATTTTGTAACTTTCTGTAAGTACAAAATTATTTCAAAATAAAAAGAAAACTCATACCTGTACACTTAATATCTATGCATTTTACTGTATATAAATTACATGTCAAAGAAAAATTAAAAAGGGGGATTAGGAAGTATACATAGCAAGATCTTGATAAATGTTGAATCTGAGTGATAGGTGTACAGAGGTTCATTATACTATGCTTTCTACTTGTGTGTATGTTTGACTATTTTTATAATGCAAAACAAATTTTAAAAAATGAAAAACAGGGCTTCCCTGGTGGCTCAGTGGTTGAGAGTCTGCCTGCCGATGCAGGGGACACGGGTTTGTGCCCCGGTCCGGGAAGATTCCACATGCCGCGGAGTGGCTGGGCCCGTGAGACATGGCCGCTGAGCCTGCACGTCCAGAGCCTGTGCTCCACAACGGGAGAGGCCATGGCGGTGAGTGGCCCGTGTACCACAAAAAAAAGTAAATAAATAAAAAATTAAAAACAACCAAATGTCTGTCAAGCTCCTGGCCATGTGCCTGGCAGAGGGAGGCTCTCACCTCTAAGAATGGCCCTATTAGGACCACCCTGCACCTTCTTGTAGGGTGATCAGGGAATTATATATCAGCCTGCTAATGCTGACATTGCCTGCGACCATGCTGGACAAAAAAAAACGCACCCAAAGTTGATTTTCTCTGCCCTTCAACTAAATAAGGTGAAACCAACATCCAGACAATGTTGGAGAAACATGTCCTTTCTGAATACCCACCCAGGTGAATCCCTTGCCTGGGTGTCTTTCTCCTGCAGAAGCTGCACTCATGTGGCTGCAGCTACGGCAAAGCCGCAAGGAAAAGTCAGGGAAGGCAAAGGCGGAGTCATGAAAACACCTTGCAAGACAAGCAGGAACCACTCTGGATCTAATTTCACCTTTGCAAGGTAAACATTTGCCTTGATGGAGACAGAGGGAAAAAGAGAGGGCTGATGACCTTTGAAGTGAATCGAGCACATCTCTTAAGAAAGTCTCCATTTTCATGAGGACAGGAGCACTGACCCAGGTGGGCGGAGAGCCGGGTACTTTCCCATCGCATCAGTGATGATCTGTGTGACCTTGGGTGAGTCACCTCCTCCTCCCTGGGCCTCTTTCCTCCAGCCACAAATGAGGGTTTGGACCAAAGGAACCTTTGAGTACAATCCAGCTTTGTGATTCTTTAAAACAAACATCGAGCCTTAGCTGGGGAAGGACCCTAGGTCAAGGAGTGAGCAGCAAATGGCCCATGGAATCCACCAAGAGTTGAGGCTTCACGTGCTTCCAGAGCCCAGGCAGAAGACAGATGAGGATGCAGGCAGGACAGAGACTGTGGGAAAGATACCTGGTATGGTCAAATCTGAATTTCCCAGAGAAACTGAAAATCTAGATTTTCATATCCAACCTCCTGATTTTCAAATGATAGTAATGATTTCAAAAATTTTTATCAATGCAATGTGAGCCTAACAAAAATATCTGTGAACAGAATTAGGTCCCTGGGCTGCTAGATGGTGCCTTTGGTGTGATGTTATGGCCTCCTGGCTGGGGGCTGGATGTAGGGCCTCTGATCTTTTCAACATTAGGATTTGGTGTCTCCCTAACTCTCAGAGATCATTGCCTCAAAGATGAAGGCAAATTTTAATGACAAATATTTCAAACTTTTTTTTACTGTAACCTACAGTAAAAAAAATCCATTTACAGTCCGTCATTGCTCACACACACATGCACACAAATATATAAAGCTGGAAGAAAAGATTCACAGAATAAGACTGACCCCTACTACAAGTGATACTCTCTGATATTTTCTATTCTATTTTATCTTACTTCATTTTTTTTAATGCTGGTGGCAACCCATTAAACTGATTTCATGGGTCATGTTAGAAAAACATTTCTTTAGAGTTCACAGTTACTTAATTCTCATTTAGTTGTCCCTCTCACCTTATGAGGTAGAAATTAATATCATCCCCATTTTACAGAACGGAAAAATGAATCTCAAGCTTCACACACCAGATCGATTTTCTCACTTTTATTCTATTAATCAAAAAAGGAAAGAATGAGAAGAATTAGGAGACTCCAAAGGGCAAGATCAGAGAGGAAAAAGTCACAGAGTGTAAGCAATTAAGGAGGGCCTTGGGGAGAACAGAAAAATCTAACAGAAGGATTAAGCTGTATACTGTGGGACATGCAACTTAAAGGCTCCCCTTTGCCTACCTTGTGAAATCTGCAGTAAAATCTACATGGCTCCCCACACCATGGGTGAGTGACTTCTACAAGGAGGAACCATATTTGTCATCCAGATGACCCCAGCGGACTCAAAGGGGATAAGGAAGTGGTTAATGTCTAAGGTCACATTCATGAACTTGAAACTCCAACTCCCAGACTTGTAGGGATGGGTAGTTGGTGGGAAAATAGGTAGGATTCAAATTCAGATCCATTTGACTATCGAGGCTGGCCTAGGAAACCTTGTCGCTCAACTTTGCTACCTCCCAGTTCATCATTAGTGAACTGACAAAAGCTCTGTGTCTTCTCCGTGGGCAATGATCAGAGAGGACAAGAGATAGAAGCCTAGCCTAGGGATGTCAGTGGGGGAGATTTGGTTTCTTAAGACACTGATGAACTTTGCTTCTAATTGGACCAGTCAGCTGAGCCTAATAATACTGTTTCTAATCAAACGTTGCAGCCATCTGGTCTGGAGTAGAGAACCTGGCAACACTCTACACAGCCCAGCACAGCCCAGCACAGCCCAGCACAGCCCAGCACTGCCCAGCACAGCCTGGCCTTCATTTGTAGCATGTCTGTGCTGTATTCTAGGACGGTTGAGTCTATCCCCATCTCTCTGTGTCTTTTCTTTGTGTCTTCTACCTCCAGACTCCTAAAGAGAAGGAGCGGAGGTGAGTGTCTGTTTATAAAGCCCAGAGACAATGATTTCAAGCATTTGTATTGGGTGGCTTTCTGCTTTCTCTAAAATGTTTGGTGTAAGCGCAGTTGTTGAGTAATGTTTAAAGCCAAGGAGTCCTAGATTAGCATCACAAAAGTCAATTGACAAGGCAATTTCTTCCCTTGGTTTGTATTTGTATATTATTAATGAACCACAAGGCCCCCTAGTGCAGTAAATTAGCCTAGGTAACTGGGGAGCAGTGTACAAACATTTTTTTTTCCCTTAATGGCCCCAAACTTTTATCTCATACAGAGAAAACTATATATAAGCACGCGAGAGCTCCCTGTTCTGGCAGCCGCCGTGGAAGCACATCGGAGCAGCTTTGATAAATATTGATGTCTGTTTATCCAAATGCCTCGGACCATGCTGGCAAGCCGCCACCCGCCCCCACCCTCGTGCAGCCCTAACTGGCAGGGCTCATTATGCAAGGAGGAGACACAGGAACCGCAGCCGCCTTTGCTGAAGGACTTTCAGCCTTTGTTTCCTGAACACACATACACACACACACACACACACACATACACATACTCACATACAAATTAGGGGAACTAGTTGTCCTGACCTTCAAGGGTCAGGAATAAGACAAAACAAAACAAAGCCCCTATGTCCTATCTTTAATGGAAGGGCAGAAGTATATTCTCTTATGTATAAAGAGAATGGTAATTGGCAGATTCTGCTTCACTGAAATAGCTAGCTTAGGAATGTATGACTCCTACCCCAAAGCGCTGCTTTGTTACAGAATCAATGCCGTTAAGAAATACATTGTGCTACATATATGTACCAGATATGTAACATCTCCATGTTAATAACCACTCATTCAATTAGTCACAATTGAGCATGGACTATGTACAAGGCAGTGTGACCCATACCCTTCCTTTAATCTCCACTCATCTATTTCTAAGCAGCATGATTCAGCCTCAGAATGTTTGGGACTAAAGCGGAGTGTAAATTAATAAGGCGCGTGTATTCATTCCTTTGATAAGTATTTATTGAATGCTTATCATATGAATGCCAGGTGCTAGGCACAGAACAAAAACTGAAGAAGACACAGTGCCTCAAAGAGCCCAGTGGTGAGTGGGGGAGAGAGACAGGTCAGCAAAGCACTACAACGCAGGCCACGGGAGGGGCGTAGCCCGGGCTCCTCGGACACCCAGGAAGGAGTGGGCCATCAGGAATGGCCAGTGACGGTTAATGTCCTGGGGAGAAGCCAGGTGCCCCTCCTAATATCCTCTGCTCTTCCCTACATTGATTCCTTCTCCTGGGGTGATAAGCTTACTCCTCCAGGTGGCCTTCTCAGGAGGACTGGCAGACCTCAGATGGGCACCCCTCAAATGGGAAAATCTCAGGTCGGCATCTCCGCGTGCCCCAGGAATCCCATCTTCTCCCTTTAGAGACAAAAGGAAACAAAACAGTTCCTCATTTCAGAATAAATTTTCTTTCTGACAAAATCTACTGTTTTCTGTCTGCCTAGGCTCCTGTAGACTGGGCTCCCTGATAGGCTCTAGAGGATGCTGACCCTGAGGCAGCCCTGAAGGCTCTCAACCAGGCCAGGGATGCCGGAGGCTCTAGGGAGAGCTCCCTGGGGCCAGAGGCCTGGTGGAAAGCCTCACGCAGCCTCTTGTACCTGCAGGTATGCAAAAAAGCAGAGCATAACTGCCTGATGTCTCATTGCTTCACAAGTCAGTGGGTCTGTGTGTGTACATATGTCTCTAATTTACATTTTATGGCTTTCTACCTGGATGGCATAATGAATATCTGCACACAATGTTCCCTTTACCTAGAATATCCCCCATCTCCCCACCCCTTTCAGCTTCATCTAGTTAAACACCTACTCACACTTCAGATCTCAGGGAAATGCGCCTTCCTCAGAGAAGACTTCCCTGACCCCTTGGGCTGATTGCCGGAGTTATTCATTCTCACTGTGCCAGACCCCTCTCCTCCATGACATTTGTTGTAGCTTGCAATTATGCATTCCTCTCGGTTGTTTTCTTTTCTCTCTGCCTGCCTCTCCCATGGTCATAAGCTCCATGTGGGAAGCACAAAGTCCCGCTTACTCCCCTCTGTAATCCCAGCTCTAGCTCAGGGCTCTGCGTGTACTATGCACTCAGCAAATTCTCCTTGATTACTCAATGAATTTCAAGGAATGAGTTTCTCCCCAGAACCCGTTTCTCCTGTTCTGCTACCCCCCTGCCTGGCTTGGATTTCTGTTTGGTCTGAAACTTGGCTTTTCAGATCAAAGGCATTATAGGCAAAGGCAAAATCATTCTACCTCCCAATATCTCCTGTGCCACTTGGCCTCAAGGAGCCCTTAGAAGCCAAAATACAAAATTAGTAAATAGGAATTTTTAAAAATTAAGATCTGAGTGCAAACAAGCCAACTATTTTGCCAAGAGGCGCACACACTGGTTGTTTCAGAAGGCTATCACAGATACAAATCACTAATGTTTTTGTTCCAGTAGATTAACTTTATGTTTAGAACAAGAAAAGAATCTAATGGACAGCTCTTTGCTTTCTCCCCCTCTGTGACATGATGCGCTTACGCCAGAGAGAGGAGTCTGAGGACACAGAATTTTAGAAAGCTAAGGACATTGTCTATAATGCGGGAAAGAAGACTTGGAAAGGTCAGATTCTCCCTGACCTGTCAAGCTGGTGGATAGAACTGTTTATGCACTTGAAATGCGATGTGCAGACAGGTCACGTTGAAGGTGACTGTTTTGGCTGCATGTGTGAAGAACCAGAGAAAGCCAGCCTGCAGATAGAGAGAGGATGATAAGAGAGGTCAAGTGTCCATGAACAAGAGAGCCACCCTATTCCCAACTTCTTAGATCCTGGTCCTTGTCCCTTATGAGGCCAGACTGAATTCCCATCCTCGGAATCCATGATACCCCCTGTGTCTTCCTAGAAAATGCCCTCTCTCCACCTCTCTTGTTGCCAAAGTTAGTTTGAGTGTGTTTCTGTTCCTTACGTATTAGTTTCCTGTGGCTTCTGTAACTAATTACCACCAACTGGGTGGCTTAGAACAACAGGAATTATTCTCTCACAGTTCTAGAAGCTAGAAGTCTGAAATCAAGGTGTTAGCCGGGCCATGCTCCTTCAGAAGCCTCTATGGGGGAGAATCCTTCTTTGTTTCTTCCAGTTTCTGGTGGCTCCTGGCATTCCTTGGCTTGTGGCTGCATCACTGCAATCTCTGCCTCTGCCTTCACATGGACGTCTCCTCTTCTGCCCGTATCTCTCCCCATTTGTCTCTTCTAAAGACATTTGTCATTTCTAGTGGGAAGCAGCCGCGTAGCACAGGGAGATCAGCTCGGTGCTTTGTGACGGCCTGGCGGGGTGGGATAGGGAGGGCGGGAGGGAGACGCAAAAGGGAGGGGCTATGGGAACATATGTATACGTAGAACTGATTCAATTTGTTAAATAAATAAAAAAGAAACGTAAGACCTTATGGGAGGGGAAAAAACACAGGATTAGGAGTCGTAATCTATGAAACTATGAACATCTGTGAAATCAATTAAAAAAAAGACACTTGTCATTGGATTTAGAGCCCACCTCGTTAATTCAGGATCATCTCATCTCAAGATCCTTAACTTCATTACATCTGCAAAGACCCTTTTTCCAAATGAAGTCACATTTATAGTCACTGTGGGTTAGGACTTGGACATATATTTTGGGGGGCCACCATTCAACTCACTGCACCCTGCAACCTACTGAGCCCTGGGGTGAGTTGATCAAACATGCCTCATTAGCTTTGCAAAATGTCAGTGACCAGTTGATGTACAGCCCGCAACACAAACTGTTTATAGGTTCTAAAAGATGCGCAAATGAAATACAAAGCAATTTGCATTTTCCTGTGAGAACAGTGCTTTGTGGCGAATTGTTTTTGAATATTGTGGGATGGAGTCGAGCCTTGCTCTGTCACATCTGAACTCATTATCTTCTCTAGAGTCCTTTGGATTTGTATTGATGATAATATAGTGTGGTGTGCTGAACACTTGTTAGGTACCAGGCATTGTACTTAGCTCTTTATGGGGCAAAACAATCATTTTCTAAGTGTGGCATTATTATGCTCAGGAGTCACACTCAAGTCGGTCTAGTACCAAGTCAGAGCTTTTCACCATCAGGATGACCTTTTTGGAGATCTGGCACATTTGAGGGCTGTGGATATTAGAGAAAAGAGAAGAGCCTAATATGGGCAGCACCTACTATGCGCTAGGCACTGCCTTTGGTTCTTCACAATTGTTATCTCCTTTGATCTTTATAGTTCCTCCACAAGAGAGATGGTGCAGAAATCCATGGAAGGCTGATCACACTAGCCAGGGCTTCCCATGGACACAAGTGCTCAAGTCAGTAGGGCAAAGTCCCAGATGTTCCTGCCTATCAATTCTCAGGAGTACCAGCCCCTACAGAACTACTCCTAACAACTTAAGGAAACATGACACAGGTAGACACCAGAATGACAGTTGTAACCTGAAGGTGAGAAAGTACCTCCTGAATTAGAATACTCTTCTTGCTGGAGAAGCTGCTAATGTCACCTCCCAAGTTGTGGACCTGGATGGGAACTGAAGGGAAGCAGCCTCAAAGGTCAAGCCCCAAAGAGAAGGGCTTCTCTTGGTACATGTCTTGTCTTAGCAGTTTTCTACCCCAACCCCAGGGAAGGATTTCCTTTCAAAAGCCTCACCCTATTCTCATAGTTTCCCTCTTCCTCCTTGTTGCCAATGGTATCTTTCCCCTCCTCTAGCCTTAAAAGTTGAGGACACACAGTGAAGATCAAGATCACAACTCACCTCCACCTTTATTCCACCCACACAGTCACCCACGTCAGCCACCAGGACATCATCCTCAGCTCCCCTGTGCCCCATCAAGCCCTGCCCACCTGTCTGCCACCTCCGTGACTTCCTGTCTCCCCTAGCCAGCATTGCCCTGGATCAGGTCCCCAGCATCTTTTTCCTGGTCTCAGTCAGATCTCCCTACCTATATTAGCTCTTGATTTGATCTTGTTGTTCCTTTGCTTTCAGCTCTGTGATGGCCCCCCATCAACCTACCGCAGTGGTTTTCAAAATGCATCTGGAGGCACTCCAGTGTAATGCATCTTGTTGATGTTGTAATGAGCCAGTAAAATGGGCCTGAGTTTTGAACAAATTGAGAGACACAGTATTCCAACAGTTGGAAATGAAAATATCTCCTTTCTTACTGATAAAGCTATAATAGAGGGCATGGCTTAGCTCTGGCCAAATAGCATGACAACTCTTCACTGAGTTAAACCAGAGATGCCCTAAGCAGTAGGAATATTCCTCCTTTTTGAGAAGTGATTGTTTTTTGAAAGGAGGGTTCCTAGGTATGAAAAAAAGTATGAATTAATGTGCAAAACCAGGGGCTAGACTCTTGTCAGGCAGAATTTCTCAAAGTGTGTTCCACGGGACACTAACCTTGAAAAGACATGATCTGGGAAGAAAGTGTTCCCTGGTCAAATGCCTTTAGAGAAAACTGCCCGCCATGTTGTCCCTTAAGAATCGCAGCACACATATTAGAGGCTCCCTGGTCTGCAGTAAGGAAATCAGACTGACTTTGCTTATCAGAGGTCAGTCCACTGTTTCCCTAAATTATCAGACTAAAAAAAAAAAAAAAACCTTTGAGAGTGGTGAGTCTTTTTATATTTCCACGTGAAAGAAACTCCATCAGCGTGAGGCTATCGGCCTCTTTCTGCCCCCAAGGGAGGAGGAAGAGGTGAGCTACTGATTGGAGAATAGAGGGGAAGGGAGTACAGCTCAGACCCTTTCTCCCCCCTCTTCAAGTAGGGCTTTCCTAAGTGGACCTTTGTTGTTCATTTTTATTGCTTCTAACAGACTGTAGCTCTAAAATCTCTTCTGAAATGTTGCTGTTTTGATAGTAGAATGAGTTAAGGATGTTTTAATAAAAGTGTATGACTAAAGTGCAGCAAAAGGGTATCCTTAATTTCAGAAATTAAATGCAATTCATTCAACCTTTACATATGACCTCTGAACTCTGACACAAGGGGTAAGGGAAGGGAGTAATGCAAGACCATTTGTAGCGGCTTTGTGGTTAAAAGTAGTATGAAGTCCTTGGAAGGATCCTTTGCAAAGCAGAGAATAGTTTCAAAGTAGAAGATTCCTAACCTTCATATTACATTGGAAATGTGTGTCAGATTTGTTCATTAGACAACATGAATGGAGTATTAAGTGCTGCAGTGGGAAATTGTCCTTGGTCAAAGACCTTTTGGTTCCTCTTCCTTAAGAAAGAGACCCACGCCTGACTCCCACCTCATAGACCTTTGAGGTAACTAAAGAACATGGAAGAGAAAAGGTCTGCCCAGCTAAGCAATTTTATGGAAAAGACCGTACACTCATCAGTCTAGAGTCTTAATTACGCTCACTCTGATGGGAAGGACCATAAAAAGGCATGTGGTCTAAATTGGGCAGGATCGATGTTTTTGGCCAGCTCTTGAATTGTCTTCAGTCCAAAGATATTTCGGTCTGAGCCAGGAAGTGAGACAGTGAGGGTAAAAACATCTGAAACCCATGAGCATCTTCCACCTATTGATCCAAAGGTATCAGAGGAGGTAATGAGCCCAAGTGTGGTTTGAGGAAATTAGCTTTAGGGCAAATGAGAACAGAATTTCCTGGGGTTGAATGACCGTCTAGGTCAGTTTGTATAGAGTTCCAGGAAAGGAGGAGTTCTGAGAGCCATCAGTTTATTTGATCAATGCATTCAGGTCCTCAAATGGTTTTCTCTTAAATATGTGTGTATAAAGCCTGATAAGTCTCTTAATAAACCAATACTTGTCAGTGAATCCAGTAATTGTCAAAGCCCCTCTTCAGTTTGTATGAGAAACATGTGCACAGATGTGACTTCTCGGGTCAGTTGTTGCACAATTTGAGTGTGCTAGTCTACCCACAGGGGTTCACATATACCAAGTGAATCCAAATCGTTCATTCAACACACTTTGAATTCCTGGGCCTGGAGTTATAAAGACAGATAGGATGTAGTCCCTGCCCTCAAGAAGCACAGTCTTGTTGGAGTGACAGACATGTTAGCAAATTAAAGGTCCCTGTGGAGTGACAGAGTCAAGGATAGAAGTGTACTGACAACAGTGAGGTCCAGAGGAAGGGGTGTCAGAGTGCCTGGGGAAGGGATAGAGAGTCTTCAAGAATAAAGGGGGAGTCCGGCAGGAAGCCAAGGGCCCTCCATTATGAGAGAACTGCTTGTGCAAAAGCCCTGAGGTGTAAAGTCTTAGTATTCAGGGCACTGTTGATGGTTATGTATAATGAGTATTGGAACAGAGAAGGAAGGCATGTAAGATAAAGGGGAAAAAATATAAGGAGAGGTCAGATCTTTTTTTTAAATCAATATTTTTTTATTGACGTATAGTTGATTTACAATGTTGTGTTAATTTCTGCTATACAGCAAAGTGATTCAGTTATACACATATATACATTCTTTTTTTAAAATTCTTTCCCATTATGGTTTATCATAGGATATTGAATATAGTTCCCTGTGCTATACAGCAGGGCCTTGCTGTTTATCCATTCCATATGTGATAGCTTACGTCTGCTAACCCCAACCTCCAACTCCATCCCTCCCCCAACACCGTCCCCCTTGGCAACCACCAGTCTGTTCTCTATGTTCGTGATTCTGTTTCTCTTTCATAGATAAGTTCATTTGTGTCGTATTTTAGATTCCACATATGAGTGATATCATATGGGATTTGTCTTTCTCTTTCTGACTGACTTCACTTAGTATGATAATCTCCAGTTGCATCCATGTTGCTGCAAATGACATTATTTCCTTCTTCTTATGGCTGAGTTGTATTCCATTGTATGTATATGCAGCACATCGTCTTTATCCATTCATCTGTCGATGGACATTTATGTTGTTTCCATGTCTTGGCTATTGTGAATAGTGCTGCTATAAATATAGCAGCGCATGTATCTTTTTGAATTATAGTTTTGTCTGGATATATGCCCAGGAGTGGGATTGCTGGATCATATGGTAATTCTATTTTTAGTTTTCTGAGGAACCTCCATACTGTTTTTCACAGTGGCTGTACCAACGTACATTCCCACCAACAGTGTAGGAGCGTCCCCTTTTCTCCACACTGGGAGAGGTCAGATCTTTCACTCACTGCTTCAGATAGCATTACCGAGTACCTGTTATGCACCAGGAAGGTACTGCTGAATACAGCACTGAACAAGACAGATGCAGTTCCTGCCCTTGTGGAGTTTATGTTCTGATGGGAAGAGACAGACTACACAAGCTAATAAACTTAATTTCAGACAGTGATGAGTGCTATGAAGGAAATAATCAGGGAAATGAGACAGAGAAATGGGTTTGGAGAGCAGCTTAGAAGGCATGGTCTGGAAAGGCTATTCTGAGATGAAGGCTATTAAAGAGGCAAAGGATGGAAAAGTCAGAAAGGACCCAAAGGTGGAGCTTCCTATAATTTAGGGGACAGAGAGAGGAAGAAGAGGCAGAAAAGGAAACCAAAATAAATAATCAGAGGTTTCAGACATAAGTTGGGAGAGGACAGAGTAATGGAATCCAAGGGGAAAACGGAGTATGAGGAGAAGAAAGGCCTCCACTCCATCATTCACCTTTCACTGGTATTTTTTAAATAGATGGTTATCAGATTCCCAGCTAAAGAGAGTGGATTAAGCCGAGCATCTGATTTTCCTCCTCTTAAAACCTCACTTAAAACAATATTAAAGGAATTTTTTGTAAGACTTAAACCCACAAGGACAAGGCTAAGAGACAACATCAAAATTCTAGAAAGCAGATAGATGAGTGTTAATTGACTTGACAGACACAAGGAAGCCAAATCGTAAACTGGCGATGGGGAATGTGAGAGCTAACATGAAATAAAGGAATATGGAGAAAATTCAAAAGACTCAGGAATTAGTGGCACTGCATACCTTTAGAAATGAAGGTGAGGTTGGGAGACTAAAATTAGGAGGACTGGTTTAAAGCTGTTTGAGAAATAGATTCCCTTCTCCCACTCTACATCACTGGTGACTGCCCCTCTCTCACCCTGGCAGAAGACTGGAGGTATAACCCTTGGAGCAAGTAAAACACAGCTGAGGGTAGGAATGCTGTAGTAAAATAATGGGAAATCAGTAATGGATGCATACTGATCTCTGAGTTCCTCCTGATTTCTTCCCTTATTCAATTCCCAGAACCCTGACATCCTGGTCTCTATCTTCAAGCTAAGAGAATCAAAGAGCATTCTCTAAGAAATCTGACTTGCCCAAAAGGAAATATCTAAAGATATAGCATGAACAATTACCCTAAGAATGGCTGATTCAGATCATTCTATAGCAACGTTCAAAATCTAGAAGCCCACCAACATACTCAAAGATCCCATCAGCTTTTTGGCCCACCTCTCTTAAATATATGCAGACAACCAGGATTCCCTGACTCCTGAGACATAACACTCACATTCATGGTCAACTGATTTTTGAAAAGGGTACAAGACCATTCAACAGAGGAAAGAACAGTATTTTCAACAGATGGTCTGGGACAACTGGATATCTACATGAAAAAGAATGAAGTTGGACCCCCTACCTCACACCATATACAAAAATTTATTCAAGATGGATTATAAACCTACATGAAAGAGCTAAAACTATAAAATTCCTAGAATAAAATATAGTAGTAAATCTTCATGACCTTGGGTTAATCAATAGTTTCTTAGGTATAATGCAAAAAACACAAGCAGCCAAAGAAAAAAAGACATAAATTTGACTTGATCAAAGTCAAAAACGCTTATGCCTCAATGGACGCTATCAAGAAAGTGAAAAGACAACTCACAGAATGGGAGAAAATATTTGCAAATCACATACCTGAGAAGGGAGTTGTATCCAGAAATACAAAGAACTCTTACAAATTAATAACAAAAATTAATAATAAAAGACAAGTAGCCCAATTTAAAAATGGGCAAAGGATTTGAATAGACACTTCTCCAGAGAAGATCATCATTAGACAAGAGGGAAATGCACAGCAAAACCACAATGAGATCCTACCTCACACCCATTAGGATGGCTAAAATCAAGAAGACAAGTGATGGCAAACAAGTGGAGAAGTTGGAACCCATATACACTGCTGTTAGGAATGTTAAATGGTGCAACTGCTTTGAAAAACAGTCTAGCCGTTCCTCAGAAGGTTAAACATAGTGCCTCCATATGACCCAGCAATCGTACTCATAGGTATCTATCCAAGAGAAATGGGAATTATGTCCACACAAAAACTTGTATACAAAAGTTCATAGCAGCATCATTCATCATAGACAAAAAGCGGAAAAACCTAAATGTCTAACATCTGCTAAATGCATAAACAAATTGGATAGTCATACAATGGAATATTATTTGGTCATAAAAAACAATGAAATACTTATAAATGCTATAGCATGGATGAATCTTAAAGACATTATCCTAAGTGCAAGTAGCCAGTGACCCGAAAATCACATATTGTACAATTCCTTTTTCATGAAATATCCAGACTAAGCACATAGATAGAGACAGAAGGTGATGCGTGGTTGCCTGGAGTTGGGGTGAGAGGAAATGGGGAGTGACTGCTAATGGGCGTGGGGTTTCTTTTTAGGGTGTTGAAAATGTTCTAAACTTAGATCATGGTGATGGTGTCACAACTCCGAATATATGAAAACTAATCCACTATACACTTTAAGTGGGTGAATCTTATGGTATATGAAAAATATTTCAACAGAGCTATTAAAAATCTCACTAATCATAAAGATATCGACGAACCATAAAGATACTGTCAACATCTTCATAGCACTACAACATGTTTCCCCACCTTGCTATTCAAGGTCCTCTTGGCACTTTTTCAACTTGTAATAACGTTGTAAAGCCGCTTGGTCTTCAACATTAAGATTAAGCAAGTCAACGTTTTGTAATTAGAAGGAAGAGGTAATTTAAAGTTCAACGGTCAGGTTTTTACTCAATAGGAAAGGGTAGGTCAGTAAGTGTTGTTTTACAACATCTTATAACCCAACCCTGTAACACATGCTTATTAACTGTTTGCATGGTGTTAATAAGACTTATTTGTCTTTTTGAAGAAACTGAAGACTCAGCAGAATAAGGATGCTCAGCCAGGGTTCCGACTGGATTTTTCTTCACGAGTGTTGATTATTTGGTTTCTCTGGATGTGAGGCGGTAGGGAGCAGAGAGCCGGTGTGTCGTGGTGGTCACCAGGTCAGAACCTGGACACAGATGAACCTGGATTAGAATTCTTCCCTTGCCACTTAGTAGCTGTGTGACCTTCTGCATGCTGCTTAGCCTCTCTGTGCTTCCATCCCCTCTCTGTAAAATAGGAGTTCTATCCTTACCTCAGTTTTTATTTGAGGGTCTAGCCTGTTGCAGGTACCTGTGCTTTTAAAAAAGCTTTTAATAGGCATTTATGAGCAATACATCTTTGTGACTTTTTCCTGACTTAAAAAAAAATAGTGTTGGCATTTTCTGCAGATCAGTATCTTATTCTTCTTTCATTAGTTCTGTTTTATTTTGATGTGTTTATTATTGAGTTACTTGTCAAAGTACTTCCCTGAAACTCTGATATCAATCAGGAAATAAAGAAGTAAAGCATTTGGTTGCTGTGTCGTTTGTTACTTAACAGTTGTGGCTCTACTTCTGCTTAGCAAAAGCATAGAGAGTGCAGAGTCAGAATGAGGACGCGGAGCTGAAGAACCCCATTCTTCTGATGTGTGGGGGGCAGTAAGGGACAGTGAGGGCAGGAGGCGCTGTACATCTTTTTGGCTCAAAATTGCCTTTTAAGGTCCCATTCATCCCAGGGATTCTTTGGGGTTGAGTAGGAGTCTTTGTTACAATGCAAATATTTCTTGGCCCTCGATAGCAATGCACAATAATAATTAAATTCAGTTGCCTTTGTGATTTTGCCATCTTTCAGTCATGTAAAAACTAGAGTTTTCCAATTTTTAAAAAGTTTTGCCATTGTGAAGCCATATTTGTCAATGTAGAGGGAGAAGACAGACAAATCTTATTTAACAGCTTGATTTACAATTTTCAAACATTTCAAACATTTGTACTCTAGCCCTGATCCCACATTTTTATTTTTTATTTTATTTTTATTTTTTTGCGGTACGCGGGCCTCTCACTGCCATGGCCTCTCCCGTTGCGGAGCACAGGCTCCGGACGCGCAGGCTCAGCGGTCATGGCTCACGGGCCCAGCCGCTCCGCGGCATGTGGATCCCACATATTTTAAAGATGGGCCTGATAGCTTCAATCAGATAATCAGGTCGTTCTTTTTCTAAAATTTAGCTAGTAATAACTTATTGATACTAAGTATGTGTCAGACGTCCTATTAAGTACTTTCTACATATTACCTTATTAAGGCCTCCCGACAGCCCTGTGTCACAGGTAATTTTATTATCCTTGCTTTACAGAGAGGAGACTGAGGCTTGGAGGGTTTAAGTGACGTGCTCAAGGTCATATAACCACTAAGTCCTGGATCTGGGATCTGACCCCAGGAGGCCTGAGTAACTTTGGGAAAGGACACTTAGGGGAGATGACCTTGATGCACATCCTGTTGGGAGCTTAGACAGAAGGAAGGCGATGCGGGAGGGTCAGGGTGTTGGAAGAAAGGGCTGTGAGGACAAGTCCCCACCAACTCTACAGTCAGACCTGAGATGTGAGGTCACCTCCAGGGAACATCCCCAAGCACCAAAGGCTACCAGATGTCTGAATCGGTGGGGAGGAGTGCCAGTGTTGCCAGTTCTTCCTGTTCTCCTGACTTTAACAATGCACAGGTAAGTAGAATGTCCCATTTATTTTTGTTACTCTTAGATGCTCAGTCATTTAACAGGCAAGTTCAGAAGACTGATTCCTTCTTCCTTCCTTTCTCTCTCTCTCTCTCTCTCTCTCTCTCTCTTTCTTCCAGGAAATACACACTGAGTTACTGCTATGCACTAAGCACTATGCCAGCTACTGAACAAAACAGACAGGGCCTCACCCTTATGCCTAGTGGGGAGACAGACAGCAAATTAACATGAAAAGACTGAAAATTACAACGATGATCCAAAATGCCATGAAGGAGCAGTAGGTGCCCTAGGAAAGTGTACTAGGGGAATCAGGGAAGACTTCCCTGAGGACATTTGAGCAATGATCGAGGTGGTAGTAGGGGTTAGCCATACAAAGGTTCAGGAGAATTTTCCAGGCTGGGAGCCCTGTGAGGAAGGGACCCTGTGGATTGGAGCATGAAGATTCTGAGAGGAGGCAAGGGAGGATGGATTGTGAATAGAGGGCAAGGTTCCAGGCCTTCCAGACCAGGAAATAGGCAAATTATGGCCCCCTCCCTATTTTCGTAAATAAAGTTTTCTTGGAACATAGCCACACTCCTTTGTTTATCTACTGCCTATGGCTGCGCTTGGCTGCAATGGCAGAATTGACTGGCTACAATAGAGAACTGACGGCCCACAAAACCTAAAATATTTACTCTTCGCCATTTACAGAAAAAGTTTGCAGACCCCTGATCCAAGGGGAGTTCCCAAATGAAAGCAATGCTAGGCAGACCAAAAAAAAAAAAAAAAAAAAAAAAAATCCAAACGACATAATAGGCCTGTCATATCTGCCAGGCTGGTACCCACAAGCTTTGTAGAGGAAGCCACCTCTGCTCTCGTGGCCAGAGCTAAGTGGACCAGAAATCAGTCCCAGAGCAGCCTGCAACACATATATCAGCTGGACACAAGGGAGGCTGATCAATACCAAGGTGACTCAGCACAAATGTGGGGTAGGGGGCTTTGGGGGCTCCACGGAAGGAAGCTAACCAATCAGACCTTCTCTTTTGGAACTGTAAGTGCCAGGTCAGCAAAACAAGGAGGGCTGTTTGCACTCAGATTGACAAGGCCAACAACACTTAGAAATGTGTCCTGGTTTCTATGTAAATCGCTCTACAGGGTATAAACAGGAATCCATACAGCAAACCTCCTTGGCTGAAAGAAAGGCAGGCCTGACTTTTCTTCCTAAGGAAGTTGGCTGTCTCAATCACTACAGTCTGATGCCCTGGGAATATCTTCCCCTGCCTTTTCAAGGGAAAATGTTTCTGTCTTTGAATTTCAGACAGCAAGAAATGAGCTACTCTCTGCAAGGAATAGGCTCAAAAGAAAGATACCCGCATTGGAGGAGAATTTAAACACCAGTAGGTGGCCAGGGAGATGTAACCACAAGAATTTCTTGGGGAGGAAGCTGAAGTAAAAGCTAAGTACCATAGAATTAGTAGCCCACTGGTAGTTGGGCAGGAGTCCTGAGTTCAAGTCCCTGCTGGGGCACCAGGGGCAGGTCACCTCTCCTCTCTTTCTTCTGGAAAATGAAGTTTCAAAATCATTCATTCCCCTACAAAGCTGTAGATTAACGGCTGGATCAAGAGGGCACTGTGGCTGATGAGTGAGTAAGGTGGAAAGTGGGAGATGATAGGTAACAGGGACCAGATCATTTGGAACTTTGGACTTCACTGCTGAACTTCAGCTTTCACCTTGTATGCGACAGGGAACTGTATTAGTTCTTGTGGCTGTTATAGCAAATTGCCATAAACTTAATGGCTTAAAACAACACAAGTTTATTCTCTTACAGTTCTGGAGGTCAAAAGCCCAACTTCCAGCACATCTCACTGGACTGAAATTAAAGTGTGGGCAGGGCTGTGTTTCTTTCTGGAGGCTCTTTGTCTTTTCCAGCTTCTGGAGGCTGCCCACATTTCGTGCTCCTAACCCCCTTCCAGCTTCAAAGCCAGCAATAGTGGACTGAGTCATTCTCACATCACATCACTCTGATTTTCTTCTGTTCTGCCTCCCTCTTCCACTTTTAAGGACTCTTGTGATCACATTGGACATAACTGGATAATCCAGAAAAATATCCCTCTCATAAGGCGAGCTGAGTAGCAAACTTAATTCTATCTTCAACATTAATTCCCCTTTGTCATCTAACACAACATACTCACAGGTCCTAGGGATTAGGATGTGGACATCTTTGGAAGGGTCACCATTCCGCCCACCACAGGAACCACTGGTGGTTTTGAGCAGATGAGTGGCACAGTCAGTCTTGTCCTTTAACGTAATCACTGTGGCATCTGTGTTTGAATAGGCATCAGGGTAGCAAGAGAGGAAGCAGAGAGGCCAGTTAAGCGTCCATTCCAAAAATCCAGGCCCAACCTTGTGCTTGAACCAGGATGATGAATGTGGTAAAATTCCAAATATATTTTGAAGATAGAGCCAACAGGATTTGTCAACAGACCAGGTATAGATACGAGCAAAAGAAAGGTGTCAAGGACAACACAAGGCTTTTGGTCTTAGTAACTGGAAGAACAGAGGCACCATTAACTGAAGCCTTCCCAGAGAACCAGTGGGGCTGAATATCAGCTCAGTTTTGCACACAGTAAGTCATTCTACACCCAAATGGAGATGTCCAGTAGGCTGTAGGATATATGGGTTTCCTAGAGGAGTTCAAGGGAGGGGTCCAGACTGATTAAATACATTTGGAAGCACAACAGATGGATAGTATTTGAAGCCATGAAGTTGGATTAGATCATCTAAGGAGTGAATACAAATACAGAAGAGGTGAGTGTGCCTGGGACCCCAACAGTTATACCGATTCCCAGCAGTAGATTTGGATCCACCAATAGATCTCAAGGACTTACAGTCTCCAAGCCTCTTGCTGCTGCAGCCTGTTATTCTCTCCCACAGTTACCTTCCCCTGCTTTGCAGGGGAGCACAGCCAACAGCAGTGCCTCTTCTCCCAGTCTACTGGGGCATTCTGCTCCCTCCTCCCTAGCCTCTTCCTTCAAACGAGTGGTCCCAAAGTTTCAGGAGAACAGGGTAGCTCTTTCTCACCAAAAGTGGAGAGGGTGTCATGTGAATATATTCATTCATTTAATAAATATCAGCTGAGCACTTGCTATGTTCCAAGATTTATGTTGAGGACTGGGAAACACTGTGGTTTATAAGACACATTGTACAAGTGATAACAAAAAGGTGTGATGAACTTTTATCAGGATTGCATTTGGCAACTAGCAACAGAGACCTGAGAAGTACTAGCGTGACAGCTTAGAGGACATGTTTCTCAAATGTAGAAGAAGTCCAGAGGTGAGGATTGCAAGGTTGTATACAGCTTCAATATCATTAGTGTCCCAAGGTTCTTCTATCTTTCTGTTTAACTACGTTCAGTGTGTGGCATCTATCCTCAAGGTTACCACATGATTGTAAGATGGCCATGACAGCGCCAGTCATCACATCTGTATGTAATGTGAATAGGCAACTAGCAGTCTCTGTCACAAGCATCAGGAAAGAACAGGTTGTTATATGAGTATGTAGCAGGGGGCCAAGTTAAGGCTAGGAGCAGGGACAGTCTCCTAGAAATAAGTATTTAAACTTGAAGGGCAGCAGTTGCCTACAAAGGGAAGAGGGAAAGAGTTTCAGGTAGAAGAAGTAGCATGTGCAAAGCCCTAGAGATAAGAGAAAGAGCAAGGGACAAGGAGGAGTCACAGGAACTTTAGGAATCCTGGAGCACAGCCACAAGTGGGGGCATATTGTGAAATGGAGTGGAAGATGTAGGCAAGGGCTGGATCGTGAAAGCCTGAGGGATCGTGCTCAGGAATTAGCACTTCATCCAGAAGCCTATGGAGAGCTGTTGAAAGATTTTAAGCAGAGAATAGCTTAATTTGGCTTGGCTGAGAATGGTGAATAAAGTAAGGAAAGGAAAGTTGGAGGTGGTAGACCAATAAGAAGGCAGTGGCAGGAATTTAGATGAAAGATGACAATGGCCCAGGCTAAAGCAATTTCAGAGGATAAAGAAAAGTGGAATGGTTTGGAGAAGAATTTAGGAGGAATATAAATGCTGATTAAGGCCTCATCTATCTAGTAAGAATCTGATTATGGTTGCGCTCCCTGTTCTCTGGGTCCACGACCACATGTAGGTGATAGGCCTACAGCTTGCTCTTCTGTGTTGCTTGTCTTTGTTTATGGAGCCGCCATCTCCGTACTCACTCAATTATAAAACCTCAGTTGCCTTTGAGTTCTTCTCCATCCACTTAATTTACAACCAATTCCCTTGATTTTTCCTCTACAATGTCTCGTAAGTCCAACCTACTGCCTTAGTCTAATCCCTGATCAACTTTTGTCTGGATTCTGGCAAAACTTCTTCACAAATCTCACTCTCCCTCCATACAGACTCCACTTGCAATTTGCTACCAGTTATATCTTAAAGCAGATCTCACTCTACCATCTCTCCATCCATTCAGCCATCCATTCATCCTATGAGCATGCTTCCTAGTATGCACTTTGAGGGCTGAGGATACAGAGACAAAAAAGCCATCGTCTTTGCTCTTGAGAAGCTCACAAGTGGACTCGTGATTCCGAGCAAGGAACAGGGAATCTCAGAACATGATAAGAAATGCTGTTTCCAAGGTGACATCAAACTGCGCTGAGGACAATGGAAAAGCTCCTAACCCAGACTTAGAGGAGGTCAGGAGGGACAGGGGTGTCAACAGTCAGGGAAAACTTCCTGGTAGAGGTGACCCTTCTGTTCAGTCTTAAACCCCAAGTAGGAGTTATTCAGACAATGGGCAGGGGAACCAAAGAGTTAAGGTCAGAAGGAAAAGCATTCATTCACATTCACAAATATTTATGGAGTACCCACCATGTGCTAGGCAAGACTGACAAAAATAAAGGAAGTAAGATAGATAATTGTGTGTTTAGGGGTCGGCAAACAGTCCCAAATGGCTGAAGAGGAGGGCCAGGATTAGGGTGAGGTGAGTGAGGTACTCACCTTGGGCAGAAAATTTGAAGGGGCCCCAAAAAAACCAATCAACAAGATAAGTAACATTTACTGCAACATCTAAAAAATAAAAATAATATGTTCTCTATGATAAACAAAACATCAAGATTTCAAATAAAGACAGGGTCGGACAGTGCCAGGCCAAGAAATACCAGAGCCTGAGGCAAAAGGACAAATGTGGGTGGACAAAAAAATGTTGCCTGCCCTTTCCGTAAACACAGAATGTTGCCCACCATCAAGTCATCAGGCACTGCAGCTAACCCCTGCAGTGTGCCCTGAAGAAAATTCAGGGTGGAGAAAAACAGGATACTGGCCCTAGACAGTTAAGATTCATATCTAAGGAATAACTTCAGTGAACCCAGACTATTGCATTTTCCCATACACAGAAAAGCACTAAAATCATTAACTCGAGATGTCTGTTTTTCATGACTAGCAGTAATCTTTTGATGTTTGACTACATGTTTTGTTTTGTTTTCAGCAAAAATTCCTATTCATCTGGGCTCTTCCCTTTCCTCTTTGGAGCAGTTCCTCAGAGCTATCTGAGAGGCTGTCTCCCAGGCTGTAGTCCTCAGTAAGTTTCCCAAATAAAACATAACTTGCAACTTTTAGGTTGTGTGTCTTTCTTCAGTCAACATGTGAATCCCTGTATATACCTTTTAATATTTTTTAATGGCCAGTTTATTCCAGAACATTAAAGTAGTTGAAAAAATATAGTAAATTTGAAAAGTAGATATATTAAAGTTCACGTTAAGTTTAAATATTTTGTTTGTACCCCAAACAGCATTTATTATAATTTTACTTTCTGGCTTTAATGAAAGCAAATTCATCAGTAATATCTTCATCCATCGACTGATGAATGGATAAAGAAGTTGTGTTATACATATACAATGGAATATTACTCAGCCATAAAAAATAATGAAATAATGACATTTGCAAAATAGACAGACCTAAAGATTATCATACTAAGTGAAGTAAGTCAAAGACAAATATCATATGATAGCACTTATATGTGGAATCTAAAAAAATGATGCAAATGAACTTATTTACAAAACAGAAATAGACTCACAGGCATAGAAAACAAACATGGTTACCTAAGGGGATAGTGGGAGGGGGAGAGATAAATTAGGAGTTTGGAATTAACATATACACACTACTATATATAAAACAGATAAACAACAAGGACCTAAAAAAATAAAGACAGGAAAAAAATCTTCAAAATCTACATCTGGGCTAGTGAGAGAAGTTGAAGTGTAAGCAAAGGCAAGCTCACAAAGGATGCTAATGAGTTTGGACTGTATCCTAAAGGAATATTGACCTAAAATGAGAGGCCTTGGGGTTAGACAGAGTTTATTCAAATCTCCACTCCTCCACTTATTAACTCAGTGACTTTTGGCAGGTTATTTATCTGCATTAAGTGTCTGTTTCCTCATCCATAAACTGGAGATGATAGTACCTACCGCAAAGGACAATTGTGGGAGTGTAAATGCTTCTAAAGTGCTTAGCACCATGCTTCCCATTTACTATGCTCTTGATGTATGATAGCCATTATTATGAATATGGCTGTGGGGAGCCACTGAAGAACTTTTAGCTACAAGGTGACAAGATCAGTTTTGTACTGGAGAAAGATCATTGTAGCAACAGTGTGGAGAATGATTACAGGAGGCAAGACAGGCAGAGTGACTAGGTAGGAGATAACGAAGAACTAAAGTCATTGCAAGAGAAAAGAAGAGGGCCTGAAATAAGGGCCTGGTGATAGGGCTAGAGAAGTGAGGACACACTTGAGATATACTAAGGAGATAGAATTAAAATAATGAGGGGGGCTTCCCTGGTGGCGTAGTGGTTGAGAATCTGCCTGCCAATGCAGGGGACACGGGTTCGAGCCCTGGTCTGGGAGGATCCCACATGCCGTGGAGCAACTAGGCCCGTGAGCCACAACTACTGAGCCTGCGCGTCTGGAGCTTGTGCTCCGCAACAAGAGAGGCCACGATAGTGAGAGGCCCATGCACCGCGATGAAGAGTGGCCCCCACTTGCCACAACTAGAGAAAGCCCTCGCACAGGAACGAAGACCCAACACAGCAAAAATAAATAAAATAAATTAATAAACTCCCACCCCCAACATCTTAAAAAAAAAAGAGAGAGAGAAAAAAATAATGAGGGGGAGTAAGGAGGGCAAGCAATGTTTGGACAGGTGGGTGAATGGTAGGGAACATAGAGGAGGGGGCAACTTGGGAAGGATGGTTATTGGATGAAACAGTTAAGATTAGGTTTGACCAAATATAACAGAAAATCCAGGGCTGCTGTGGTAGCTCCAAGAAGTCATCAGGGATCCAGGTGTATCTGTCTACTTTGCCATCTTTAGCATATGGCTTCCATTGTCAAAGTTACTTCAAGATCCAAAGTAGCTGCTGGAGCTCCAGAAATCATGACTGCGTTCCAGACAGCTGGAAGGAGGAACGAAGAGAGGAACAAATATAACAGAAAATCTAGGGCTGCTATGGTAGCTCCAAGAAGTCATCAGGGATCCAGATGTATCTGTCTACTTTGCCATCTTTAGCATATGGCTTCCATTGTCAAAGTTACTTCAAGATCCAAAGTAGCTGCTGGAGCCCCAGAAATCATGACTGCATTCCAGACCGCTGGAAGGAGGAACAAAGAGAGGAAAGCAAAACGGTGTAGCTTCCAGCTGAGTCAGTCCCCTTTAAGAGACTTCCAGAAGGTCCTACACAACTTCTTACATATCAGAAACAAGTAACATTGACACATCTAGATGTAAGGGAGATTGGGGAATAAGTGTCTTTTATCTCAATGCATTGACATTCATGATGTCAAATGGGAGTTCTGTTACTAATGAGGTAGGAGGAGGGGAGAAAAGGGAGAAGCCTGCAAGATGGAGTGTAAGACTGAGAACTCACTCCCAGGAAAATCACCAACTTTCCTTACGGGGGAAGGAGGTACTTGAAGAATATTTTAAGATGCAGAATGGATTAATACACAGTTTGAGGATATTGTATCTCAGTACTCTGAAACTTACTCAGATAATCTTCCACCCCACCTCCAGCTTCTGTGACATTTATTACGATGGTGCAGGAGTATTATAAATAAGGTTTTTGGTGGATATTAAGGGTCTACATTTCCCATTTGGGTTGAAACAGTGTAGAACTGAGACGGCAGCCCAGAGATGATCACAAGAAAAGAAGCTGCCTGGAGCTCCCAGATATCCCGGCAGGGCTCTGGACTTCGATAGGATGTGGAATACGGTTTTGAGCCTGGCCCTCTCAGCAGGCTAACATTTTTGCAACAAAGGAGCCATTCTGGTCTCACACCTGGGGATGAGTAAGATGAGAACAGCTTGGTTCCAAAGTTCTGTACCTCCTCCAGTTGGGTCAGAATTCTGTTTTTTCTTCTAGAATCACCCAGACTCAGGACTGTCACTGGCTTGGGGATCTTCCAGGGCTAAAGAGGAGCCCTGCCCTGGCCCCTTAAGGCCAGCCAGAACCAACCTGACTTTTAGGTATGGAATATCTGACCCTTGTGGGATTAGGGGTGGATCTTTGTGTTGTCCATGTGGTTGGAGCACATAAGCATTTATGAGGTAACCAGATGGCAGGAGGATAACGTTGTTGCTGGGCAACCTGGCTTCATTAACTCTATGGCTTTGGTCAAGGTGCTACCTTGTGCAAAATTCCCTGAAGCCTTTCCTCACTCCCCCTTTCTAACGCCCCCTTCCTGTGCACCATGGAACCAATAAGCCCCCTTCCAACTCTAGCAATCTTGGTATCCTAGTACTGAGTAGTGACCAAGGACTTAGGGTTTAGTTTTAGACAAAACCAGGCACCATTGTGTGACCTTAGGCAACTTCCTTTGCCTCTCTGCGCCAGTGTTTGCATCCGTAAAAAGGGTGGTGGCTAACTATAACTGTCTCTTAAATGAACTAAATGTGGTAATACACTTAGGGGCTTAACGCACTGCGATAGCTTGACAGTGACTATTCATCTTCCAATCATCTGGCAAGTTCATCCCACTCATCATTCCTCAAACCGGCTCTCTTTTTTTATGTCCTTCTCGTTTAAATCTCGAATATCCGCCTGGGTAGTAAAGTTAGTCCGCATCTGACTCCTTTTTTCCTCTGTCCCTCCTTCCCACGGCCCACCCTCCGCGAACGCAGAGCGTCTGCTGGTCAGATTGTTGATCGGCGAAGGCGGTCTCAGAGGCAGTGTAATCTTGTCCTCGGCTTGGGAAGTCTCCGAACTGCCAACTCAGATCTTTTGCGGCGCTGCCCGGCAGGGAAAGCCGCCAGCCCATTCTCAGGGACGGGAGTGGAAGAATCACACTGCAGCAGGGGTAACAGGGACCGCGGCCAGTGAGGGGGGATGGGCGCATTAGAAGATAACGGGATGACCGGAGTCAAGAACGCGCCGCCACATCTCCGCCCGGCCTCCTTATCCTCCAACCGGTGGCCCCAGTTATGCTCCCAGATCCGCGCAGCGGCTTCAGAAGTGACAGCCACGTGTATCGCGGGGTACTGGAATGTTGGCGTGGGGGCGGGGTTGGAAGGGCGCCCGAGAGGTGAAGAAGGACCCGCGTACGCGTGCCCGGGCGCCGGCTGCCAGGCGACGCCGCCGGGAGCGAGTACGCTCCTGACGTCACCCGCCGTTTGCCCAATGAGCGGCGGCCAGAGAAAGGCGCCGTTCCGCTCCCTCCCGCCCCCGCTGCCGCCACCACAGCAGCCGCCTCCGGGAGCTTCTGAGGAGGCGCGGGCCGTTGCAGGCTGGGGTGCTGCAGTGCGCCGTCCGGAGCCCCTGGACGAGGCCCAGGGAGCCGCTCGCCCAGACCCCGCCGCCCGATGTCCTCAAGATGGAGGCACGGGGGAGGGCGGCGTGAAGAAAGCGGCGCTGTGGGCGCGGGGGCCAGGGCGCGGGCGCTCCGGGCGGAGGCGGTGGCGGGATGGGGCTGCTGCTCATGATCCTGGCGTCGGCCGTGCTGGGCTCCTTCCTCACGCTGCTCACCCAGTTCCTGCTGCTTTACCGCAAACAGCCCGAGCCGCCGCCGGACGAGGCCGCCCGCGCGGCCGACGGCTTCCGCTACATCAAGCCGGTGCCGGACCTGGCCCTGAGAGAGTACCTTTATGGCGGCGGCGGGGCTGAGGAGCCCTCCGGCGGGCCACCCGAGGGCGGCACGACTCCGGCCCCCGAGACCCCCGCCCCGCCGACGCGGGAGACCTGCTACTTCCTCAACGCCACCATCCTGTTCCTGTTCCGGGAGCTGCGGGACACCGCGCTGGCCCGCCGCTGGGTCACCAAGAAGATCAAGGTGGAGTTCGAGGAGCTGCTGCAGACCAAGACGGCCGGGCGCCTGCTGGAGGGGCTGAGCCTGCGGGACGTGTTCCTGGGCGAGACCGTGCCCTTCATCAAGACCATCCGGCTCGTCCGGCCCGTGGTGCCCTCGGCCACCGGGGAGCCCGACGTTCCTGAGGGGGAGGCGCTGCCCGCCACCTCCCCCGAGGAGCTGGCCTTCGAGGCGGAGGTGGAGTACAGCGGGGGCTTCCACCTGGCCATCGACGTGGACTTGGTCTTCGGCAAGTCCGCCTACCTGTTCGTCAAGCTGTCCCGGGTGGTGGGGAGGCTGCGCTTCGTCCTCACCCGCGTGCCCTTCACCCACTGGTTCTTCTCCTTCGTGGAGGACCCGCTGATCGACTTCGAGGTGCGCTCCCAGTTCGAAGGGCGGCCCATGCCCCAGCTCACCTCCATCATCGTCAACCAGCTCAAGAAAGTCATCAAGCGCAAGCACACCCTCCCGAGTTACAAGATCAGGTGAGAGGGGGCGTGGGGGGAAGGGACGCCCGGGCGCGGGGGCCTGGCTGCTGGGACCCCGGGCCCGGAGGCACGCTGCCGCCCGCGTGGGTGGCAAGGGCAACGACCGAATCCCAGTCCCTGCTTCCCAGGGCCCTTCCCAGCCCTGGACAGGGCCCTAGATCAAGGCAGGTAGTGCCTACGTTCTTTGCTTCCGAGGGGCCTTAATGGGAGCTAGAAACCCCTTCGTGTGCTCTTGGGCAGCCAAGGTGCTGTCGGCATGGGTCGAAGCAGCATATTGAAGATGGAAGGGAAGTCCACCCTCCTCCCCGGGACGGCTGTGGGACTGTGGAGAAACTCCTCCTATCCGTGGTTGCTGCATTGAGGGCCGCTTTGCAGCATCACCTTGGCCACGTTGAGACATTGTTCCCGGACGCCAAGTACAGGCGTGAAGAGTGTGCTGGTAGCCCAGGGCTGTTGTAGTTTGCAACTGCAGGCCCGTTTTGCTGCGCTGCTTCGGCAACTTTCCGGGTAGAGGGAGTGTCTTGGAAAGGAATACTCTTGCGCTGCAAACTGGAAACGAGTTGGGAGCCTGTGCGTGTGGTAGTTCTGTGTACTTTTTGTGTCAGTGTCCTCTGCCCTTTGGGGGACCCAGACTGCCTCTCACGTTTCAGCTCTTCCTGGCTCGGAGTTCCTCCCACAGTACCCGAAATGGCCCTGCAGATAGTATTTTAAAGATTGGTGGTGATGTTGACTGTTTTAAGGTCTCTCTATATCTGGCGGTTTCATTTTCTGTAGTATACTATTTTGATTAAGGTACAAGGGTTTGGGTTTTTTTTTTTTTTTAATGTCATAGAAGTGGAAGGGGAAAGGAAGTTTTGTCGGACTAGAGGCTTCATCCACTTTGGTCTGGGAAGGCTTGTCGGTGTTGAAAGGGTCATGTATGGCTATTTCTTCCAAAACAGATGCATTTTTAATTTTACTTTCTGTCCTCCTTTAATTTTGTGTTCATTAAAATGTTTGACCCTTTTAGATTTTGTTCTTTACTATAAAATTATGTCCATCTGGTATTTGCCTTACCTAGTTTCCTTTGGTGGAAGTTACATGTTTCTAGATCGCTGATTTTCTACCACAGTTTCAAGCATCAGTGACCCAAAGAATTCAGGAATATTTGATGTTTGGGTTTGGGATGGAGTATTGACTTGTGTTATGTGGCAGATTTACCTTAGTAATTGTGTTTTGTTTACGCTAATAGCACAGAGTGACAGCTTGAAACCGTCAGGTAGCAGGAGAAATTTATAATGGAAATATTTCCATAGATTTGCAGAGGATGGTGAACTGGTCATCCACTGTTTGATTTCCTGTTCTGTGAAGTAGAACATAACTTTACGAAACCTACTCTTTCAGCTCTGGAATATAAGTGACTAAATTATAAATGAGTTCTAGTGTTTAAGCAGTGAGGTGTTTATAGCAGTGTGTGGCTAAGAAAGTCGTGAGAGAAAGTTGTTACGGATTTTGATAATTCTCTCACAATTTCTATTCTGATGTTTTCTGGGTAACTTTCAGGTGATAAAACTTGACTAAGTTATTATTTGGGGGTTATTTGCAGGATAGCCAGTGGTAGTGAGGGTACATGTCATTTTGAGGTGGTTTTTTTTTTTTTTTAATGTAGACTTGGAATTCGTTAAATCTGAAGGAAATTATGATTAGAAGTTATGGAGCCATTAATAGGTGTATTGCTTTGAAGGAACTTTATGATCTGTATCATTGAATAGCATCATCATTTAAAATGTAGCAAAATTGCTTTTATTTACTGTATCCAAAGGGGTTTTTAAACACATAGCATGCCTGTGTTTGGTTACGTATGATATTTCAACTTTTAAACCTTAAACATTAAATGATCACCTCCAGAAGTGTACACACTTGTGCTCTTTATATTCGAAGGCATTTCAATGGTCAGTGAGTAAATACTGTACGGAACATATCACTCAATCTGTAAATAGTTATTGTACACCTGCTATGTGCTTATCATTGTTCTAGGTGCCGGGGTTTCAATACTGAACAGGCTCAATCCTTATGGAGGTTGGAGTTTAGTGAGAATTGAATTAGCTCCACTTCATAAGATTTAAACTAGAATGTGGTTGATGGGGTTGAAGTAACTAGGAAGCTGATTATAGTTTAGTAAAAGAAAATGATTGAAGTGTGAGGATGAAAAGGGCTGCTTCAAGAAGTGTTGAGTTCTCTCACCTGTGTGTAGCTGTTCTGCCAGGAATATTTTAAAGTACTGATGTTGTGGTACAGATTCAAGTTTCAGCTAAGAGAATGAATTAAAATACATCTAAGATGTATCACAATTCTCATCATGAAAATTAAAGTAGCTATGGTTTATCCTTTTTTATAGATCAGGGGATAGTGCCCAGAGTAGTTAAATAACTTGCTTAAAATCACACAGCTGTCAAGTTCTGATAAAGCCAAGCTGCCCTTTTTCCTTAAACTCTGCTGTGTTGTTCTTAAGGGGTTTTTTTCCAGTATGTCATCAAAATAATATATGTGGGGGTAGCCTTCCAAATTAACTGAGAACTCTGAGTATGACTATAAAGCTTTTTTTTTTTTCCTTAAAAAATTTTTTTTGGAAATTTTGAGAAACGATCCTTTTAAGGTTAAATCATAAGGTTAAATCTTTGGGTGCTGCCCCACGTAGCATTTCTTTTTCAATCCAGCAGATTTTATTTCTAAATAGAAGGTCTTGCTAGTTTATCCTTTTTAGCTATCTAATCTACTTAGAGCTAAAGCAGTAAAGAAAGTTGTATTGAGTCTTAGGATCTTTTGGCACTTGAAATTATTATAAAACAGAAATACCTTGCCAATTAACATCGTTGTCACCTCTTGCCCCTCTTCATTTGTTTTTTACCTTCATGTTGCTAAAGTAAAAGTGGCCCACTAGGACTACGCATTCCTGATGTCTCATAAAGAGATGAGAAGGGAGCTCAAGTGATTGGTTGCTTTCTGGGGACCCAGCTGATAGACATTTACCCAACTAACACAGTTTGTAAAGCATTATAGTATTTTTAATAAGTATACATTTTCTACATATTATAATTCTAATTTTATTAACTTTACTAATATTCTGATTTCACCACCTCAGTGTTCATTGTTTTGCTTTTTTTTCTTAAAATGTATACTTTAAAATAGTAAAAGCCGTAGTTTTTAAAAAATTATTATTAGTCAAAAATTAGTCTTCAAGAGAGAAGGATTACCACCAGTGTTCTTGACTACACGGAGAATCCATCTTCACCATGAAATCTGAGTAACAGTCCTGAGGAGTTAGGGTTTGGGAGTCAGACATTTGAGATTCTTACTGATGCTTCTGTTCCTTGGGTATTATTGCTGTGTAGTTAGCAGTCGTTGCATACTGAAAGGCCAGATTCAGTTTGTAGGTACTATGAATTTGGCCTGCACTGTGGTTTTCTTATTTCTTAATTGCCAACACTTAAAAATGGAAAATTTGGCATGATTTGGATTTCTGGCCTTTTTTAGGAAAATTTGGAAGATCTGGTCGCACTAGGCCTGCACTTGTCCTATAGCAATAATACGATGGAGAGGTGGAGTCTAGGAGCAGCTGCAGGAACCTCTTAACGTGTAGCTTGTAGTTCCCACCCACTTGCTACATTTACTGATGGTACTTGCCTGGCAATATAAGCTTGAGATGGTTACTAAATGAGGAGCGTTACTGTTGCTCTTCATCGAAAATGGGAAGAGTTAGTTAACAGCTGGATAGTAGAGGGTGATGATTTCTATCCCTCTTTAAACATTATATCTTTGAAGAGACTTTCACTGAGCAACTTTATTTTATAAAAGACATTATCATTATAATGTTGAATGTTAAAAAAATCATTCTGTTAGAAATCTTTTAAAAATCCCTTGAAACATTTTTCGTTTCTCTGCAGTACAGTGATAGTAAGTAGACAGTGGCTGCTTTTACCTTGAGTTTGGTGGACTTTTGCTTTAGTGCAAGGTTTGGGTCATGAATTAACTATATAAGTGTTTACTTCTCTGACTTACAAATAAGGGTGAATCTACTTATTGACACCATTTGAATTTAATGAATGAGTATGGAACAAATATTTGGGGGAAACTTCACTTTTCAGGTTTACGGAGTGTCTTCTGAACATGACTGTTTTGTCATAACTGTTTTGTTCTTTTACTCTTGAAAATATTCCAATATGTATTTGTAGAAAACTTTCACATATTCTTAGTGACTGGAGATTGAGGAGGCGAGGACAGGACTGTATTTAGTTAGACAGGGTCTTTTAGCATCTTTATCTACATCTTCTCTAAATATACCATTAATTTCAGAGAACTAAGTTAGGCTTGGTCTGGAAAGCCTCATACTCTATAATGTGGCTTGTAATTGTGTTATTTCTTCCTTGGTCTTCTGAGATGAGGAAGAAAAATATTTATTCTTAATGTTAATTATAACATTTAAAATTTTACGGATTATTTGAGGTAAAGATAGTAATCGATGTCTTCTTAAAAACTTTCAAAGTAAATTCGCTGAAACCTGACAAAATCATTTGTAAAGTTAAGTGTAATGTGCTGTGTTTATTCACTTACGCTTTCATACTTTTCTTTCTATATATAGATAACTTCTAAAAGGTATCTTTGCTTAGGCTGGAAAATACTTTAAAATAGCGGCTAAAATTCCTTAGTGATTATAGGAATCATAGTTTTACTTACTAATGTTAGTAGGAAATATAACTCACCTTTGATACTTTGGGAGAGTGGAGACAAGGACGTTGGGGTATCACGCTAGCTGTTCTGGAGTAATGATGTAATGTGTTTGCTAATTTTTTATCTGTTATGCTTTTTCTTGTACTCCTGCTCAGATGAGTATCTCTATATAAATGGAATTGTAAGATCATTATCTTAGATAGTTGTCATTTTGAAAATAGACACTTATTTCCAGTAACTATTTTTCCTGAAGACTACCATACCTCCTGGTGTGTGAGAGTACGGTGATAAAAAATGGTTAAAACAGAGTTCATGCTTTCAAGCTGGTTAGTCTTCCAGGGGAAAACAATGAACAATTAAAGCTCATTATAATGACATTTGGATACATTTAAGACCTTCAGTTTTGTGAGAAACAGAGGAGAGATCAGTGTTTCTGCTAGGCAAATACTTGATTACTTTGTGTGGTATAATATTTTGTGACCTTAGGTTCCTTGGTACACCTAAGTATGCTCCAGTTTAGCGTTGGTTTTAATAACTTCTTGCAAGTTGGGTTTTCTTAAGCTGTTTTGAATTACTATGATTTAGGCATTTAAAACACTTCAGATGGAAAATAATATATTGAACATTAAATCTTTGCTCTAGAAATTTGATTTACATATTGAAAGGAGAAGAGTAATTATGAGGGAACTGTTGAATTCTAATCAGTGGGGTACAGGTCTGTTGGCTTCTGGGAAAGCCTCACTTTGTTACTAGAAGTAGTAGCCAAAGCAGATCGTTATAAAGTAGATTGCATTGGAGGAGCATGCCTGACCAAAAACTTAGTATTGACTTATAAATATTACTAATTTATCATATGAGATAGAGGCACAGGTAATAAAATCAGTTTGCTAACTATATGCCAGGCAATGTGTGTGCAGTTCCATACACTTGCTATCTCTCTTAATAGTTAAAGGAACTGTGTAGGAGAGGTCAGTATCTCATTTTTACAAAGATGTGGAAACTTGAGACTTTGAGGGGGTTAGTGACTTTCTCAAAGTCCTTTTAAAAAAGTCCTGGACTCCCAAAGCCATGCTGTGTTACTTCCGCAGAGATGTATCAATGGTTACTCTGAATAAACCAGGAGTTTGCAAACAAGCTGGTGTTAGGCCCACAAATTAAGAATGGCTTTTACATTTTTTAACTTTACATTTAAAGTTGTTCCAAAAAAAAGAGAGAGAGAAGAAGAAGAAGAAGAAGAAGAATGTGCAACAGACCGTATGCACCCACAGATTCTAAAATATTTCCTGTCTGGCCCTTTATAAAAAATGATTTGCCTAATTCCTGCTCTAAACCCTTAAACAGAAAACCCTAAAAAACAAAAAAAACTATGTTAAGTGCGTACAAAAAAGGAACGTGTACGCATGTATTTTGAAAGGTACTTTTAAACCTTTTTTTGAGGGTCCTTTTTGGAAAGCTAATGAGAACTGTGGATATTCTCTGCAGAAAAATGCATAAACAATTTAATTTCATGGAATTTTTAGTCCCCTGGAAACCTGCCTGGGGTCCTTAACTCCCTGTTGCATAGTAAACACAGACAGAAGGATACAACTTTCCATAAATATAACTAAAACTAATCTGCTAAAACAAATATTAAGCACTTAATACTTTTGCTGTCCTTCTTGTGTGCCTTCAATGGCTCCGGCATTTCTTTTCTTTTTTTTAAAATTAATTTATTTATTTTTGGCGGCGTTGAGTCCTCCTTGCTGCGCACAGGCTTTCTCTAGTTGCGGCGAGCGGGGGCTACTCTTCGTAGCGGTGCTCAGGCTTTTCATTGCTGTGGCTTCTCTTGTTGTGCAGCACGGGCTCTAGAGCGCAGGCTCAGTAGTTGTGGCGCACGGGCTTAGTTGCTCCGCAGCATGTGGGATCTTCCCCACCCGGGGCTCGAACCTGTGTACCCTGCATTGGCAGGCGGATTCTTAATCACTACACCACCAGGGAAGCCCCAGCTCAGGCATTTCTAAAAAACCTCTCACTATCCAAGAAAGTATAACCTGTCTCTTTTTTTCTCTTAGTAAGATTCCCTGTAGCAGGCTGAGACTTTCTGAATCAGTTGTTCAATACGAACAAGTTAGTTAGTTTCTGCCACTAAATATCTACTTTAGAAGTTAAATACTGACCCAGCATTTCTTCCCTTCACATTCTCCGTTTCCTCAGAACAGTGTCACCAGGAAACAAGTGCCGTTAAATACCTTTGTTCCTTTTTAGAGTCATAGGACCTACCAACTCTTTGGGCATGGCATGAGAGCACTTCGCACTTCATTGGAAAGTCATAAAGCAACTACTGGGTCATCAGCAGAAGTTTTACAGAGTAGTTTCGAAATCTCTCTTGCCAGATTGCTAGGGCTCCCATAAAACCACATACTTACTGTATTTGTACTAGGGAAAAATGAGGTGTAAGTGTTAAATATTTACCTTCAAATGAGTAGAACTGCAGGTACTATGCAGAGACTGGCAATACGATGGAATTATTTCATTCTTTTGGTTGAAGCTATAGGGAAGTACTTAAATTGTCTACTCCAGTAGATAGAATTTTGAATTAACGTATACCTGAATTCAGCGCTCTACTGTTGCAAAAAGGCCTTGGACAAAAGGCCTTATCTTCTCTTAGTCTCAGTTTCCAGATTTGTAAAATGGAAATGGAAATAATATCTATCTAATTGGAGATAATAAATGTCACATATGATACCTGCTGAATAAATGTACTCCTCCTCTCCATCTTAATTTCATTGCTCTGATATACCGAAGCGTTAAGTTTGAGTTGTACACCCAGCTCTATGCTCAAACACGCAAATACAAGCCTCTTATATGCTGAGGAGGTGCCTGTCTCTTCCTCTGTCCCTCCCTCTCCATCTTCCCCTCCCCATCTCTCCCTCCCTCTCCATCTCCCCATCCTTTTCTCCTTAATAATAAAGTGGGGCGTATAATATAAATGTGACCCTGAAAATTGGTTTGTAGGTGTAACATAGACATTTCTCCAGGCACTATGCATTGGTCTAAGTCATTTACTGATTTACTCCACTTTCGGCCATACCTTATTTTCTGTAACTCTTATTTTCTATAACTCTTCCTCTCACTTACTCTTTTCTGGCTTCCTGGGTGTTCTCACACTCCAAGCTTGCACCCATCACAAGGCCTTTGCTAGTCCTTCTCCAAGAATGTTTTTCCCCCAGATAGCCAAAGAGCTCACCCTTTCACTTTTCAGTTCCTTGCTTCCGTATCACTTTTTGACTGTCCTATATAAAAAAGTACACTAGCCTGTTAAACGCAGAATTTTTTTTTTGCACAGACTTTTTACTGACACAGTGTGTGTGTGTATGTTTCTGTGTGTATATACAGAAACTGCCCAAATCATAAGTATACAGTTAATAAACTTTCACAAAATGAACTCAGCCTTGTAACTGAAGTCCTGGGATTTAGAAGTTAGTCTGTCTAAAGAATACCTGTTAATTGAATTTCTTTAAATAGAATGTATAGAACATATTAACCTTTTTTTAATGGTTGAAGGTTGTCGTTATAAACACAGAATGATGATATATAACCCAGTTCTGACTGTAAAATCAGTATTGAAGAGGAATGCCTTCTCCCTTACACATACACAGGCACACACACACAGGCACGCACACGCACTCGAATGATGCTGATTGAGGTTTCCAACAGTTCACAGTGCTGACTTCAAGGTCTGTCAGGCACCTTACTGACACCATCTCTCCTCCTCTCATTCCCACACACAAACAAAGACAAAACACAAATGTGTTTGCAACCTTCTCTGACACTCCAGAAGCCTTGGTTTTTAATTTCACATTCTTAGGAAAGGTCCAATATTGATAAACTGCAGATTATCATCGTTCCCTTGGACTGATATTGAATAACAATAAAACTTATTTTCACTGGTTTGGTGCATAATTACCAGTTTTCCTGAAACCAGCAGAATGCTTTAGAACATGTATTTCTTCTCTAATCAGCACATTGGGTCTTTATGCCCATAAATTCTTCATGTATTGTAGGGAGAATGGAGCTGATGATATGGTAGGTGGATTACTGGAATGTCCATGCTCTGATTTGCATAACTTTGATTTAAAAAAAAAAAAAGGCTACACAATTTCCCACTCTCCAGCATAATTCTTCGTGATATGTACTTAGAACAAAAATGCTGATTAGCAAACATAGTAAAGATGTTTTAGTTGAGTTTATTCTTTTGTATTAAGTACCTGTTATGTGTACTTGTTTCATTGGTGAGGTATGTGCCAGTTGAATAGGTATTTGTAACCTACGTATGTTTAGAAATGGTGTTTCTGCCAGGATCAACTCCATATCCTCCTATATAATCTGTAATTATAAGTGACTATTGTTTTCTTTGCTGTAAAATCGTAAGTAGCAATAATGGGGAAGATATTATTTCTGTTTAGTAGCTGGCTATAAGAATCTCTGTTTTGAAAAATGACTGTGTTGTTTTCTTAGTACAGCTATTTCATGCAGACATCAGTATCTACTAAATAGTGCATCTGGTGTGGTGTGCGCACTCATTGTTCTTTTCACACAATAGCTTTTCATGCATATTAGATTATACTCATACTTATTACTAAGGATGAATGTGGTTGCTGACTACACAGTCTCGCTGCCTTAGTTATTTGGTCAAGCAAGTAAATAATTCAAAGCTTTTAGTTCTGTGAAAGTTGCTGAGGCTGAAGTTAAGAGCCATTCTTCCATAGCTAATTTCATTGTGATAATTATTTTTATAATACACTGAAAATTTTATTTTGTTCTCACTATTATTAAGTACAATATTATTTTTGGAAAGTTTACAAAGATTATGCCTCACCTATTTTAATATTTGGAAAGGTTATTAGTTCTCAGTATTTAACTTTGGATTTTAATCAGAACTAGAATTGCAGACTCTTGACATGGTAAGAATTTAAGTAAATGTTTGCAGCAAAATATGATTCCTGGGCTTCCCTGGTGGTGCAGTGGTTGAGAGTCCGCCCGCCGATACAGGGGACTCGGGTTCGTGCCCCGGTCCGGGAGGATCCCACATGCCGCGGAGCGGCTAGGCCCGTGAGCCATGGCCGCTGAGCCTGCGCGTCCGGAGCCTGTGCTCCGCAACGCGAGAGGCCACAACAGTGAGAGGCCCTCGTACCGCAAAAAAAAAAAAAAAAAGATTCCTTTTGTTTACTGTTGCTGGAGTGGTAGATAGCACAGATTGAATTTAGTTCAGCTATTTTGAAATTAGTGAAGTGTAAGGAGAAAATTCATGACCATCTTAGTCTGTAGTAAAGCCCATGAATACAATTTATCTAAATTATAAGCCATTTTGGGGTTAAATTGCTTACTTAAAATATTTAAGTAAATTATTCAAACTATTTGAATTTTTTAGTACTATAGAGTTAGGATTTGGATTCATTCTGAGATTCATGCCAGTCAACAAGCATTTTAGACCAGAATCTGTGGTAATGATTGTTGGAGCCTCTGTGCTCTTAAGGTTTTTCTTGAAAGTAACTCAGCCTCTTGCCCTGAAATAGTAGGATTATATGATTAGGAACATCTGTTTACTGTGGATTTCTTTATTTAGTGTATAGTTGGGTAAGTCATGTAACTTGTAATTTTTGATACTGAATGAAACAAAAATCTAAAGTTCTTAAAGTTCTTAGAGAAAAGAATGAGGTGGCGTTATTATTCACTTCTCTGTTATTTCTGCATAGGTGTAATGTAGGAATTTCTCCTAAATGTGCAGGTACAAATCATCTTTAATATATTTTCATTTAATAAGTTCTGACTTTAGTTAGGTGATTCGTTATGAACTAAGTGTAGCATAGATATAGATAATATTAAAAATCATTTATAGTTCAGAAAATGCTTTGCTACTTTTATTTGGATAGAGAAAATTGAGGGGAAAGCTGGACATTTATAACCTTAAAGTATTAACTTTTGCCTCATTTCTCTTGTTCAGATCTTTTGCTGTTTCTTACTTCATATCTGGAATGGAGTTTTTGTCTGTTCAATACAGCTAACTGACTTAAGACAGACCTCTGTGTTACATACTTCATCTTTCTTATCTTTACATAGTAGGGAGGTGATAATTTTGGCATAAGATGTTTTCTTTTCCCCCATCCACTAGATTTCAGAAGAGATTCAGTTTACTCAGTAAATGTTTGATACCATCTTTGTCCAGGGCACAGTGCACTGCAAAGAGAATTAGCGCAGTGAGGGAATAAATAAAACAGTCCTTCCTTCCTTCAAGATTTTTTTTAATCTAGTGTGAGAAACAATGTATTTAAAGTAAAATAATGAGTTACAACTTGGAATTTAAGAAAATTTGCCATGACTAAGAGTTGTTACTAATGGTTTTCAAAGTATGGTTTGAGGACCCCTTTGGACTTTGAGAGCCTTACAGGGCAGTCTACCAAGTCAAAACTATTCTCATTATAATACAAACATGTCATTCACCTTTTTCACTCTCATTTTCTCATAAGTGTACAATGGAATTTTCCAGGAGTTTCCTGATATGCGATGACATCATCACCCTGAAGGCTAATGGAATGTGAGCTTTTGTAGTCTTATGTTTAAAAGTATTATTTCTAGTTTCTAATGTGGCAAATATGAATTCATATAACCCATATAAACAACAGCTTTTTGGAGTCCTTAATAATTTTTAAAAATGTATAGGGGCCCTGTGAACAGAATATTTGAGAACTGCTGGTCTAACCTGAAGTTTATTTTTTGCCATATGTAAAGGAGATACCCCTATTGCCTCACTTTCTGAGTCAGCTTTAATGAATATTAAATACATACATTTTTTTTGTTGCTTTATAGTACTGCTTGTACATCTTGGTGTTGTAAGGAGCACAGGCTGGGTGGATGTGTTGCAGTTTTGACTGTACCATTTGCTATGTGATCACAGAAAGCTATTACTTGAACTTCCTCATCCTTAGTTTTTTTTTTTTTTAATCCTTAGTTTTTTCACATGTAAAATAAGACTTATAATGCTGTACATTGTTATGAGTTTTGAGAATCAAGGATGTCTATGAAATTATTATGTAATTTGTAAATGTGCTAGAGTCATATAAAGTGGTAATTTTTATATTCCCTTATTCAAAGACATGTATTGGAAAGCTGGTAGAGAGGAATAGAAGGAGTTGGGATTTGAGGACAGTTCTCACTGCTCTGCCCTTTTTTTTAGCTTTGTGAAAGCTGAGAGTTTCAATTTAATTGATCATAGGCTACGGTAAGAGACCTTCACATTGTAGGTTGTGATGAACATAAAAAGATAGGCGATTTATTAGACATGGTCAAGAGAATTACTTTGGTTCCCTGAGCCACTCATCTCATTTGATACTTTATCTCTCTCCTGCATAGGAGATCAGTTAACATTGACTCATCTTTGAGTCACCAGCTATTGAGTTCTGTTATGAGGGACTTACAGCCTCTATTATCACTCTTGTTCAACGTATATATAAAACCGCTTCAGAAAATTTTGAAGCATTTTAGATCTTGATCAGTCTGTGCAGAATTAGGAGTTTAGGTAAAAGTGAACCTTTCATATTAGGTAGACGGTGTATGGATGAGCAGGTGGGAAACGTTTCTGTGTAACAGTATTTGTTATCCTTGTTCGTTTTAGTTTCATTACCACTTAGGAGTACTTTTTTCTCCCTAGGAGTACAGAAATTAAAATCATTTTCCCAAATATGAACTTTGTCAGCCTAGTGCACACCAAGGAATTCCATAAATAGAACAGTTCTGCATGGGTTTCCTTAAGTCAGTTTCTTAATATATTCAGTTTAATATAAGCCTTAGTTAAAAAGCTTAATGACACGGAGATATAAAGGTGATACCTAAGGTAGGAAAGCGTACTGGCTATTATTAACTTGTTTCCTTGCACTTGCAAGTTTATATCCTCACAAAGGACAACTAGTATAGTGACTGAAATCATGGCCGTGGGAAATCTGAAGTCCAAGGAAGACAAACAGCTATAACCTTGAACATCATACTTGGCGAATGCTGAGTCCTGATATGGTTCCTTGTGGAAGGAAAGAAGTTGGCTGTCTGACATGTCTCTAGGAGACCAGCCTTCAAATAAATAAATAGAAAGCTTGATAGGAAATATTTCTAGAGCACTTCCCTGTGCCAGAGGCTTTATGTGAACTTTCTCGTCTAATCCTTACAGTAACCCTAACATAGATGCTAATTATTATCCTACTTTTACAGATGAAGAGACTGAGGCTCTCAAAGTTGAAATAGTTTGCCCAAGGTCTCAGAGCTAATAAGTGTTGGACCTAAAATTCGAAACCAAGCCCTAACTAAAACCTGTGTCCTTAACACTGCTTTAAACTACCATGTCACAAAGAAGCTGAGAAGTGAGGGATGCTAAGTGCTTTAAATTATTTCATGTAATTCTTATAACAGCACTGTGAGGTTGGTGTAATTATTATCTTCCTTCTGCATATGAGGAAACAGGCTTAAAGGCAAGAGTTTGCTCAGGGTCATATTGCTACGAAGCAGCAGAATGGGATCCCAAGCCAAGCTGTCTGGCTACAGAGTCTGCTCTTACCACAGTTCTGTACTACCTGCCATATATGTTTCCTCTCCTCAGGCAACTCCCTGTTTAGTTGGGAGGAGTGGGAGGTGTGGGAGAACTACAGAGAGACAGACATGTAAATGGGGTGATTAGTGGCATAACAGAAGTGTGTATAAAGTGCTTGTAGAACATAGATGGGGAAGCAGTGACCAGATGGTGGGGGGGTAGGGGTGCTGGTTAGAGAGGAGGTGGCTCTGAAGAACTTGAATAGTGAAAAGGAGCTTACCATGTGGGGCTAGTTATGGGATCAGAGTGATTAGCAGGCAGACACGTCTCTCAGGAGAAATAATGTGGCTGTGTTAACCTTGCTAAGTGTGGAGGAGCTTGGTGGATGAATTGTCTTTTTAATGTAATATCAGTTGAATTGTCTACGTAAAATAGATTTGAAATTTAGGTTCATGGTTTACGAATATAGAAAATTAAGAATGTTTCGAACTATTTGTACTTTGTTTTCTTTCTAGTTACATGTAGTTTTGTATTAGTGTGCCATACTTTGCATAATAATGTGCACCATACAACTTATGGCTAATAGAGGTTTGTGATGATATTTAAATGCAGCAGGGGAACTCATTATTTAAAGGACCACTGAGGAGCCTCTGAAGAACGTAAATGAAGACACATTTTGAAACAATCACCACTGATTTATCTAGTTTATATATTTGGTTTAGGAGATTTGGGAGCACACTTATGTTTGTTCCTAATGTGAGAGAGTCAAGACTGTCAGACTGAAAGGCAAAAACCACACAGAACTCCCAATTACCTAATTTATATCTACTTGTTCTACTCTCTTCCTTAGGCAGGATGTGGTGATGCTTGTATTCCTGACCCTGAAATAAGACTGTAGTCTCTGAGTGCCTGACTTTGATTGGTCTCTATTCTTGAATACAGTAAACATATTTGTTGAAGGGATGAGATGACATTTGAGCTGATTGTTAAGGGATAGTGTAGCTTTAGACATAGGAAGATGGGATAGAAGTTTAGTGTAGGTAGGAGAAATAGCAAAGGAACAGAATCAGGACACTGTGTGATATCTTTAGGGATTCAGTAAGGAAGCCAGTTTGATGAGAGAGCACAGAGAAGGAAGAAAACCAGGATTCGTGTACCTGTTACATGCTGGGAATTCTACGAGGTGCTTCACATGTATGAACTCCTAAATCTTTGTAATAATCCTGTGAGGTAGCGTTTTATTAAAGAAAATAAAAGACACGGACTTTTGCTTTTGGTTAAGAAAATAGTCTTTTTTGGGGGGTATCTGCAGCAGGGCAGAGCGCGGCCTCGGTTGCGGAGTGGAGCCGCAGGGTGGCGACGGGAGCGCGAGGGGGGCACCAGAGCCTTTCGGCCGGGAGGACTGGGGAAGTTCACGCTGGCGGCATGGGGCGGTGACGCCTCACTGGCCTTCCGCTCCTGCCAGCTGGTTGAGAGCAGGCGGAGGAGGAGGAGGATGCACCCTTGCCGACGGCTTGCCTTCCTGGGTGGGCGCGCAGGCACCTTGCAGAACAAGGAGTAGCTTGCTGACTTTGAACGCGTGGCAAATATTTCAGAAAGCTTCAAGATCAAGGTGGAGAAAGGAACAGTTATTCTTCCAAATTTATCTGCTTCAGCTATTATTCTTATTGGGAATGGACAATGGAATGTTCTCTAGCTTTATCATGATCAGAAACCTCCCTCTGTTTCCATGAACTTAGCCAGTCACTTTGGCTTTTCACAAATGCCAACCAGTTCTGTAAAAGATGAAACCAATGACAACATCACAATATTCACCAGGATCTTGGATGGGCTCCTGGATGGCTACAACAGCAGACTGAGGCCTGGGCTCAGAGAGCGTGTCACTCAGGTGAGAACGGACATCTGCGTCACCAGCTTCGGCCCAGTGTCTGACACGGAAATGGAATGCACCATAGACGTGTTTTTCTGACAAAGCTGGAAAGACGAAAGGCTTCAGTTTAAAGGTCCCATGCAGCGCCTGCCTCTCAACAACCTCCTTGCCAGCAAAATCTGGACTCCAGACACCTTCTTCCACAATGGGAAGAAGTCCACCACCCACAACATGACCACGCCTAACAAGCTGCTGCAGCTGGAGGATGATGGCACTCTGCTCTACACCATGCACTTGACCATCTCAGCAGAGTGCCCAGTGCAACCTGAAGACTTCCCGATGGATGCCCATGCCTGCCTTCTGAATTTTGGCAGCTATGCATATCCTAATTCCGAAGTTGTCTATGTCTGGACCAACGGCACAACCAAGTCGGTGGTGGTGGCAGAAGATGGCTCCAGGCTGAACCAATACCACCTGATGGGGCAGACAGTGGGCACAGAGAACATCAGCACCAGCACAGGTGAATACACAATCATGACGGCTCATTTCCATCTGAAGAGGAAGATAGGGTACTTTGTCATCCAGACCTATCTCCCCTGCATAATGACTGTGATCTTGTCGCAAGTGTCCTTTTGGCTGAACCAGGAATCAGTCCCAGCCAGGACAGTGTTTGGGTTGACCACGGTGCTGACCATGACAACCCTCAGCATCAGTGCCTGAAACTCTCTGCCCAAAGTGGCTTATGCGACGGCCATGGACTGCTTCATAGCCGTGTGCTACGCTTTTGTGTTCTCTGTGCTGATCGAGTTTGCCACCGTCAACTATTTCACAAAGAGAGGCTGGGCCTGTGACGGCAAAAAAGCCTTGGAAGCAGCCAAGATCAAGAAAAAGGAGTGTGAACTTACACTAAATAAATCAATAAATGCTTATACTACTGGGAAGATGACCCACCCCGCAAACATCGCAAAGGAGCAGACCCCCTGCAGGGACCTCAAATGCCTCTTCAGCCTCAGTAAAACCTGAAGACAAGACTTCTGAAAACAAAAAGACTTACAACAGCATCAGCAAGATCCACAAAATGTCCCGAATTATATTCCCAGTCCTGTTTGGCACTTTCAACCTAGTTTACTGGGCAAAATATTTGAATAGGGAGCCAGTGATTAAAGGGGCTACCTCTCCAAAATGAGCTGCCATGCTCCCAAACTCCAAGACAGCCATACGTTCAGTGACGGGCACCAAGGAGAGGTTGAGCTTGGGAGACCTCCCTTATTTGGGCACTATCTTTCAGGAACTTTTTGCTTATTTAATAATATGTACAAATAATATTGCCTTGATGTTTCTATATATAATGTCAGATGTTTCAAAGATGTCACATTGACAAATCAAGCCACTTTCCAGAAAAACAGGAGCCAATGGCTCTGACACTCAGATGCTCAATATCTTACATTGATAGTTTACAAACAAGTATATTTTTAACTGTTACAAGTGTTACCTAACAATGTTTTTTATACTTTGAATGTCATTTCATACAAATTTTCCCAGCAAGTAAATATTTTAGGAAATACTCCATGATTATTACTTGACCAACTCTCATAAGAAACAAATATCACAAAGAGCACATTTTTCATTGAAAAAGAAACTGGGGGCATTTATGTACAAAACTAATTACCTTTGATAATTCTTACTGTTCTGAAATTAAAAGTACTGCATGATCTTATGTTAAGAAATAGAATGAACAAATATTTATGCAGACATTTAATAACAGAAATATATGGTACATTAGATTAACAGATACAATGTTTCCCCAAGGAAAAATTTAACTGCTTAAAAAATATTTTTTGGGTGGGAGGTGGGAATGAAACTTACTTCTCTCCCTCCGACTCCCCCCACTAACTGAACAATGACCAAGAAAGAAAAGATCTTAAAACAAAAAGTAGTGTGATGACAGTCATGTCATTTGGCCTGAGCATCCAGTGTCTGAAACATTGACCACACCTCACTGCAGCCAGCGTGTAGTGCTTCAGTGGCGAGAAATTGTAAATGAGTTATTTTCCATTTTATTTCCCTGTATGTTATTTCATGATTGACTTATTGCTCTGTTAGCTTTTATATATGAACCTTAAATGTTCATTAAAAAATAAAAAATAAAAATAAATAAATAAAGGAAAATAGTCTTTTTTAAGAAGAGGAAACACAATTTTAGAAGTCATAAAATTCGAAGTAATCGTTGAAAACCTGAACCAAGCCAGTGGGGAACACAGAAGAAAAGTAGAAGACATATTTTAGCCATATGAAGTTGGGGAAATGGAGGTGGAACTGGTTGGTTGTGAGAAAGGGGGAAGTAAAAGGTAACGTCAGGTTTCTTAGAGTCTGTGAAATCAGTGGTGCCAGTAAAACAGGAGAGGAGGAGCAAGTTGGAAGAAAAGGTGTTCCATTTACTTTTAAGCAGAAATATATGGAATTTATAGAACCCGTGAGAGCAAATGATGTTGCTGAGGAAAATATAGAAGAGAAAGGAAACAGGAAGAGAGAACCCAGGTGGTTTTAGTATGCACAACAAACTTCTTCTAATTCTCCATTATGGGAAATTTCGAACTTACTCAAGAGTTAAGAATTCAGTGAACCCCCATTATATATGTAGCCAGACAATCATTAACTTGTGGCCACTTTTGATCATCGGTATCTTCCCACGCTCCCCTCCCTTGATGATTCTGAAACACATCTCTAGGAGTTGGGACCATAATCTATGTTTGTATGATTCTAAATTTTGTGTTCTTTATACACCTTCCCTCCTTGACGAAGCCTCATCCAACCTCTACCTGAATATTTTTAGAGATAGAAGGCATGCAGTGCATTGAGACAGTTGTGTTCTTTTTGACTGGCTCTAATTGTTAGAAAGTTTTCCCTTTTATTGAGTTGAAAACTCTAGCAGATTTATTATTTTGGCAAGGACACAAGAACCCATGCTGAAGTTAAGAGTAGATTTAGACTGCAGAATATTTTTATATTGGGTTTGTAGTAAACCCTTTTTCTCTAAAGATCACAGTGTTTGCAAACGGTTTTACTGTGCCATGTGATGGAGATGTCACCAGCTGGCATTCAGGGTGCTTATAGAACAGTCTTGAAGAAACATCTTGGAGCAAAAACATATTTTAGATGTTAAAAAAGAGTATCTCAGATCCACATATGAGAAGAAGGCTTGGCGTCTCTTGTAGGTGTAAAATTTTAAATATGTATTTTAAAAATGTTATCAGAGTAACACATATTTTTAAATTAAACATGTTTTTCTTTTAAACTTTTACTGAAGTGTAACTCACTGCTTAAAAAGTACACTAACTGTAAAAATTTAGTTCAATGAATTTTTACAAAATGAACAAAACAGCAATCAGAGCAAGTAATAGAATTATTACCAGCATCCAGAAAGTCCCTCACATGCTACGCTACCTTCCCTGCTCTGCCTAAGAGTAACTACTATCCTGACTTCTACCACCATTGCTCTGGGTGTGGGGCAGGGAGGTGCCTGTTTCTTAACTGTACATAAATTGAGCCATAGTGTTTACACATCGTTTTTCTAGCTTCTTGGACTCAGCAGTATGTTTGTGAGATTAATCCATGTTATTGTGTATTGATGTACTTTGTTTATTATATTTGCTGTGGCGTCTTCCACATGTACCTCAATTTATCCCTTCTATTGTTGATGGACAGTTGGATATTGCTGGTATGAATATTCTTATACATGTTTTTTGGTGAACATTTTGCATATTTCTATTGGATATCTAGGATTGCTGGGTCATAGGTTAAGCATCTATCCCTGTGTAGCAGATAATTGCCACACAGTTTTCAAAATAGTTATGGCACACTAGCAGTTTCACATCCTTTCAACATTTGATATTATCTGTCTTTTCATTTGAGTTAATGTACATAATTTAAAAATCAAATATAACAGAAGGACTTAGAATTAAAATCAACAATTACTTCCCTAAACCCTCTACTTTCCTCCCCTAGGTCACACTCCTCAGAAGCAACCATAAGTACTATTTCTATTTTTAACAACTTTTAAGAGGCGGTGATTAATAACACAGGTTTTGAAGCCAGACTGCTTAGATTCTTTTCTTGGCTTCACTACTTACTGTGTAACCTTGAGCAAGTTATTTAACCTGTGTCTCAATTTCCTCATCTACAAAATGGAGATTAATTATAGTACCTATCTCACAGAATTGTGAGAATTAATAAATGTAATAACTTTTTTTTTATAAGGAGGAGATTTTTCTTTGTTTGTTTTTTTTTAGATGTTGGGGGTAGGAGTTTATTTATTTATTTTTGCTGTGTTGGGTCTTCGTTTCTGTGCGAGGGCTTCCCCTAGTTGTGGCAAGTGGGGACCACTCTTCATCGCGGTGCGCGGGCCTCCCACCATCGCAGCCTCTCCTGTTGTGGAGCACAAGCTCCAGACGCGCAGGCTCAGCAGTTGTGGCTCACAGGCCTAGTTGCTCTGCGGCATGTGGGATCCTCGCAGACCAGGGCTCGAACCCATGTCCCCTGCATCGACAGGCAGACTCTCAACCACTGCGCCACCAGGGAAGCCCAATAAATGTAATAACTTTTATTATGTGGTAAATACTCAGTAAATGTTAGCTATAGTAATTAATTATGACGTTACCTGTATTTTGCTCAACAAAGTCATACAGCTGTCTTGATTCAGCGACTTTAGATATTTTCTACTGATTGACTTCCTGCTAAGATAGATGAAGATTTAGCTAAGTGATACCCTCTCTCACCTTCCCTTCTGTCTTTTCCCAATCTAGTTATATCACTATTTTCAATTCATTCATTGAACTACATCCTTATTTATATATAATAACATTTATGTTCAGACTTAAATCTTCCTTGATTGAAATATTTATGTTATTGTTAGGTCTATACAATTTTTTTTTATTGCAGAGCTGCCTAATATGCAAGTTTATGCTTCCTTTTCTATATTCCAGTTTCAAAATCTTTGTGCCATTAAAGCACTACTTTCCTAGAGTCAAGTTTGAATTCTTTTTTATTCTCTTACCAAGTTGCCTTAACCAAATCTTCAAGATTTAATTGAAAAATGAACCTCTTCTCATGTCTTCTGCCTCTTCTATTCATTCCCTATTTCCTGGAGATCTCCTTCTTGGAGTTTTCATCACCTTCCCCAAATTGGACTTCTCTCTTGGTTTGCCAGACCTCTGTCATCTGGGTTTGGGACACCATTGCCTGCTTGACTTGGATCCACTATTTTCTGGATCACTTTCTTCTTTCTTGCTTTAGGCCCTCATTTTGCTGGCATATATCTTCATGTAACTTTTTAATGAAGTATTCAGTCTGCAGCAAGGCTCTTTGTTCTCTCTGAACCTGTTGTGTGAAATGGGGAAATGGTTTGCAACCGTGCCTCACCATGTTATTGTGAGTGAGGATCAAGCACAGTAATATACGTGAAACCATGACCATCCTCGTCAGATAACTTCAGACCAGGTTTAGAGCATGTATTCCAGCAGAAAACAGGTCGATAATCAAATCAGCCTCTGGAACTATGGACCAGGCCCCAGAGTTATATTTGAGTTCCTTTATGGACAAATGGTATCCCCCAAAATGTTGAAGCCCTAACCCTCAGTGTAACTGTATTTGAGGTTATAGGACCTTTAAGGAGGTAATTTAAGTTAAATGAGGTCATAAGGATGGAGCTCTAATCCAATAGGACTCGTGTCCTTAAAAGAAAAGGAAGAGATACCAGGAGTATGTGTGCAGAGAAAAAAGTCATGAGAGGATACAAGAAGGTGGCTGTCTGTAAGCAAGGAGAGAGGTTTTACCAGAAACCAGCCCTCTTGGCACCTTGATCTTAGACTTCCACTGTGAGAAAATAAGTTTCTGTTTTTTAAGCCACCCGGTCTGTGATATTCTGTTGTGGCAGTGCTAGGAAACTAATATAGGTTCCAATTTTGGCTCCAGTGTATAGTGTTTGTTAGACCTCTAGGACTGTTTCCTTATGTACAGTGTGCTAATGCCTGGTTTGGGGGAATTAAGTGAGCAAATAAATGCTATATACAGTCAGTACCTGGTATGGTAGCCTTTCAACAAATCTTTGTTTTTCCGTAAGCCTTAAAAGGGGCTTTAAGTTATTTTAATGGAGCTGTGTCATTTGTGGTTTTGTTTCTTTAATCAGATAATTCTAACTAAACATTTACATACCAAAACAATGACAAGAGCAATTATCTCTGGGCAACTGGGTTAAATTTTTTTTAAAGTAGCTTTATTGAGATATAATTCATACTCTGTATAATTCACCTATTTAAACCTACAATTCAGTGGTTTTTAGTACATTCACAGATATATTACAACTATTACCACAGTCATTTTAGAACATTTTTATCACCTCAAAAACAAAACCCCATACCCTCAACCAATCATCCTCCTAGCCTACCTACCACCCCCAAACCTAAGCAACCACTGATTACTTTCTGTCTCTATAGATTTCTCTATTCTGGATTTTCATATGAATGAACTCACATAATTTGTGGCTTTGGGGCTTACTAGCTACCTACCTCTATTTGAATATTTTTTCTGCTCTTCTCTCTCTTCTCCCCTCCCCTCCTGCTGGCACTCCCTTTATGTGTATGTTGGTATACTTAATGGTATCATTTCTCTAAGGCTCAGTTTATTTTTCTTCATTTTTTTCCTCTGTTCTTTGGCTTACGTAACCTCTGTTGCTCTGTCTTTGAATTCACTACTTTTTTTTTTCTTCTGACAGTTCATATCTACTATTCAGAACCCTTTTGGTGAACTTCAAAATTGCATTGTACTTTTTTTTTTTTTTGGCCACTTTGGGTCTTTGTTGCTGTACACGGGCTTTCTCTAGTTGCGGTGAGCGGGTGCTGCTCTTCGTTGTGGTGCGCAGACTTCCCATTGCGGTGGCTTCTCTTGTTGCAGAGCACGGGCTCTAGGCGCGCAGGCTTCAGTAGTTGTGGTGCACGGGCTCAGTAGTTGTGGCACACGGGCTTAGTTTGCTCCGCAGCATGTGGGATCTTCCCAGATCAGGGATCGAACCTGTGTCCCCTGCGTTGGCAGGTGGATTCTTAACCACTGTGCCCCAGGGAAGTCCCTATTGTATTTTTCAACTCCAGAATTTCCACTTGTTTTTTTAAAAAATTATTCTTATATCTGTTGATATTATATATTTGATGTGACATTGTCATAATACCTCCCTTTACTTCTTTAATCATGCTTTAAAAATTTTTTTGTGAACGTATTTGTAAGGGCTATTTTGAAGTCTTTTTCTCTTAAGTCCAATACCTGGCCACTTTAACTGGCAGTTTGTGTTGACTGCTTTCTTTCTGCTTTATGGATCATGCTTTCCTGTTTCTTTATATGCCTCATAATTTTTGTTGGAAACCAAATATTTTAGATAATATATTGTAGTATCTCTGGATACTGGTTCCCCCTCCCAGGATTTATTATTTATTTATTTGTGTTTTAGTGATTTGCCTGGATCATTATAGTGGAGTGTTAAATCTCTGACGTTGTGCCTTTTGTTTTCAACAATGCCCTGGGACATTGTTCTACACACAAATCCAATCAAAGCGTGGGGAGAGTTTAGGAGCTGTTTTATGTTCTGCCTTTCCCTCTCCTTCTCCCTCAGCAAAATCCTTGAGCCAGGGCTCTGGAGCTAGGGTTGGGGACAATGGCAAGCTTCTCTGTGAGTGACAGCCCCACTCTAGCTGTTGGACACTAGATGGAGGTGGGATGAGGGGTGGTAGCAGCCTAAGGTTCTCTTGGCTTGCCTCTCTTGGCATAGAACCACTGTTTCATGAGCCAGGGCAAGGACAGTCAAGGCCTCAGTATTCTTAGTGTGCTATGCCCAAAATAGAGTCTCTGTTTCTCAAGTGGGAACTTGGTCAAAGAAAGGAGCTTCCAACTTCTTGACCATTCTTTCCCAGAACTTAGCCTAGTAATAGGTGTTCGAGGGCCAGATGAGAAACATTGATGCCCTGCTCTTAACCAGGAAGAAAGCCCTCTGACAGTGTGCTGGGGAAGTGAGGCAGCCTGTGTTCTTCGCTTCAGCAGTCCAGAGTGGAATCTCTTCCCTGCTGAGCAATCTTGGCTCCAACACCACAGACTCTCACCTTTCTTACCATATTTCTGTAGGTTTTCTTGAATGGAAGTTTCTTTGTTTGCCCTTAGGACCATTTCCAGAGGCTTTAATATTTGTTTTAATAATTTCACCAGTTTCACTGGGAGCAGGTCAGTGGAGTGTCTCATGCTGTCATTATAAAAGTCCATCTTCCAGGTTGGTTTTTAAAGTTTTCTACAAGAGGAAGTACAGATAGCTTGTAAAAGAAGGTTTGAGTGAGGGGACTCAAGAAAGAGAAAGAAGGGGAACTTGAGTGAGAAAACAGTGACATTTTTAAGTTGATAGGTTCACAGGAGATATAGGCTAATGAGGGAAGGATTTTGTGGTATGATGGGAAGATAAAAGGAAGGGATAGAAGTGGCCTACTTCATTGTTTGGATTCCTTTATGAGTTTGGGCTATTTAAAGACTTGGACTAAAAGTTTTGAAAACCAAGTGTTCTTTGTGAATGTGTGGTTTCTGTTTAGTAGCTTGCTGAACAAATAGCTTTTGTTTTGTTTTATTGACGTATAGTTGTTTTACAATGTTGTGTTAATTACTGCTGTGCAGCAGAGTGACTCAGTTATACGCATAGACATTCCCTTCCATTATGGTTTATCACAGGATATTGAATATAGTTCCCTGTGCTCTACAGTAAGACCTTGTTGTTTATCCATTCTATATATAAAAACTTACATCTGCTAACCCCAACCTCCAACTCCATACCTCCCCCAACCCTCTCCCCCTTGACAACCACCAGTCTGTTCTCTATGTCCATGGTTCTGTTTCTGTTTCATAGATAGGTTCATTTTTTGTGTCATATTTTAGATTCCACATATAAGTTATATCATATGGTATCTGTCTTTCTCTTTCTGACTTACTTCAGTTAGTATGATAATTTCTGGTTGCATCCATGTTGCTGCAAATGGCATTATTTTGTTCTTTTTTATGGCTGAGTAGTATTCCACTGTATATATTTAGCACATCTTCTTTATCCATTCGTCTGTCAATGGACATTTAGGTTGTTTCCATGTCTTGGCTATTGTGAATAGTGCTACTATGAACATAAGGGTGCATGTATTTTTTTTGAATTATAGTTTTGTCTGGATATATGCCCAGGAGTGGGATTGCTGGATCATATGGTAATTCTATTTTTAGTTTTCTGAGGAACCTCCATACTGTTTCCCACAGTGGCTGCACCAACTTACATTCCCATCAACAGGGTAGGAGGGTTCCCTTTTCTCCACAGCCTCCCCAGCATTTGTTACTTGTAGACTTTTTAATGATGGTCATTCTGACCAGTGTGAGGTGGTACCTAATTGTAATTTTGATTTGCATTTCTCTAATAATTAGCAGTGTTGAGCAAGCATCCTTTCATATGCCTATTGGCCATCTGTATTTCTTTGGAGAAATGTCTCTTTAGAACTTTTGCCCATTTTTTGATTGGGTTGTTTTCGTTTTTGTTGTTGAGTTGTATGAGCTGTTTGTAAATTTTGGGAAATCAAGCGCTTGTCGGTCGCATCGTTTGCAAATGTTTTCTTCCATTCTATAGGTTATCTTTTTGTTTTGTTTATGGTTTCCTTTGCTGTGCAAAAGCTTGTAAGTTTGGTTAGGTCCCATTTGTTTATTTTCACTTTTATTTCTATTGCCTTGGAATACTGACCTGTGAAAACATTGGTATGATTTATGTCAGAGAATGTTTTGCCTATGTTCTCTTCTAGGAGTTTTATGGTATCATGTCTTATGTTTAAGTCTTTAAGCCATTTTGAGTTTATTTTTGTGTATGGTGAGAGGGTGTTGAACAAGTAGCTCTATCCCACTGTTTAGTGTGTTATTTTAAAATGGAATACATTTTTTTCTGATTTTAGTTTATTTTTGTGCATAAATCCTTTTAGCAAACCCCCTAGAAGCATTAATAAACCCAAATTAGACTTTACTACTTATAACATTGAAGTCACACACCTGTGAGAAATTTTTAAATCAAATTTTAGCTTTATACTTGACAAGAAAAGTTGATTCATAGAGCAGCTGTGATTTTGCAAACTTGGATTATTATATTCAAAGTGGCTAGTTTATGTAGTGCTTTTTGTGATTTTTTTAAATAGAGTGACAGTTATATGTTCTTCAGGAGCCATAAGGCTTGTTTATTAAAAACACTCAGCTACAGCATCGTATTAACATGATAAATGTAGTTGCTTTTTTTCCTCTCAAAAATTTGGTGCCAGTCTGTCTGAATCAAATGATTTCAATGGAAATTAGGAAACTAAAGGGGCTTTCTGTTTTCCATCTGTTTTCAGAAGCAAGAGAAAAGCACTGAGCATTGTCTGTATACCTCCTTATCTTTCCCTAAGAATTTTTTCTTTAATCCTGTTCATTGGGAAACTGTAAAATAGTATTTCTCCCTCTCTATCAGTATCTTTCAGTATAAATTGTTGTGGGCTATTCATATTTTCTAAATGTTTGTTTCATTTTTTATGTTGGATTTTTATAAATCAGATCAATACATACTTCAGTCCTGATAGTGTGTGTGAGGGGTAAAGATAATTGTGAAACCAGGTCACATTTGAGATTTCAAGGCATAGGTGCCCAGCAATTTAAATGACTGCAAGATAAAGAAGAGTGAAAGCAGTGCGTGTGGTCTGCTGTGATGTAGGACCTAAAGCTGATTATAGAAAGTGTTTAGGGTTTGGGTAGGCTTTGAGGAATAGGGAAGACCTCCAGTTGGTACAAAAGGCTTGAAAGCAGCAATATGCATGGCATCTTCTGGGTACATGAGGTGACTACACTTCCTAGATTGGAAGGTTTCTAATAAGGAAAAATACCATTGGAAAGATTAATTGTGGTAGACCTTGAGTATGAAACCAAGAACTTTTGACTATCGTTTATACCGTGTGTGGTTAGTGAGAAGGCGTTAAAGCTTTTTTTTTTTTTTGCTGTACGCGAGCCTCTCACTGCTGCGGCCTCTCCCGTTGCGGAGCACAGGCTCCGGACGCGCAGGCTCAGCGGCCATGGCCCACAGGCCCAGCCGCTCCGCGGCACGTGGGATCCTCCCGAACCGGGGCACGAACCCGTGTCCCCTGCATCGGCAGGCGGACTCTCAACCACTGCGCCACCAGGGAAGCCCCGTTAAAGCTTTTGAGCAGACAGATGTCATGGCTAGTGACAGCATGTAGGGTTAGTTGAAAACTGTAGGCCCTCAAGCCCAATTTTCTCATTTTCTTTGTCCTTTGCTTTAATGGAGGAGTATGAATTATGTTTCAAATTAAAGTTTTTAAAGCTTACAGTTTATAACTCACCACAAGCTTCTACGTAAAACCCAAGAGTATTAACAATGAGCATGTAAAGACCTGAATAGTTCATAGGTAACTGAAGTGTTACGTAGTCAACTAGCCAAACTAGCTTGAATTCTGGTTATGCCACTCACTGTGTAATGTTGAACAAATTCTTTAACCTTTCTAACCCTGACCTGGAGTGTCAGGGTTAGACCCTGGAGTGGGAAGCTAATCATATTGCCCACTCAGGATTTTGAGCATTGAATAAGATAATATAAAGCATGTAAAGCTCTTAGCACACTGCCTGGCAAATAGTAAACATCTCTGATAAATACCTTTGCTGCTGTTAATTGTTGTTGTTGTTGTTGTTGTTATTTATCATTATCTAGTACTAATCGCTATCCAATTTTATTGTTTCCATGGAACATTGCATTCTGAATTTTGATCTTTTATTGTAGGAACACTCTTCCCATCTGGTCCAGAAAGAATCTCTCTCCTGTCCCACCCAAGTTTCAGGGCCCACTGGTGGCTTCTAGATTTTCTTTTCCTTTGTTCTAGTTGTCCTGCCTTGTCAATGAGGGCGTGCCAAAAAACCAGGAAGTCTGGGTGCCACCAAGAAGGCACTGTTTGCTGCCAGTTATGGGGGAGTGTGGTAAGCTCTGGTTTTATAGGGCACATGCAATATTAGATGTTTGTTTTGTGTTGTTTTCCTACAGGTAGGTTTTGTTATTACGCTTTAAAGTGTGGTGTTTATTATTCAGAAATTTAGACTTATCTTTACTTTTGTCAGGTTTAAGCCGTTTTTCCCATTCCAAACCTTGCAAGGATTCGAAGAAGATGATGAAGAGCATATCCATATACAACAATGGGCACTTACTGAAGGCCGCCTTAAGGTTACATTGTTAGAATGTAGCAGGTATGTTCTTTGTTTTGTCATTACTACATTATAGGAAAGAAAGTACACTGAAAATGTACTTGAGCAGTATTTGTGTTTATTCCCCGCTGTGTTAATTTATATTGTATTATCTGTAAATTCTTTAATTGTAAACTTCATAAAAGTAGTCCTTTCCAACTTATAAAAAATACAAACTATATTTTAGAAAGCATTCTAATGGCAGGGGTGATCATTTATCCTGCAGTAATTTCCAAACTTTTTAGATACATAATGCTCTGTTGGCATATTTCTTACTACCTATTAGAAAGCTGTTCATAGCATAACAGTTTTGAGAACTGTTTTTGATAATTGGAAATACCCTGGAAAGTTGCAAAACCAGACTTGTAAACTCCTGTGATTCTTAAAATTTTAGAGCTGGAAGGGAATCTCAGAAATAATCTTGCCCAGCCTCTTTATTTTTCCAGCCCCATAGTCTAAGCTATGTTCATACTTTGCTTGAACTACTTACTACATTAGCCTCCTTACTTATCTCCTAACACGGGTTACCATTATGACAACCAGAATGAGCTTTTCAAAATGCATATCTGATTGTCACTTTCCTACTTAAAATTCTCTAATGGCTTCCCCATTCCTCTTAGAATATAGACCCAAATCTTTTTCATGGCTTGCATGCCCCTCTTTACCTCTCTAGTTTCTTTCTCCACCCAGCCCCTCACTCACAGTGCTTCAGCCACATAGGCCTTCCTAAGAGAAGAGGTTGGCAAACTTTTTCTCTAAAGGCCCAGATAGTAAATATTTTAGGCTTTGTGATTCACATGGCTTCTGTTGCAACTACTCAACTCTGCCTTGTACTGTGAAAGCAGTCATAGATAGACAACAGGTAAATGAATGGGCATGGCATGGCTGTGTGCCCGTAAAACTTTATTATATGAATTTTATAATTTTTATGTGTCATAAAGTTCTTTTGATTTGTTTTTTTCAGCCATTGAAAAATGTGAAAACCATTGGTAGCCCACAGGCCGTATAAAAACAAGCAGTGGACTGGATTTGGCCCATGGACCATAGTTTGCCATTCCCTGCCTTAGATATTTTAACATACCAAGCTCCTGTGTTGACTCTCCACTATTTTCCTGGCTGAAGGCCCTACCCCATCTTCTGTTCCTTGAGACTAGCCTTTCTTGCTTCACCTTAAAAGCTGCCTCCTTACTGTGTCTCCTGATCATTCCAACTACAAATATAGTATCCTGATGCTACATTTCTGTGACCACTTATTTGATGCTTAATCACTCTATTTTTATTTTCAGCCCATAATAAAAAATAAGTGCTTGAGTCCAAGGTTTTATTTTATACCAGATATATCTGTATCCTTGCTAATAGGTTAATTTTGAGTATACTAATAATATGCTAAATATTTTTTTAAGTCTTGGAGTGAATCAATATTATGTATGATTATGTCAGAAAGTCTAGTTTAAAGGGAATTCTTTTATCAAAGAAAGACTGAATATGCTGTAAATTTTGTAAAAGGGACTGCAGTGTACAGTAAAATGATATATACAATAAAAATACGGCTCTACATAAGTCTGAATTTGAAGTAGCTAAGCCAATACGCTATGGTAAGCATAAGTATTAAATATCTAATTATAATTTGGGCTTGTCATATTATCATTTGGAAGGATGTTTTTCAAGTGGCCTGTGTCTGAGGAAATTTTGGACTGATACTTTCTTTCAGTGAATTTTCTTATAGATTCACAGGCATCAACATCATACCATTGGATTACCTTTTCCAAAATAATCATAGCAACTTCTAAACATTTGAAAGGCAGCTTTGTACAAAATTTCTTGACTCTCCTGTTGTTAATTCCTACCTACCTATTTACCTGCCCATCCCCAAACTTGCAAAGATAGCCTTGAAGAAGATTCATTGATTGATTCATTGAACAGATATTTAATGCAGTGTATATGATGTGTAATAGGTACTGTGCTAGGAACTTTAAAAAACTAGTTCTTTTGTCTTGGTGTTGCTGATGGGATTATGGATTAATTATATGTCTGTTGTTTGCGGCTTTTTTTTTTTTTTTTTTTTGCAGTACGCGGGCCTCTCACTGTTGTGGCCTCTCCCGTTGCGGAGCACAGGCTCTGGACACGCAGGCTCAGTGGCCATGGCTCACGGGCCTAGCCGCTCCGCAGCGTGTGGGATCTTCCCGGACTGGGGCACAAACCCGTGTCCCCTGCATCGGCAGGCAGACTCTCAACCACTGCGCCACCAGGGAAGCCCCCTGTTTGCGGCTTTTTAACCACTAGCTATTGTTGTCTCCTTTGCTCACCATTCTCTTGCTTTATTTGAGATACTGCTCCCTTAAAACCTTGGGTCAACCTTGAACCCAAGACTGCCTGAAGGCATTGAGAGAGTGTAGTCAGGCATTATTTAGGACATGTTGAATTGAGGTAAATAATACAAAGAAAAACATTATAATTTGTGAAGTATATGTATCCTATTTTATTTTAATAAGGAACTGTATAATGAATCTCTGAAAGAATATACAAGAAACCAATAAAAATTTTTATGGGGAAAAGGTTGAGGGAACTGGGTTAACGATGATGGACGGGGTGAAGGTGAGAGCCAAACTTTTCACTATAACCTTTTTTATACTGTTTGATTTTTGTGACTGTATCACCTTGTCAAAAAATATAAAAATAAAGACCAGTATTTCTGGAGAGTTGAAGGAGAAAGCATGGACAGTAGTTCATGTTCTTATGTTAGTCCTTGTAGGCCAGCACCTTTCCCCAGGTGACAGCTTAATCTTGGGAACAAGCACACTATCTCAATAGTGTTTTAGTCACTATCTTTATAAACCCAACCACGTAAAGTTACTTAGTGTTGTGGTGCTATGTGTTATTCACACAGTTTAAGGATTACTTAAAATTGTTAATGAAGGAGAGGATAAATTACTAATTACTATTTTCAGCTCATTCCTGCTTTTTTATTCTTCTCATATTCTTATTAAAATCTTTCTTACATTGTTGTTTTTCTTCTGAACATTTTTGTTAGTAGAAAAAAAAGAACTCTCAATTCATATAGATTACAAGTTTGTAAAAGTCAAACAAAAGAGGAGATACTACTGTAATCTAAGTATTTTCATTTTTCCTGCTTCTGAATATAAATTCATCTTGTGGGGTTTATTGTAATCTCTAAAACAGAAAGAAAATGACACTCTAGAGAAAATGGAAGAACAAATAACAGTGCCCCCTTTTTTGGAGGAAGGACAGAAAAATGCTTATCATTTATTTCAATTTTGGAAATTTAAGGCTTAAGACCTCTTGAGATATTTTTACCGTGACAAGTTCACTTAGTGATATGAGAAGATTTGAAACAAATAGAGGAAAGTTTTAGAATGATCAAATTTTTAAGAGCACATAAACCAATTAAGATTAGAACACTTCCATAGACCACTTGTATGTATATAACTTTGTTTTGAATTAGCTTACTGTCATGAGTTGAAGTTTCTTGAGTTCTTAGCCTTTAGGCATACATATTCACATTTCTCCTGCTTGACTGAGCACTATTTAAACATGTCAAGGTTGTTATAATGTCATAGGTTGTTATAATGTCATTGTTATAGTTTTAGCTTAATATTCTTATAAATGTTTATTTTTAAGCTTATTTTTTTAATAGATCTTTATTGGAGTATAATTGCTTCACAGTACTGTGTTAGTTTCTCTTGTACACCAGAGTGAATTAGTCATATGCATACATATGTCCCCATATCCTCTCCCTCTTGAGCCTCCCTTCCATCCTCCCTATCCCACTCCTCTAGGTCACGTGCAGAGCACCGAGCTGATCTCCCTGTGCTACGCTGCTGCTTCCCACTAGCTAACTATTTTACATTCCGTAGTGTACATATGTCCATGCTACTCTCACTATGCCCCAGCTTCTCCCTCTCACCCCGTGTCCTCAGGTCCCTTCTCTGTGTCTACATTTTTCTTCCTGCCCTGAAACTAGGTTCATCAGTACCTTTTTTTTTTTTTTTTAGATTCCATGTATATGCGTTAGCATACGGTATTAGTTTTTCTCTTTCTGACTTACTTCACTCTGTATGACAGACTCTGGGTCCATCCACCTCACTACAAATAACTCAATTTTGTTTCTCTTTATGGCTAATATTCCATTGTATATATGTGCCACATCTTCTTTATCCATTCATCTGTCAATGGACACTTAGGTTGCTTCCATGTCCTGGCTATTGTAAATAGTGCTGCAGTGAACATTGTGGTACATGACTCTTTTTGAATTATGGTTTTCTCAGGGTGTATGCCCAGTAGTGGGTCGTATGGTAGTTCTATTTTTAGTTTTTTAAGGAACCTTCATACTGTTTTCCATAGTGGTTATATCAATTTGCATCCCCACCAACAGTGCAGGAGGGTTCCCTTTTCACCACACCCTCTCCAGCATTTATTGTTTCTAGATTTTTTTTTTTTCAAAAATTGGGTGCTGTCTCAATTATCCTTTATTTGTAGTTTACCTTGAATTACTCTGGTAACCTATTGAGGTGTTTTTTTTTTTTTTTTTTTCTCCAATTCGCGCTGTCTCGGCGCATGTACGTGTCACCAGCTCTTTTTTTTTTTTTTTATGGCTGTGTTGGGTCTTCGTTTCTGTGCGAGGGCTTTCTCTAGTTGTGGCAAGTGGGGACCACTCCTCATCGCGGTGCGCGGGCCTCTCACTATCGCGGCCTCTCCTGCCGCGGAGCATAGGCTCCAGACGCGCAGGCTCAGCAATTGTGGCTCACGGGGCCAGCTGCTCCGTGGCATGTGGGATCCTCCCAGACCAGGGCTCGAACCCGTGTGTCCGGCATTGGCAGGCGGACGCTCAACCACTGCGCCACCAGGGAAGCCCTAGATTTTTTGATAATGGCCATTCTGACCAGAGTGAGGTGATACCTCATTGTAGTTCTGATTTTCATTTCTCTAATAATTAGTGATGTTGAGCAGCTTTTCATGTGCCTCTTGGCCATCTGTATGTCTTCCTTGGTGAAATGTCTATTTAGGTCTTCTGCCCATTTTTGGATTGGATTGTTTGTTTTTTTGATACTGAGCTCCATAAGCTGTTTGTATATTTTGGAGATTAATCCTTTGTGTGATGTTTCATTGGCAAATATTTTCTCCCATTCTGAGGGTTGTCTTTTTGTCTTGTTTATGGTTTCCTTTGCTATGCAAAAGCTTTTAAGTTTAATTAAGTCCCATTTGTTTATTTTTGTTTTTATTTCCGTTACTCTGAAAGGTGGGTCAAAAAAGATCTTGCTGTATTTTATGTCAAAGAGTGTTTTTCCTGTGTTTTCCTCTAAGAATTTTATAGTGTCTAGTCTTTCATTTAGGTCTTTAATCCTTTTGGAGTTTATTTTTGTGTATGGTATTAGGTAGTGTTCTAATTTCATTCTTTCACATGTAGCTGTTCAGTTTTCCCAGCACCACATATGGAAGAGGCTGTCTTTTCTCCACTGCATGTTCTTGCCTCCTTTGTCATAAATAAGGTGACCATATGTGCATGGGTTTATCTCTGGGCATTCTATCCTGTACCATTGATCTATATTTCTGTTTTTGTGCCAGTACCATACTGTCTTGATTACTGTAGCTTTGTGGTATAGTTTGAAGTCGGGGAGCCTGATTCCTCCAACTCCGTTTTTCTTTCTCAAGATTGCTTTGGCTATTCGGGGTCTTTTGTGTTTCCATATGAATTGTAAAATTTTTTGTTCTAATTCTGTGAAGAATGCCATTGGTAGTTTGAAAGGGATTGCACTGAATCTGTAGATTGCTTTGGGTAGTATAGTCATTTTCACAATATTGATTCTTCCAATCCAAGAACATGGTATATTTCTCCATCTGTTTATATCATCTTTGATTTCTTTCATCAATGTTTTATAGTTTTCTGAGTACAAGTCTTTCACCTCCTTAAGCAGGTTTATTCCTAGGTATTTTATTCTTTTTGTTGCGATGGTAAATGGGATTGTTTCCTTAACTTCTCTTTCTGATTTTTCGTTGCTTGGTGTATAGGAATGCCAGAGATTCTGTGCATTAATTTTGTATCCTGCAACCTTACCAAATCCATTGGTTAGTTCTAGTAGTTTTCTGGTAGCATCTTTAGGATTTTCTATGTATAGTATCATGTCATCTGCAAACAGTAACAGTTTTACTTCTTCTTTTCCAATTTGGATTCCTTTTATTTCTTTTTCTTCTCTGATTGCCATGACTTCCAAAACTATGTTGAATAAGAGTGTGGAGAGTGGACATCCTTGTCTTGTTCCTGATCTTAGTGGACATGCTTTCAGTTTTTCACCATTGAGTATGATGATTGCTGTGGGTTTGTCGTATATGGCCTTTATTATGTTGAGGTAGTTTCCCTCTATGCCCATTTTCTGGAGAGTTTTTATCATAAATGGGTGTTGAATTTTGTCAAAAGCTTTTTCTGCATCTATTAGTATTACAGTCATATTAAGATTATTATTTTTAAATTTATAATTTATAGTCCATCTTCTAAAGGATTTTAGGTATTTTGCAAAGAAAATAATATACCCATGTGCAGTTAAATAGAAAATAAATTAGATCAAAAACAACCATGTAGAGAAGAGAAGATCAGTTTTCTGGCAGCAAAGGAAACTTGATGGAGTTCCTAGTTTTTATTTCTTGATAAACTGTGCATGTTTTTCAGGGGAAAAGAAATTCTGACCTCAAATTCTAGGAGGGATTTGTCCCCTACATCTTTGTGTAAAAGACATTGAACAATGTAATGGGTCTCTTTTCCCTTCTTTTCTCTTTTCTCTTCTCTCTTTTCTTTTCCTGGTTTTAGCAACCAGTTATATTCTTTAAAAAACAAACTTAAGATTATAGTCAGTGAAGGCAAAGCCTATAAAGTTCTGTTGTGTGAGAGTTCTGTACTCTAGCGCAGTATATTTAGGATAGTCTGTCCTAATTATAGATAGAAGTTCTAATTAAGGTCATTTCTTCACTGAGTCACACTTACACTGTTCTAAAGCCTCTATTTTCTCAGCACCTTTTAGAGTGTTGTTTTTTCTGGGTTCCAAAAATACATCATTTTTAAAATTTTTAAATGTTAACACAAATACAGAAAAACCACAGCGCGTGACATTCTTCTTTCATTACCAAGAGTTCTCCCTTATTCCATAATTATCTATCATCAGCATGGACTCATGTATTCCTATTTTTTTCAATCACTATAATTCTTTACCATCCTTAATTATTTTGGTGCCTAAATTATCTCATATATGACCACTAGGAGCCTCTTCAAATAACCCTGTATTTTTTTCTTTGCTTTTCTTCTTCTTCTCCCCCTCCCCCTCCTCCTCCCCACCCCCGTCCTCCTCCTTCTTTTCTTTCTTCTTCTTTTTTTTCTTTTTTTCTTCTTTTTAGGTCTTCACTACTTTCTGGTACATATAACAAGCTGTTCCAGGTTCATTTTGTATCTTCCCCATCAGAGTCCTAGAATCGGCTATTTTTCCAAAAAGCCCTGGTTCCTTCTGGTAGAGAATGATATTAGGAATCAAGATCTGGGTGTTGGGTATGTTCATTGCTACTTCATGTATTCATAGGGCCCTTCAGTGAACAGAGTTAGGAAATACATATATGTGAAGACACTTGTAAACATACACACACACACACACACACACACACAATTTAGAAATCATGAGTTCACCTGATACTTCCAATTCCATTTCATCCTCATAGGGTTGTTCCTTGCCTTGGTTCTTCCCCGCCTTGGTTCTTCCCCCTTTTGTATTTTTATGTCCCTTGAGCCCTGACTCCGAATAACATCAGCACTTTGACTCATTTGCTCAATCCTATTCTACATCTCAGATAGTTTTGAAATTGCTTTGTCCCTACGTGAGCAGAGAACATACTTACTAAAAGGAATTCAGGATTTATTTGCAGTTCTCCCCTACCCTACCCGTTGAGGGCATGTGGTCATGTACTGTATTCATAAATTAGAATAATTTTTCCCCTTTAGTGTGATTATGTTGTTCATTTGAAATGTAGCTGGGTTCGTTTCAGTTTGCTCTCAGTTTCAGTCTCCCCCCACCCCTGCCTTTCTATCCTTATTGATTCCTATTTTTTCATATGTAGAGCATTAACATGCTTCTATGACACAAAACTACAAAAATATCTACAGACAGCCCTTACTCAGCCTGGCACTGTGTTAAACAAAACCTTGCATGTCAGAACAGTGCAAAGCAGGGACACAGTTCTGATATGCAGTTAACACAAAGTGAGGACTGCCAGTACTATCATTTGGATCTTGTTTACTGTTTTTTTTTTTTATCTAGTTCTGTCAGTTAGTGAATGAAGTGTGTTAAATCTTCAACCATGACTATTAATTTATCTCTTCTTTTGTAATTTGGTTATTAGGTGCATATTTCTTCATTTTTTTAACATCTTTATTGGAGTATAATTGCTTTACAATGGTGTGTTAGTTTCTGCTGTATAACAAAGTGAATCAGCTATACATATACATATATCCCCATATCTCCTCCCTCTTGCGTCTCCCTCCCACCCTCCCTATCCCACCCCTCTAGGTGGTCACAAAGCACCAAGCTGATCTCCCTGTGCTATGCGGTTGCTTCCCACTAGCTATCTGTTTTACATTTGGTAGTATATATAAGTCCATGCCACTCTCTCACTTCATCTCAACTTACCCTTCCCCCTCCCCGTGTCCTCAGGTCCATTCTCTACATCTGCATCATTATTCCTGTCCTGTCCCTAGGTTCTTCAGAACCTGTTTTTTTTAGATTCCATATATATGTGTTAGCATACGGTATTTGTTTTTCTCTTTCTGACTTACTTCACTCTGTATGACAGACTCTAGGTCCATCCCCTCACTACAAATAACTCAGTTTCATTTCTGTTTCATATTTCTTCTTGACATAATGACTCTTTTATCATTATGAAGGTTCCCTCTTTGTCTCATAATATTTCTTGTCTTAATATTTATTTCATCTGATATTGATATAGCAGCTACAGATTTCTTATTATTTTCATGGTGTATGTGTGTGTGTGTGTGTGGTAGATACATATATATATATATATATTTTTTTTTTTTGCGGTACGTGGGCCTCTCACTGTTGTGGCCTCTCCCGTTGCGGAACACAGGCTCCAGACACACAGGCTCAGTGGCCATGGCTCACGGGCCCAGCCACTCCACGGCATGTGGGATCTTCCTGGACCAGGGCACGAACCCGTGTCCCCTGCATCAGCAGGTGGACTCTCAACTACTGCGCCACCAGGGAAGCCCTATCTTTTTTTTAACAACCTTTTACTTTCGATCTATTTCTGTCTTTATATTTAAATTGTATCATATGTCATAAACAGTTGGCTCTTGCTTTTATGTGTATAACAATCTCTGCCTTTTCATTGGCATGTTTAGTTCCCTTATACTTAATGTAGTTATTGATGAGCTTGTGTTTTTAGGTCTGCCATTTTGCCATTTGTTTTTTGTCTCGTGTTTTTTTTTTCTCTCCTCTGTTTCTTTTCATCCTTCCTGTCTTGTGAATCAAATCTTTTTTAGTATTCCATTTTAATTCCTTTATTGGCTTGCTAACTATAGTTTTACACTGTGTATATAGTTGCTCTAAGAATTGGAGTATGCATCTTTAATGTATCCCATATACTTAGAATATTGTTACTTAAGGTAAATTACAAGAACCTCATAATAGTATATTTCCATTTATGCCCACATCATCAGTGTTGGTCATATACAGGTATCCCCTGCTTTTTGAAAGTTTGCTTTACACCACTTCACCTTTATGAAAGACCTACTTTAGTACCTGTTTTTGCTAACTGAAAGAAATTTGAAGAGGATTTTTACTTTTACAGAAATTGAAAAGAGAAAATGTCATTCAACCTTTGTTTTGCAGCAAGCTGTTATAGAGGTAGCTGTGTACCCTAGCAGCAGTGAGAGTGACACCACCAAGCTCCTTCTCTGGGAACATTCAGCATCCCAGCATCAAGCCGCTGTAGCTTTGAACTGTGTCTGTGAACATCTGTGCTTTATCTTGATTTATTTTGTGCATCCGTTAGTAAGATGTGTCCTAAGATAATTGCTTCTGCCCTTTACACCATTTTTGCTTACAAAAAGTTTCATAGGAATGCTCTACTTTTGGATAGCGGGGGGAAACCTGTATATTACATTCATATATGTTATTAACCCATCAGTAGTGTTATTTTTAGCTTTAAACAGTCATATGTCTTTTAAAGAAATTAAAAGAAACAATTTTTTTTTTACATCTACTGTATATTTAACATTTCTATTGCCCTTCATTCCTTCCTTTAGATCAAAGTTACCATCTGGTATCCTGTCCCTCCAGCCTCAAGAACTTCCTTTAGCATTTCTTGTTATTTAGGTTTGCTGGCAACAAATTCTCTTTTTTTGTTTATCTGGAAATTTACTTTTCATTCAGTTGTGAAGGATAGTTTTCCTGATACAGACGTCTAAGCTGACAATTATTTTCCTTCAACACTTTAATTATTTCAATCCTATATTCTGATGAGAAGTCAGCAATCAATCTTACGGCTCCTCTCCATGTGCAATGTGTCATTTTTCTGTAGCTGCTTTCCAAGTTTTCACTTTGGCTTTCAGTCCTTTGACTATGTCTAGGGGTAATTTTCTTTGTTTGTTTGTTTTTAATGCTTCTATTTCAGTGAACTTCTTGGATATGTGCATTAATGTTTTCAGTCAAATTTGGGAAGTTTGGGGGCATTATTTTTTCAGATATTTTTTCTGCTTCTTTCTTTTTCACCTCTCCTTATGGGATTCCAAATTACATATATGTTGGGCTGTTTCATTTTCCCCATAGGTCCTTGAGGTTCAGTTTGTTTCTTTAAACTCTTCTTTTTTTCTCTGTGTTCTTTGGATTGAGTAATACTAATCTGTCTTCAAGTTCACTGAGTCTTCTGCTATCTCCAGTCTGCTATCTCCAATTTTTAATTTCATTTATTATGCTATTCAGCTCTAGAAGTTCAATTTTGTACAGTTATCATTTCTCTGTTGAGAATACCTATCTTTTCACTCATTATTGTGTTTTCTTTCATTCTTTGAACAAGATGTTCTTTCAATTCTTTGAGTATATATATATTTTTTCTTTGAAAAAAAAATACATAAATGCTGCATTGAAGTCTTATCATCTGGACCCATTAGGAGTCAGTTTTTATTGACCCCTGTCCTGTTGACCATCGGTCATACTTTCTTCTTTTCTTTGATTGAAAACTGGACATTGTAGATGATGAGTTGTAGCAACTCTGTATTCTCTTATATTCTGAGGATGATTGATTTTCTGTTCTAGTGGGCAGTTAACTTGCCTATTATCAAGTTGCAAACTTTGTCTCCGTACTCTTCCCACCCTCCCCATCTTCCCAGCAAAGCATATATTTCTCTCATATATTTCTCTTCTTCCTTTGTCTTCCCACTGCTGCCTTTTTAGACTGGTGCCCTAATTTTTCCTTCTTTATTTAGCAGTCAGCCAAGGATTTGAGCAGAGATGGGACTTACCCTCTCAGTGATTTCTTTGTCTCCCCATAATTTCTAGCTGCTCTGCTGGCTCTGCTGGCTTTGCACTGTATCCTGATTCTTGAAACCCATAAGGCTTCAACTTTCTGCTGCTTGAACTACACCACCGTTTTCCTGCAGCCATAGCCCTGAGCTGTGAAAACCCCACGCTAGCAGTTTGTACTCCTTGTTGCAATTTTATGAAATTAGACTGTCCTCTGCCTTCTGTCTGCTTTGGGAAGGTTTACATTGTCTTTAAATGTGTTTTTAAAATTCTTTTTATCCAGTTTTTATAACTTCAGTCTGTTGGAGAGTTTGTGTGACCACTTTACCACTATTACCAAAAGTACTGTTCACTTGGTTTTCTTGAGGATGTTGTTGACAGGTATTGCCTTTGTTTTCCTGGTTGTTCTTTGTGCTTTAATGGGAGGATTTGGGGAGACTCAAAACCATGCTACCACCACTGCCATCCTTCTAGAACCAGAAATACATATTTTTACTTTGATTTTATAAGGCAAAGGAAAGGATTTAATTATGTGATTAAACTATTTTGAAATAGAATCAGCTGTTTCTTTTATTAGGTGAGGCAGCTTCAAGGTAAAAATTTGGTAGAAGGAATTAATACTTTAAGTAGCATTATATCCATATTATATAGTGAAATGTTTAGTTCTTCTATAGAGAAGGCTGTTAACATGGAATTTTGAAATTCGTTTACAAGATGAGCTGTTTTAGAAGTTAAAACCAAAGAAATATTTCTAGCTTGCATTTGTTTGTGGTCTTCCATTTATTTTAGTATTGAGTTTGATTATATTCACTTGTTTATTTTTGACTCAAGTGGTAACTGATTTTTTAAAAATTTTATCTGCAGTAAATAAGGCTAAATATTAACTCCCCGCCACCCCGAGTAGTTGGTAAATGTGTGTTCCTTATACTCTGCATTTATTTTAATGTTTGACAGTTTATCTTTTTTAAAAAGAGAAAATATCTAACTAAATTTGAGTATATTTGGGGGCATGACTCTACAAATACCTCTGTTGTTACTAATAGCGTTTACTTATTACCTGCAATATATAATATATGGTAGGTACTTTGCATTCATTATTTCAGCCCTCAGAACATCTTTATGAGATTAGTATTATATCCATTTTACAGATGAAGAACTGAGATCCATAAGTTACTTGCCCAAGACCCCATAGCTGGAATTTGAATCTAGGTTTGTTTGACTTCAAAATCCTTCACTCATTCTATCTTCATAGCCATTTTTTAAAACTTGTTGAAGAAAATTTTGTTTCTTAAATTTTTCATATTATGTTAGAGTATATAAATTTTGGAAATTTTTTTTACCTATTTGAAGGCAAGTCATTATATTTTTTAAAAAATTACCTTTTCAAGAAGATCTTGGGATATAGAAATGTGCATTAGTAATGAAGCATCATTAAGATAAAGGCTGAAGTTGTTTCCTTCATGGAGGAGAGATGAAAGGAAATTAGCTCAAACATGAGACATTTAAATTTTTGTAAGGGAAAACTTCCACTCAGAACGAATTACTTGGAGCTGTTGCTGAATATACTCCTAGTGGTTTTTAAAGCTATATAGATCTATAATCATAAAGGCCTGTCAAGGTTGCTTTTGACTAGAAGAAGACTTTTCAGAAGATTACAAATTTAGAGTTCATTTGTCCTGGGTTTATGTAGGTATTCTTTCCCCACCTCCTCTTTCCTAAGATTACTGTGTTGGAAAATAGTATTTTTTCTTTTGTAATTGTACAGGCATAGCTCCAGAACACCACAATAAAGTGAATATGACAATAAAGCGAATGACATGAATTTTTTGGTTTCCCAGTACATATAAAAGTTATATTTATACTATACTGTAGTCTGTTAAGTGTGTGATAGTATTATGTCTAAAAAACTGTACATACCTTAATTGCAAACTACTTTATTGCTAAAAAATGCTAACCGTCATCTGAGCCTTCAGCGAGTCGTAAAATCTTTTTGCTTGTGGATAATCTTGCCTCGATGTTGATGGCTGCTGCAACTGATCAGGGTGGTGGTTGCTGAAGGTAGGGGCGGCTGTGGTAATTTCTTACAGTAAAACAACAGAGAAGTTTGCTGCATTGATTGACTTTTCCTTTCACAGATGATTTCTCTGTAGTGTGCAGTGCTGCTTGATAGCATTTTACCCACAGCAGAACTTTTTTCAAAATTGGAGTCAGTCCTCTCAAATCCTGCCACTGCTTTATCAACTAAGTTTATGTAATAGTCTAAATCCTTTGTTGTCATTTCAAAAATCAGTTGAGTTTGCCATCTTACATGGGAATGATTGGTGGTGCCCCAAAATAATTATAATAGTAGCATCAAAGATCACTGATCATAGATCACCATAACAAATATAATAATAATGAAAAAGTTTGAAATACTCCGAGAATTAACAAAATGTGACACAGACACGAAGTGAGCAAATGCTGTTGGAAAAATGGTGCTGATAGACTTGCTCGATGCAGGGTTGTCACAAACCCTCAATTTGTAAAAAAATGCAATATCTACGAACTGTATAGTAAAGCAAAGAGCAACAAAGCAAGGCACAATAAAACGAGGGTATGCCTGTATACCTCTACTGCTACTTCATACAGCAAAACAGCTGTTTTAATTCTTCTGATGTCTGAATTGTAAACGAATTTAAGAAATTAAGTATGAACCCAGATGACATAAAGCCAACACTATGTTTTAAAATGCCAAACTCCAAAATGTTTAAGTGTAATGTTGGCATGCTATATACTTAATATATGATACTTTCAACAAAAGTGAACTGTAAAATGAACTGTGGTCAGAAAAATAAGAATTCAAAATAGTGTTTTATCTGAATTTTCCCTCTCTTTGCACCATTATTCCATGACTGTCAATTAGTTCTTCTAATGAATTTATTGATGTCTGAAGGTGATATTAAGATACACTGTTTTCAGAAATTGCTGTTTATATATGGATTGCATAGAAAGAGAAATTGAAGGCCCAGAGACAAGAGGTATTTAGGTTAAAGGTGAGGAAGTAAATTCTTGAAAGACGTGTATTAGTAGAAACAGGAAGGGATAACTGATATAAGTAGGATAGGGTTTAGTGACTGACTGAATATGTGGATGGGAATAGGTGGAAGAGGCAAAGGAATGTTAAGGATTTGCGTTTAGGAGAATTATGGTCTCATTGACTTTGATTTGGTCATCAAGTATTGATTATTTTCTAATATTAGAGATATAAAGATCAAGACAAAGCTTCTCCCTTTCAGGACTCTGGGGGCAATAGAGGTGCTTGTTTCAGAGGGAGATGAGTTTGACTTTATATGTCTTAAGTAGTAGGGCATGGTTAGATTTCCTTGTAGAAGTGTTCTGCAAACTTGACGGTTTAGACATGGAGAAGGAGAAAGACAGGGACTGGAGATTAGGTTTGGAGGTCTTCGTCATAGACAGGGAGAGTTAAGTCCTGGGTGGGATAATTTCCAAGGGGGAGGAGTATAGACCAGAGGTAAGCATATATAGGAGGTCAGCCAAGTTTGATTCTTTTCACAACCCTTGAGGTGATATTTGACTCCCTTCAGGTGTGAGATTCTTCTTTCAAATTAAGTTTAATCATCCAAAAAAAGAAAAAAAGATTTTTGGTTTTCACTTTTGATTATAAAAATGACTTTCTTATAGAAGGGTGCACAGGGAATTCCTTTTCTTTTCTCAGTGGTTTGGTCTTGAGTCATATAAATTCTCTGTTTGTTTCTTGATAGGTGATGTTTGTGCTTATGCTCAACATGAGGTTTCAATATACCTTTGCCTTTAAAAAAAATAAACATTTTGAAATTGGAAAGAACTTTTATAGAGCTAATAGCTCTTTCCAGAGACAGATGTCTAAAGGCGATTTTCTTTGCCTTTTTTGTTTTCAGTACAGACTCCTACTCCCTTAGGAAGTAGTAATAGTACAAATGTATTTGTACTCGTTTCTTGCTAATTCAGTATATGTTGAATGTTCATTTCACTCAAAATATGTATTAACCAGTGACCGTTGCTACTTGTTTCTGGTGATTATATAATTTGAATGGTAAATCTTTGTTTAACTCAAGACTGAATTGTAGATGTACAATGAAAGTGGATACTTTTGTTTTAAATGTTCTATATAAACTAAAGCAAATGCCTTCTTAATTCACCCAGTTGGCTGGTACTAGTGGTACAGTGGAAACTCCTTTCTGGCGTTTATCTAGAAAATTATATGTTTTTCCAAATCAGTCAAGATATCAGTCAAGAAATCAGGAAAATGGGGGATACTATTATTATTCTTCTAAAAGAATTAAATCTTAATCAACATAGAGTCATTAGTAGTTGAAGGAATCCACTGATTGCAAGTCAAAAGCAGGTTCAGGCTAACATAGGAATTATGTCCTGGGAACCAGATCTGGTGCTTGTAGGAGAGAAACAGTCAGTCTAAGCAGTCAGTCTCAGGTATCTCTTTTTCCCTGTCTGTTGCTAATGGTGGGTCATTCTTGAAAACAAAATAAATATTAAGAAGTTTATACACATAATATACTTTATACAGATCCTAAGAAATAATACTTTTTTAAAAGAAATAAATTTTCTAAGCAAAATAGATCCTTACTAAATTGGCATTTATGACACATGGTTTAGTGTAGTGTTGTTAGCTTTTCTAGAGTACTAGTAATGTTTGCTCAGTTCTTCCAGAATATTCACCATTGGCTACAGATCTTTGTAACTACTTCAACAGAAGAAATGTAAAGAGTAGAAGTGAGTATCGTGGAGTGCTCTGACATAGAATCAGAAGTTGATCTAAAATCAGAATTAATAAAAGCAGTATCTATTTCAATGGCAAAATTAAATTCAGGGTAATCAGACAAAATATTTTCATCCTTAAGAAACGAAATAGGGCCTCCCTGGTGGCGCAGTGGTTGAGAGATCGCCTGCCGATGCAGGGGACGCGGGTTCGTGCCCCGGTCTGGGAGGATCCCACATGCCGCCGAGCGGCTGGGCCCGTGAGCCATGGCCGCTGAGCCTGCGCGTCTGGAGCCTGTGCTCCGCAACGGGAGAGGCCACAACAGTGAGAGGCCCGTGTAACGCAAAAAAAAAAAAAAAAAAAAAAAGAAACGAAATAAACATCTGAAGCAACATAGAGCCTAACAAACCAATCTAAAGGTGTTTTTGGAAGTACTTTTAATAGTTGATCAGTTGCTTTTAAAATGAAAGTTTTCTGTATCTGGAATATTTGTCACAAAACAAAGATCAAGGCTATCTGATAGGGCAGTTAATGTTTTATGTACTTTAACATTTCATTGTTGGGCTTCCCTGGTGGTGCAGTGGTTGAGAGTCCGCCTGCCAATGCAGGGGACGCGGGTTCGTGCCCCAGTCAGGGAGGATCCCACATGCCGCGGAGCGGCTGGGCCCGTGGGCCATGGCCGTTGGGCCTGCGCGTCCGAAGCCTTTGCTCTGCAATGGGAGAGGCCACAACAGTGAGAGGCCCGCCTACCGCAAAAAAAAAAAAAGAAAAAAAAATGTCATTGTTAAGAATGATAACTATTAAATGTTAAATATTTGTGGTATTTCAATATTTTAAATGATTTTTATTTGGATTTTTTTTTTTTTTTTTTTTGCGGTATGTGGGCCTCTCATTGTTGTGGCCTCTCCCGTTGCGAAGCACAGGCTCCGGACGCGCAGGCTCAGCAGCCATGGCTCACGGGCCCAGCCGCTCCGCAGCATGTGGGATCTTCCCGGACCGGGGCACGAACCCGTGTCCCCTGCATCGGCAGGCGGACTCTCAACCACTGCGCCACCAGGGAAGCCCTGGAATTTATTTTAAGGGACCCTTCTTTTAATATTTTCTGTTATCAAATGTCAACATCAGATAAAAATCCATTTTCTATTTTATTGAAATACATAATCTTATTGCAGTGTATTGATTCATAGTAAAAATAAAACAAGCATTTATTATTATATCTTTTTGTAACAAATCTCTGAGACTTTTGATATAACCCTAATGAACGCTCATTATTCTTTTTCTCTTTAAACAGCTTTATTGAGATATAATTCACATACCATATAATCTATCCATTTAAAGTATATGATTTAGTGTGTTTTAGTATGTTCAAAGGGTTCTACAGCCATCATCACAGTCTAATTTTAGAACATTTTTGTCCCTCTCAAAAAAACTCCATACTCATTAACAGTCAATTCCTAATCCCCCTTGTCCTCCTCCCCCAGCCCTTAAGTAATCAATAGTCTACTTTCTGCCTCTATAAATTTGCCCATTTCCAGACATTTCATACAGTATGTGGTCTTTTGTGACTGGCTTTTTTCACTTAGCTTGTTTTCAGGGTTCATCCATATTGTAGCAGGTATCATTACTTCATTTCCTTTTGTTGCCCAATAATATTCCATTGAATGTATATGCCACGTCTTATTTACCTATTCATGAGCTGATGGACATAAGGGTTGTATTCACTTTTTGACTATTATGAATGATGCTGTTATGAACATTCATGTCAAGTTTTGTATGAATGTATGCTTTCATTTTTCTTGGTTATTTACCTAGGAGTGGAATTTCTAGGTCATATGTTAACTCTATGTTAACTTTTTATGGAATTGCCAAAATATTTTTCAAAGTGGCTGCATCATTTTACAACCCCTCCAGCAATGTGTGAAGATTCTAGCTTCTCCACATCCTCACCCATACTTGTTATTGTCTCTTTTTTAATTAGCCATCTAGTGGGTATGAAGTGGTATCTCATTGTGGTTTTGATTTGCATTTCCTGATGGCTAATGGTGTTGAGCATATTTTCATGTGCTTATTGGCTTTTTGCATATCTTCTCTGGAGAAATGTCTATTCATTTTCTTTGTCCATTTTTAAATTAGGTTATACTAGGTCCTTACGAGATACATGATTTGCACATATTTTCTCCCATTTTGTGGAGTGTCTTTTTGCTTACTTGGTGGTATCCTTTGAAGCACAAAAATTTTTCAGTGAAGTCCCATTCACCTATTTTTTCTTTTGTTACTTGTGCTTTTGGTGTCCTATCTTAAATCATTGCCTAACCCAAGGTCACAAAGATTTGCTTTTATGTTTTCTTATTAGACATTTAGGTCTGTGACTTATTTTGAGTTAATTTTTGTTGTGCTTTTTTAAAATGTAAAAAAGGGTGTTATGAAAAATACAGAATGACTTATGGTTTTAGGGGGAGATTCCAAGCATTATGCTTTCTTATTCCTGAATCCTGTAATATCTGTTGAGAATTTGAGAGTACTAGCTGGTGCATAGCCTTCTCTGCATGACCATAAAGGCCTTTAGGTAGTTTGCTCTTTTGGACACATGGTGGCAGCAGAGCTTTGATGAATGAAAATTCTCATTTTCCTAAACTTAGTATTTTATAATTATGAATCTTCTTAATGCTCTTGGCAGTAAATTGTTGAGCAGTTAAGTTTAAATTGCCTTTCAGATTAAAAATTATTTAAATTTATGAACTTTTCTTTGCCATGAGTTTATTCTGACTTTTCAGGTTATGAAGCCAGTTTATGAGGTATGGACATGATTTGCTTGAGTTCTCCAACCTTAGGACACAATTTTCTCTTATTACTCTAAGGTCTTTTATCCACTTTTCTTTCATTATCTCACTCCTATCCCTGTGATCTTCGTGTAGAGATAAAGTAATAGAGTAGCAGTCAAAATGTTGATTAATGCTAAAGATAGTCTCAAACTTACTCCTAAAAAACATTGGCAGACTTACATTCTGACTTAGAAGATAGATAACATAGAAGTTGAGCATGTGGGTAACAGTTTTTTCCTTCAATAAGAAAAACTGCTTTATGTCTTCTCAAGATTGGACCCAAGATTTCCTTTTTAGATCTGAATATTAAACAGTAAAATTAAGTGATACAATTATTCCTTGACAATTATTTTCAAGGTAATAGAAATAATAAACATTTATTGAGCACTGACTGTTTGCGAGACACTATGCTAAATGTCTTATATGCATTGTCTTTTATTCTCACAACAGCTCTAAGAGGTAAGTTTTATTTTTGGCCTGAATTTTCCAGAGGAAGAGATGGGTTTAGAGAAGTTAAATAATTTGCCCAAGGTCACATTAGTAGGTAGAGATGTACGTGTATGTATGTGTGTTCATAGCAACTATATTGTACTATTTTATGTTTAATTTTTACAGATATGGTATCATACTGTATAGATGTATCACTCTGCAACTTATTTTTAAAATTCAAATCTATAGCTGATTTGAAAATCTATAGCTTTTGCTACTGTGTATAGATATCTGGTCAATTTGTTTACCTCATGAATAGATACCACTTTCTATTTCTTTGATTTAGCTGCTGAATAACAGCTTGTCCTAGAATTTCACCTAATTTTTAGCTTTACTTTTCCAGTAGAGGGTATACGAAGTGTTTAATTAAATTTTTTCCTCTGTTGACAGTAATTTATTACTTTTTAGTATAATGATCAGAAAGAAAAAGTTTAATGCATAGAATTGGTATAATAGTCCCCTTGTTTTATTTTATACTGCAGGTTACTTATTTTTGGATCCTATGACAGAGAGGCAAATATTCATTGCACACTTGAGCTGAGCAGTGGCGTTTGGGAAGAAAAACAAAGGAGTTCTATTAAGACGGTAAAATAGATTTGCATAGCTTTACATCTGTATAAAGTTTATATTCTATAAGTGTTGTTTTATTAATATTTCTGTATCCTAGAGTTATTTTTGGTCATATGCAAATAATTATGAATAGCTCTTAATTTGTCTTGTTGCAATATATCCATAATAAAATGAATCATGTAAAACTAGAGTATTGATTGCTTGCATAAGAAACCTTGTCTAACTAATTTTCCTTTTATAACTTTAAAGTTGTTTCATAGTTGTGGAATCAGGAGGAAATGATTCCGAACACCTTAGAAAGCTTGTAAATTCAGAGCATTCATTCATTGATCAGATATTTCATGAGCACTTACTTTGTACCAGGCACTGTGTTAGATGCTGGGGAAACAGTTCAAGACAAGAGACCCTGTTTTTGTGGTGCTGTCATAGGGGAGAGGTTTGATAATCGTCTGCCTGTAGAGAGAAAGGATTATAGGACGATGGGGTAAACCTGAGAGATCAGATCAGTTAGGAGGTATTTAGGGGGAGGTGTTGGCTACTTTAACGAGGTGGTAGCCAAGGAAATGGAAAGAAGAGAATGGATTTGGGACATACTTTTGGTGTGTGAAGGACTTAGAGTTCCAGTTTCTTTTTTGATCTCTCTCAAAAGAAACTCACCTAAATTGCAAGACTTTGAAAAAAAATGCAAAGGCTTTTAAAATATTTTAAGTGCTATAATTAAAAATACACAAAAACAGTGCTTTACTCTCAACATTTTTTAAAAATTTTATTTATTTATTTTTGACTGTGTTGGGTCTTCATTGCTGCATGCAGGCTTTTCTCTAGTTGCAGCGAGCAGGGGCTACTCTTCATTGCTGCGCCACGGGCTTCTCATTGCAGTGGCTTCTCTTGTTGTGGAGCACGGGCTCTAGGCTCATGGGCTCTAGAGCGCAGGCTCAGTAGTTGTGGCCCACAGGCTTAGTTGCTCCACTGCTTGTGGGATCTTCCCAGACCAGGGCTTGAACCCATGCCCCCTGCGCTGGCAGGCAGATTCTTAACCACTGCACCACCAGGAAAGGCCCTCTCAACGTGTTTTAATTGGACTTGTTTGGGTTCTTTGGATTCCTAAATGAGTAAAACTTGTCATTAGTTATTAGCTAATTTGTTGAGCTAATAACCAACAAACAACTCAACCAAAGTTGAGTTGGTGTTTTCTGAATATTCTTCATAGTTTAATAGCAGTTATGTTATGCTTCTTGGAATTTGCATAAATCTAGTTGTCTATTAAAGATTTTAGAGCATTTATCAAGATGTTGTCTACAGAATTTCTTTATTAAGCCCATGAAGTTTCACAATGAAAATAGAATCCCAGAATTTTATGGCTGAAATAGGGAAGAAAAAAAAAAAAACAGTGTCCTTAAGGGATCCTCAGCCTTTTTTTTTTTTTTTTTTTTTTTTTTGTGGTACGCAGGCCTCTCACTGTTGTGGCCTCTCCCGTCGCAGAGCACAGGCTCCGGACGCGCAGGCTCAGCGGCCATGGCTCACGGGCCCAGCCGCTCCGCAGCACGTGGGAATCTTCCCGGACCGGGGCATGAACCCGCGTCCCCTGCATCAGCAGGCGGACTCTCAACCACTGCGCCACAAGGGAAGCCCAGCCTTTTTATTTTAAAGAAAATTTATTTAATTTACTAAGCATATACTGAAATATTGGGCTGGCCAAAAAGTTCGTTTGAGTTTTTTTCACACCATCTTAGGGTTTGGTAATAATAAAATTCTAAGAGTGATTTTGGAACCCCCAGACCTCTCCAGAGTTGCTTTTAGCCTGTTTTAAGGTAAGATCTATTTAGCACTTCAGTAGTTTTTTGCAGGAATAAATTATAGTTGTGTTCTTTAAAGCTGTATTTAATAAGTTAGATGTTTAGCTGTTTCTATCACATTTAACTCTTGGTGGCAGTATAGCAAATCCTATGATTATTATTTGTATCCAATATTTAGGAAAACTCTCTCTCTATTATGTCTTCATTATACTGGTGAATATACTTTTGAACTGTACTACCTAGCTGTTTTACAGTAGTAGTAATGTGCTTTTTGGTATTTCTGGGATAGTCTGTTATTCTTCATAGCATTTTTTTTTTTGCAGTACATGGGCCTCTCACTGTTGTGGCTTCTCCCGTTGCGGAGCACAGGCTCCGGACGCGCAGGCTCAGCGGCCATGACTCACGGGCCCAGCCGCTGCGCGGCATGTGGGATCTTCCCGGACCGGGGCACGAACCCGTGTCCCCTGCATCAGCAGGCGGACTCTCAACCGCTGCGCCACCAGGGAAACCCCTTCATAGCATTTTAAAAAATAGTTACCAAAAAAAAAATAGTTACAATTCTCTTAAATAGATACATAAGCATATTGCCATGCTCTCAAAAATTATGACTTTTACTGGTTATGTGGTATTTTTTTGGATGCCTCTTTGACTTTTAAATTGTTTCCAATTTCTTCATGTAATAATTGTGAGCATTCTTATATAAAAAATTGAGCAGTGTGAAATTCTTTTGGAATAAATAGAGTAATTTTAATGAGTATGGGAAAGTAGGGAGAAGTAAAGCTGGAAAGGGAGGATGGGCTGACCCCTAGAGTTTGAATGTATGAAAGTAGTTGGGAGAATAGGATTTGGGGCATGGGAATGACAGGGTCAAAATAGTTTTTTTTAGGAAAATCTCCCCTTTCTCTCATGGTTGTTCATGCCACCTTTAAGTTACATCTCAAGCAGTTTGAAGCAACTCCTCAGAGAAAATAACCAGCTTTATAATTTGTTCTGAAATAAATAAATACCTGAAAACGCAGTATTGTTTTGTCTAGGTATGAAATGGTCATACCTTGCCATTGCTATTGGCATTTTCAGTTTCCTTTATTATACTTGCAAAAATATGAGATTAGACAGCTTTAATATTTTGTAGCAAAGGTTAGTAAGACTTTAATCTTGAGTCATAATTTTAGATCTTAGCATATGTCATAGGTAGTTTTGGAGAAGGAATTCTAGGTTACTAATTACATCTAGTGTCAAAAATGTCAGCAGCACTGAAGTGTCTCCAGGCACTAAATTACATATGTCTGAATTTAATAACTCTAGGGAGGAGAATTAGAGTGTTTCTCAAGATTACATAAAGCATTACAGAATAGGATTTGATAATTTGAGATACATTGCAAATTTGGCTAGCAAAAAAGTACATCATTAAAAAAATAAGTATGCTAAAAAGTATTTGAGTTTAGAAGCTATCTTTGTATCAATAAATAATTCAGATTTAGGGCTTCCCTGAAGCCCTAATGGCGCAGTGGTTAAGAATCCGTCTGCCAATGCAGGGGACACAGGTTTGAGCCCTGGTCCGGGAAGATCCCACATGCCACGGAGCAACTAAGCCCGTGTGCCACAACTACTGAGCCTGCACTCTAGAGCCTGCGAGCCACAACTGCTGAGCCCGTGTGCTGCAACTACTGAAGCCCGCACGCCTAGAGCCTGTGCTCCACAACAAGAGAAGCCACCGCAATGAGAGGCCCACACACCACAGCGAAGGGTAGCCCCCGCTTGCCGCAACTAGAGAAAGCCTGCATGCAGCAGCAAAGACCCAACGCAGCCAAAAATAAAATAAATTAAATTAAATAAATAAAATTTAAAAAAATAATAAAAATAATAAAAATTCAGGTTTAAATCAGTTTTTTTAATTTTGAAATTTATTAAGTGAAGTTAGCCATCAATTTCAATGAATATGCAGAATGAAAGAAAAATTAATTATGTATTTTAAATATGCCTTTGAGTTTTTCAGACATTTTTTAAAGCATAATATACCTTATCATGCTGTTAAATTAGGGAAGATCAATAATAGATGGAAAGTTTTAAATTTGTAGTATTTTCACAATTATGGGGGGTGGTGGAGATGGGTTGGGCAGATGTGGAGATGGAACAGTTGTAATGCAATAGCTGCGAGTCCTAGCAAAATCTAATGAATAGTGGCTTAAGCAAGAAAAGGAATTATCTGTCTTGTGTGATAAGCCCTGGGTTAGTATGGCAGCTCAGCAATATTGTAATCAAGGAGCATGCATGGCTCTTATTGGCTTTCTCCTCCATCATCCATAGCACAGGGTTTTTGTCTCCATGGCTGCAAGATGGCTAATGCACCCCTAGGTATCCATCTTTCAAGAAAAAGAGTGAGGTGTAAGGCATGCCAAAGAGACACGTCAGCCAGGTTTTGGTTTTTTAAAATGCTTTCCTAGAAGTTCCACTTATATCTCATTGGCTAGAACTAAATCACGTGGCCTCCCCCAGCAGTAAGGAAGTATAGGGAATCATTTTAGTTTTTCAGCCTTAGTAGAGGTAGAAGGCAAGGGAAAAAGAGTTACGAATGCCTTTTAGGAGGCCAGTCCACAGTCTTGCCACAAGAAAAATTCAAATTTATTTGATGACTTTTTATTTTTAATGGAATTTTTCTTGAATTGGGGTATCAGGGAATAGTTGAAAAGAAGAATTTAAAAAATACCCTGCATAGAACCTACTTCCTATTTATTAGATATCTGAGGAAAGTTTGGATCAAAATCAGACACTTAGGTCAGTGCCCTGCTTGTTAGCTCATTTGCACAATGAAAGAGCTCATAGGGTAAATGAGGTACTTTGTGGTAGTGTTTGTTCCTTAAAAATAATAAATAAGGAAGGCTTCCCTGGTGGCGCAGTGGTTGAGAGTCCGCCTGCCAATGTGGGGACACGGGTTCGTGCCCTGGTCCGGGAAGATCCCACTTGCCGCGGAGCGGCTGGACCCATGAGCCATGGCCGCTGAGCCTGCGCGTCCGGAACCTGTGCTTCGCAACAGGAGAGGCCACAACAGTGAGAGGCCCGCGTACCGAAATAACTAACTAACTAACTAAATAAATAAATAAATAAAATTCCTCATGAGAATCCCATAAGATTTCATAGCAAATAAATTAGAAATTAGACTTAAACAAAAATTATAAGATCATCTTGCAAGAGTTGAGAGAGTCAATACTAAAAATATGTTTACCTACATCAAAAGAGACAAGGCACTTCATGATTTATTTCAGTCTTGCATTATGCAGGTTTGGCAATGATAATTTGCTTCCCTTTCACTAAGGAAGAAAATTCAAGGAGTTTTCAGATTTTAAAAAAGTTTCAGGCCATGATATTTCAGTAGGAAACTATGAAAACAACTGTATAACTCTAGAATTTATAGTACTTATCAAATAACATTCACAATAAAATTAATCTGACATATATTAAACCTATTGAGTATACATAATCATTATTATATGCATGGTAAAGCAAACAGATCTCATAAATGTCACATAGACACACATAGTTTTTAAGAGGGAGAGATCCTGAGTCTTACCCTCCCAGAGTTGGAGTTCCCTCATCTTTGACCACCCACTTGCTTTACCCTTAGCCCCAGACATAAAATAGGTTATCAGTAAATGTTCTTTTTTCTTACTCTCTCTCAACTATCCTGCCTGTGCCATCCATGTCTTCTCTTCCATCATTTATCCCCACTGTCACTGGAGTCTTCAAACATTGTTTTATTCTTGGTGCAACCTGGAATTCTTGAGGCCATTTGGAGAGAAGAGAAGAAGGCACCATGAATATGAGTTGTGGAACCTCTGAATCTGGGAGTTCTGGGGCAGAGGAAAAAGCACTGGGGGCCTTTTGGCACCCGGCTGCTCAATCTAGTTCTTTCCCTTGTTCTCCATTCTGAATAAAAGGAGTTATGAAAAGAGTTTTAATTTTAAAAACAAGCTTTTTAATGTACATTTTTTGATACTAACCCTATTCCCTCTCCTTCCACCCTACCACACTGTGCACTCAGACACTTGATAGCAATTGTCCTTTGTAAGGGTCAAGTCTTTCCTTCTCTAATTAGACATAGAAAGCTAAAAATCTAACTTGTTAAGTCAGTCCATTGGCATAAATATGTCACTGTCAAAGAGGAAGGAAGAATATCGATTTCTTCCTTTGAAGTGGAGATGAATTTAAAAAGAATCTTCCCTGAATATATTAGGTGGACAAAAGAGAGATCCTGGAACAGTCATGTGTTCATTGTAAAAAGAAGTAGAAGCACTTCATGTCTTATGTAGCCCAGTATGCAGGTACCAGAGGGAACTATGGTTAAAGACATTAGGAAATGTCATATTTCAGATCTGTCTGAAAAATAAGAAGTAATAAATTCCTGAAAAGCATTCAGCAAACAACTTGGGGAGAGCCCATAAATAATAATTTGGAGCTCTTAATCAGAATGAATATATTCCTTTCAGAGGGTTGTATGGTGTCAGCTGGCAACTTGGAATTGGCCACTGCTATAAGAAGGGCTTTAGATAGGGTCTACCGCACCCAAAATTATGAAGTCAGAAGAATTATCTAGAGTCTAGACTTTATCTTTTTGTTTGATTTGAGTGGTACTTTTCCTTCTCTGTACTGCTGCTTCCCTATCAAAACCTCATTTTGTATATATATATAAATTTATTTATTTATTTTTATTTTTGGCTGCGTTGGGTCTTCATTGCTGCATGCGGGCTTTCTCTAGTTGCGGAGTGCGGGGGCTACTCATTGAGGTGGCTTCTCTTTGTTGCAGAGCACGGGCTCTAGGTGCGCGGGCTTCAGTAGTCGTGGCACGCGGGCTCAGTAGTTGTGGCTCGTGGGCTCCAGAACACACACTCAGTAGTTGTGGTGCATGGGCCCAGTTGCTCCACGGCATGTGAGATCTTCCCAGACCAGGGCTCAAACCCGTGTCCCCTGCATTGGCAGGCAGATTCTTAACCACTGTGCCACCAGGGAAGTCCCAAAACCTCATTTTTTTAAAGGATCTGATTCTGAGAAATAAATAATTTATATCAGGTTCCCTTCCATTTTCTTTTAAACATACCCTTACATTTAGACATTTGAAGAGATGATGCCTACTTTCTAAGAACTGTCAGTGTAGGAAAAGAGACATGTGAACCAAATATGTCACATATGTAATACTTCAGCGTCTATGAAATATTGATACTTTAACCGTATACAAAGAGCCAGAGTCTTTTGCCCGTAAGATCTGTACTTGCTCCCTTAAATCCCACTACCTCAAACAAAACTAGACTGTGTGTGGTATTCTGATAATTAGGAGACAATTTGGGAATGGTGTTAGTGGAATCATTTTAGAGCAGAGGCAAGGAAGGCTCTGAAACTATGGGGAGATGGAATTTGAGTGGAAAGGCCTTCATAATAAGATCAGCCATGTTTAAATGCCAAAGATTGAGCCTGATAATATGCCTTATCATAGAGTCAGTGAGTCTCCCTTTACTTCCAGAGTAGAGGTTAGGGCCACTGAATACAGGAAACATTTGGTAGAGGGAAAGTAGTCATTTTGGAGAAAATACAATGTATAGGGAAATTATATGTTCCCAAAACATCTAATTACTAGGAGAATATTTTGTCACAGATAGATCTGCATTAAGGATAGGGGAAACAGGGTAAAAATGACCAGGTGTAATATCCTGAATGATTGAGTCCGGGACTTTGATCAGTTTTCACAGATGATCTAAAATAGCACTGTCCAATAGAAATAAAATGCATGCCACCTAGGTAATTTTAAGTTTTCTTCCAGCCACATTTTTTAAAGTAGAAATTAACAAGTAAACAATTTTAGTAATCTTTTATTTGACCCACACACCTAAAATATTGTCATTTCCACATGTAATCAACATAAAAATTAAGGAGATTTTTTTTATAGTCTTTGAAATCTGGAGCGTATCTTACACTTATAGCACATCACAATTCATCCTAGCCACACTTCAAGTGCTCAGCCACATGTGGCTAGTGGTGACTGTATCAGACAGCACAGATGTAGAGCGAGCAACGTACAATATAATATTCAGATTTGCACATGTCATTAAACTTCTGTCAACAAAACGTTCCAAGTTAAAAGGTACAAAATTGAGAAAGCTCTCTCAGGACAAATATGTAGGAAAGAATTCCAAACTGCCTAAAATATGTGAGATCTAAGCTCCCTAAAGAAATAGACAATATATCATTGTAGCTCCAAAACAAGACAACTTTTCATTAGAGTGGGTGTCAAAAAATGAATATGCTTATTTTAAAACTATGAAGTTCTCAGAGAGAATAAATTATTTGTACATTTCTGGTTTCTATAATACAAGAAATGTACAATTGCTAGATGAGGTGGGGAGAAAGAACTGAACTTTATATGGAAGTGAGAGCCATATAAAGATAAATGGATGGGAAAAAATTAATGTTCTTCAGCTGAAAAGACAAAGGTGGGTGAATGATTAATGGAAGCATATAAATATAAAAAGCAAACAATAGAATGATGAACAGATTTACGGAGCAAGGAACTAAGTCTCTGTGTCTATGAAGATAAATCTCATAGTGCTAATGATAATTACATGCTAAATGCTAAAAGAAGGGCACTTAAAAGGTCTTTGGTAATACTGCATACTACGTACTTGCTGATAGACTTTGCAGGAGCACAAATATGCTATATTCTATTTATGCTATGTGTCCTGCACCTAGTAGAATTCCTGGCATGTTGCAGTTGTTCAATGAATGTCCTGGGAGGAGGGAGGGGAGGATAAGTGGCCTTCATGGCTCCATACTTCTCACAGGACAGGCTCACCATGCTTCCAGCTTCTGCCTGATGCTCCAGCCCCTGGCCTCACCTAATACTACTTCTTCCCTCTGTCCTTCCAGCCGAAGGGTGGTAGTGACTATCTGAGACAGAGTTGCTTCACTGTCTCCTATTTGGTTCTCAGTTCTTCCATCACTGAGTAGCCATTTCCTCTTTTAAAGTCCTTCTGTTTCAGATATTTATGTGTGTCTGCCTTCTTATCAGTCCCTAACTGACTCACCAACCAATCATCATTTCTCTGGGAAACTTTTCCTAATGAGCATGAAACTCTTTGGTAATATTTATCACAGTTGGGAGTTTTCATTTATATTTGTATGATAATTTGATTGGGGTTATCTCTGCCAGTATCTTCCTTTACAGCAGATACCATGATTGTTTTTACTTTCAGCACTTGGCATTTAGTGGGTATTCAATAAATGTTTTTGGGAACACTGAAGCTGTCTGTTTAGCTATGAGCCTCCATGTACCCTTAACCTTTTTTCTTTCAAACTTTCAGCATGACATAGTCACATTTCTGTCTCTTTTCTTCCTTCAAGGCTATCTCTGATGTATGGTTTAAGCAAATAAAAATGTTTAGGTTGAGGAGGTCCACAAAATTAGATTAACTGCTCAATATTCCTTCTGTATAAAAAGCCTGGTTTTTAGAGTGAGGAGTTTACAAATGTGGTACATAATGGTATAATGGCATTATGTAAAATATCAGAAGAACTTCTTACCCAATGCGTGTAGTTCAGCATAGCCTAAATAAAATGACTGTGGGATCTAAAATTTTTACTTGCCTTACTTCCCTTTCAGTTTTGGAGAGTTTTAGAAGTTCTTGCTGAATGATATTTGTCCATGAATTATTGAGTGTACATACAGAGAGTCTCAAAGAACTCCCTAAAGAACTGTGGTTTCAAGTAAGAACATCAGAGACAGACAAATTTATAAATGCATTAGGCTAGATGCTTCAGAGTTGGCATTTTGGTGTGTTTGTTTAAGGCCAGATGTCTTGCAGATAGTATTATTTGGTGCTCCTATTTAACCATTTGCCATTTACAGTCTTAATCTTGTCAAAAGGAAGAGAAAGATTAAAGCAAATAAAGCTTTTTTGAAAATGTCAGTTTTTATGAAAACTCTGGTTTAGTTCCATTTGATAATATTTGTAATGCAGTAGGGACCCAATGAAATTTTAACCATATGTAATGTTCTATAATTTGGCTTCTTAAATAAACTAAATGCCTTTGAGCTTTAGTAGTAAATCCTATTCAGCATTTCCACTCTTAAAGTTCATCTTGGTTAGAAATGAGGGATGCAGTTTTCTGTCTCATATTTTCTAAGTGTGTTTAATATGATTGTGAAATTCTGTGAAAAGAGTAGAAACTTAGGTTAAAATATAGAAGTGTCTCCAAATCAAGTCAGTGTAAGGCACTGGGTATGAGAAAGAAGAAACTGAGTATGAGGTGCAAGGCAATGAGAATGTGGTCCCTTCCTTCAAGAAGGAGGAAATAAGATCAACAGTAATGATGAGCATCAATATTACTATAGCATATGAATGCTCTAAGAGAGTTTCATAATAAAGTACTATGAGGTTCCATTGAAGGGGAGATAGCATTCTTTTGGAAAAACCAGGAAAGGATATATTTTTTTTTTTGCGGTACGCGGGCCTCTCACTGTTGTGGCCTCTCCCATCGCGGAGCACAGGCTCCGGACGAGCAGGCTCAGCAGCCACGGCTCACGGGCCCAGCCGCTCCGCGGCATGTGGGATCTTCCCGGACCGGGGCACGAACCCGTGTCCCCTGCATCAGCAGGCGGACTCTCAACCACTGCGCCACCAGGGAAGCCCCAGGAAAGGATATTTTGAGGTGACATTTGAGCCAAGCCTCACAGTATATATAGGATTTTAAAATGGTAGTAAGGAGGGCATTTCAAGGTGGAAAACATGGGGTAAACCCAAATAAAGAGTATGAATGTTTGAGTATGTTTAGGATACATTGAGTCATCCAGGTTGGCTGAAGAATATGGTAATGCAGGAAGATCATGCAAAACAAGAGTAAAAGGATTGGACCATGTTGTCCAATTAAAGAAGTGCTTTAAATACCAGCCTAAGAAGTTTGGCTGTTACTCCCAGACAGTTAGCAGTTATGGAGGCTTTTAAAATGAAAGTAATCTCATCACACCTTGCTTTAGGCAGACTAGGCTCTCACTTTGAGTCTTAGCTATTTCACTTATTGACAGAAGGATATTTCATTTACTGACAGTCCCCAAACCTATCTCATCCACAAGTATTTTATTCCTCTATAAAATGGGAATGATAGTGCTTCACATGGTTGTGTAAGGGATAAATGAGACTCTGTATATTAAAATGTCTAGCACAGTATCTGGCATATAGTAGGTAGTAAGATGTTTACTAAATCTGGCAGCAAGTGGGTAAAGTCAAGGATGATTTGACAAGGGGAAGACTTGAAATAGAAGAGGTGAAGGATAATGAAGGTCTGAAACAGAATGGTGGTGAAAATGGAAAATAGAATCATTGTGGCTTAGATACCACTGGAAATGGAGGGGGGTTTGGAGAATGAGAGAGGAAGCCAGAAAGACGAGAGCCATGAGGAGGGAGAAGGAAGAAGAGGAAGGAGATCTCATTCTGGATGTGTTGAAGTTGAGGTACAGTGATGGTCAAAAGTCAGTCCAGGGCTTCCCTGGTGGCGCAGTGGTTGAGAGTCCGCCTGCCGATGCAGGGGACACGGGTTCGTGCCCCGGTCCGGGAAGATCCCACATGCCGCGGAGCGGCTAGGCCCGTGAGCCATGGCCGCTGAGCCTGCGCGTTCGGAGCCTGTGCTCCGCAACGGAAGAGGCCCCAACAGTGAGAGGCCCGCATACTGAAAAAAAAAAAAAAAAGTCAGTCCAGAGATGGATTTTTTTTTTATGTGCTGCTTTGATTATTCATTTTCATTTGTTTGTTTTTAATATTTTCAGTGCTGTTGATGAAAGTTTTAGTATCTGGTAAGTTGAACACTTTATTTGGGGTATATGCTTTGTTTTTAGATTTCCTTTTTCAAGTAGGATAAAGAGAAGCCGAATGGTTTCACAAAAGAATAATAAGAACCTAAATCTTTTTTTTGAAAGAGCTTTTGAGAACAAGTTAAGGAAATAATATTAATGTAATTTAAATGTTGGTTTTAATGAAACTTAAGCATTCTGTTTCTTAGAACCCTCCAGTTCACTGCAATCCAAGTAAAACTGATTCACTAAGTTCATACTTTGTCATGAACTAAAACATTCCTATTCAAGGCACAGTAGCACCTTACCGTAGAAATCCATTTAGCCAAATAGCTCATTTTCTCAGTCATACACTCAGATGCAGGATATAGAACTAGGAAATAAACAATTTAGAAAAGTGTTAGAGAGGTTTTGTCAGAGATCCTGCAGTGTATACAATTCCTTGCCCACGTGCGTTCAGTCCAGTGATATTTAGGAGCAATAACAAGATGTGAGTGATTTCTGTGTGCCTCTGAGGATTTTAAGACATATGCATTAACCACTTAATTCTTATAACAACTCCATGAGAATAGGCACTATTATCATCTGCATTTCATGTACGAGGAAACTGAGACACAGAGAGAAAGTAACCTACCCAGATCATCCAGCTAAGCAGGTGGTAAAAGCAGTCTGCACACCCAGAGCCGGTATTCTTCATTACTATACCATCTCCATGAATGGTGGCTTCAGGTCCAGCTCTTCCACTCAAGGTCTATGCCTGTGAACAAGTTTTTTCATAATCTCTAAAAAAGAGATAGTAGTAATGGTTAAACACTTAGCCCAGTATCATGGTAACTGTAACAGTAACTATTATCACTGAACTTGACCCAAATGCCGCCTCTTTTGCTCCAGTGTTTTTAGTGCTATCTGATATTTTATATATCCTTATAAATCCCCCTCTCCCTTTTAAATCCTTCCTATAACAAGGGGAGGAGGACAAGGAAATAGCTTCCTCAAAGGATAGTGTTGTTTTAAGACAAGAGTTTCAAATGGTGACTTTTAAGAACCTCAGCAAGTTTATTAAAGGCTATTATAAGAAGGATAGAGACCAACTAGCTGTTGCCCATCTCAGCTGAGGGTAAAGCATTGACAAACTTTTAAATTTCAGGAAGGTTTAAGACAAGTAAGAACTTCTTAGGAATAAAGAGTGTTAATGTCATAGCACAGTAAAAAATGTCTAGATGTCTGTAATAATATAATTTTAGAACATATAGGAAGTAGTAGCACTCACTTTTGCATTTTACTATAAATGTGAAGTTTATCATTTGCTTATTGAAGGTACTTTAAGATGCATAGGCCAAAAGTAAAACCAGGTTGAAATTTGTGTTATCATCTTCAAACAGCCAACTGGAAAGGGCAGCAACAACAATGCTTAATACATGTGCCCTGTTAAATGAGTATTTCCATAAGGTGTTGTGTATTTCTCCACATAAATATTGACCATAAATAGCATTTAAGTGGGTTTAGGGGCAGCTGTGTTTCCCATTTGTAAGCATGTTGATTACATTGATACTGGATTGTACTAGGCAAATATGTGGTTATATTTGAAAGCTGTTTATATATAAATAGTATGCTCTATACTGGAAGAGTTAATGTTTTTATTAATCACTGGAAAAAAAAGACTACTTCTGGGTCAAACATTATATTTCTTTAAAGGTTATCAAGTGATTATCTTAGAGTATAGACAGATGGCTTGTTTTCTAAATGATGTGTGAGTTATCTTTCATAAATTGATCAACACTGAGAATGTTGTCAGAAGTCTAAGTAAGAAACCATTGAGCATAAGGAAGTAGCTATCATGAAGCAGAGTTTTAGTTTTTGTGGTGATACATTCATTTGTGAAATTGGAGGATACTTGCATATTTTAACAGTAAAATCAGTAATTTCTAAAAGATAAAAGTGATATGTGTTTGGAAATTGGTATGAGCTTTCTTTTTTTGCCCATATTAAAAATAAATTCAGAAGGCTATAAAGAAAACTGCAAAAGTCAGCCGTAATCCTACTATCCAGAGAAACCACTAATAACTTTTTAGAAGAACTTTATAAATACAAGTATACACACACTATTCATGAGGTATGTTTATGGTTCTCTTTTTTTTTTTTTTTACATCTTTTTTGGAGTATAATTGCTTTACAATGTTGTGTTAGTTTCTGCTAACAAAGTGAATCAGCTATACGTATACATATATCCCCATATCCCCTCCCTCTTGTGTCTCCCTCCCACCCTCCCTATCCACCCCTCTAGGTGGTCACAAAGCACAGAGCTGATCTCCCTGTGCTATGCAGCTGCTTCCCACTAGCTATCTCTTTTACATTTGGTAGTGTATATGTGTCAGTGCTACTACTCTGACTTCGTCCCAGCTTCCCCTGCCTGCCTCCCGCCCCTGTGTCCTCAGGTCCATTCTCTACATCTGTCTTTATTCCTGTCCTGCCCCTAGGTATGGTTCTTTAAATAAGAATAAAATAAGATTGTGTATTTTATAACCTACTTTTTTTCCAACTTAGCAATATATTGAGGGCATATTTTTATCTCCATATACATGTATTATTGTTTTTATATCTGCATGATATTCCACTGGGTACCATAATTTATTTAACCAATCATTTATTGATAAACATTTAGACTTTTTCCAGTTTTTTGATGTTGTAGAGAAATCTATAATGGCAGTGTATATATATTCATGCACATTTAAGTCATGGTTTGGCACTCTTTTTCTATAAAGGGCCAGATAGGAAATATTCTAGGCTTTGTGGGCCAGATAGTAACTGTTGCAACTATTCAACTCCGCTGTTTTAACTCTAAAGCAGCCAGAGACAATACATAAACAAACGAATGTGGCTGTTTTCCAATAAAACTTTTTTAAAACAGCTATAGTTTGCTGACCCCGATTATGATTCCTTGATCAAAGATTATGCAAAAATAAAAGGCTAGTAATATGTATTTCAAAATTGCATCCCAGCTAGAATCAAGTCTATAAATTAGATAATAGTATTTGTATCAATGTTAATTTTCTGACCTTGATAATTGTACTATGGTTATATAAGAAAATGTCCTTGTTAGGAAATATACACTTAAATATTTAATGGTGAGGGGGCATCATGTCTGCAACTTATTTTCAGATGGTTCAGGAAAAATATGCAGAGAGAGAAAAAATGTTAATAATTGGTAAATCTAGATTTAGGATAAATGGAAACCCTTAGTACTATTTTTGCAACTTTTCTGTAAGTTTGGAATTATTTCAAGTTAAAAAGTAATAAAAAACAATCTGGCCCTAAAGCTCTCATACTTCCTTAGTGAGGTGTAAATCACCCTGTAGAAGGACATTGGTAATATAGGAAGCTGAGGGTTGACTTGGTGATTCGGAATCAGAGCTGTTTCTATTTGACAAAGGAATTAAAAAGGGCAAGAGTGTTCCACTCCATTGTGCCCATAACAACTCAGACTTTACATACTTTTCAGAGTTTTTTATTTCACTGGAATAGTTGTATAAATTTTAAATTATTATAGTTTCAGATCAAAATATTAATGGAGAATTCAATCACATTTAAAAAGGGAGAGAGAAGAAACCCTTTGTATTGCAAGGTAATCATTTGGACATGATTACTTTCCTAACAGGCTTTGAACCTGGGCAAAGGATCAGTTTTATTCTTTGGATCTCTTAGGTCAATTGTATTTGTATAATGGACTTTATTTTCTCAGCATATTTCTACATCTTTGTTGTCTCTCAGATGAGGCAATGAAAGGATGCAGTCCTAATTTACCATTCAGTTGCTTTAGAGACAAGGTTATCAGATGGCCAAGCTGGCATTCCGTTTTAGAGATTGAGGGGCCTCACTTGTATTTTCACCCCAGAAAGAGGTCTTCCTCATCCACCTGAAGAGAGATAACAAAAGTGCCTGGATTGTGCTAGATATTTATTCTGGGAGTTCATTTAATCTTGACAACAACCCAGTGTGGTAGACATTAGTATCCTCTTTTTACAAATAAGACTCACAGAGGCTAACTCACTTGCCTGAGACCACAAAACTAGTTAACGTTCGAGCTAGAATTCAGACCCAACACTGAATACAGACCATCCCAGACACTTCAAGAAAGAACTTTGAATCTGTCCTAGTACTGAGGAGGAGTTGATTTCAGTATTTTTGTTGTTGTTTGTTTTGTTTTTTAACTATTCATTGAAAAGTGATAACTGAAAATTTAGGCATTCTACTGACAAAGAAAATGTTTACATGTAAAATCCATGTGAGAGAATTTAGGATTTATTCCCTGTACTGTGCAAATATGCCCCTTTAAGAACCCCCCCCTTCTAAAAATAATTTTTGTCATCATTTGGGACGGGGCATGAAAATTTACTTCTGCAGTGGCACTCTTTTATTTATCTGGTGTATGAGTTTAAGATCTGTTATGATTTAAACCTTTATGAAGTGGTTACAGTTTAATGACACGTCTTTGAAAGGTTTTGTGAGAGTTGATAGTAATTTGCAGCACATCTGCCGTATGTCCGTTTCAAGAGTTATACTTTATGTGAAAAAGTATCTCCTTTTTTCTGTTAGAGTGATAAATCTGAATGGAAGGCGATTGAGAATTCAGCTGAATCCTTGGAAGCAAAATAGTTACCCAGTAGTTGAGAGTCCCATGAAATATTTGTTTGAATCTTCTGTGCTGTTAAAACTGCCTGAGTGTAAAAGTAGATTAAATTGATGCAGAATGACCCTTCAGAGACTCAGTGTTTTCTCTTTCTTATGTGTTTCCTTTTTCATTCTAGAACCTAGACATTGTTTTATTAACTTCTTAGAATTATAATTTATTGGCATATGCTTTAAAAGCAGAAATTGAGTAATAGTACTCTGCTTCTAACTCAGTTACTTCATAACCGAGCCAAATGTTACTTGCGTTACTTTACACTCAAGTGTGTTTGTGTGGGGGAGAAGAAGAGAGGAGGGGAAGGGGAGACGATGAGTATGAATAAGAACATGCACTTTCCCTTGTGAGTGTTTAGCATGGTACTAATGAAGTTAGTGGAATCATCAATTATGGTTGTGATTTTTAAAGGTGATGGATGGTAAAATATGAAATCTGGCTCTAGATCTTCAACAGCCTCATTGCTGCTTCTAATTGAGATGGACAGTAAGCTGTTGGTCCCTGTAATCTGTGCAGTAATCCGTGCCCTGTAACCGAAATCTGTGCCCTGTAACCGTAAACAAATTGGTTTGAAATCTGGTATTCAAGCAAATGACCAGAAAGTTACACCTCTAACACACTCTGTGCTGAGTTTGTTGTACATCGAAGTTCCCCTTGCAAACGGCTCAGTAACTTATTTAATATAAAAGTTGTTCTAGTTTTAGAAATCTTGACCTCTCAAATATAAATCAGAGTTTGGGGATAAATCTTTAATACTCTAGTCATAATTGCCTGGGTCCCTGATATTCAGAATTCAATTGCCACGTCTCAAAGCAAGCCAAGTAAAGGTGATCTGTACAATGGCCCATCAAAAATGATGATTTTTAGTCACCTTCTGGAAGTCCTTAGCATGTAGAGTTTTGGTTACTTTGACCAAAGGAGCTGTATTGTATTTCATGAACACAGAAACCAAATTTTGTAAACTCAAGTGGCTTTCTGACAGAAATATTTGGATGCTGCAATAATAGAATAACTTTTTTTTTAACATCTTCATTGAAGTATAATTGCTTTACAGTGGTTTGTTACTTTCTGCTGTATAACAAAGTGAATCAGCTATACGTATACATATATCCCCATATCCCCTCCCTCTTGCATCTCCCTCCCACCTTCCCTGTCCCACCGAAGACCATTTTAAAAATTTGAATAATCTCAGAATATCCAGGGTATTTGGTTGGCATAAACAAATAGTTCTACTTTCAGGCATGAATTTTTGAAAGCTTGAGTTTATACGCTAATTGCTCTTAGACTCTCTGTACTTGTTACTCTAATTCTACCCATGTTTAAGATGTTTCCCCAGCCAGAGGAATAGTACACTTTTCTGGGGTAATAGAAGTAGGAAGCCAGGATGCTAGGTGGTGTCAGCTTTTAAAAAGGAAGGGAAAGCAGGTCAAATCTCTATAACCTATGAGAAAGTAGGTAAAGCTAGAGAGCGGGCCTGGTACTGAAAAGAGACCTGGAGGAGGAGGAGAGGGTAGAGGTTTGACTTGACAGAAACAGGAGTTTCCCATATAAACTGTTCTATATAGGTTCCTTAGACAGTCTACAAAAGCCCCTGTTATAGCTGACCGGGTGCATGTTTTCAATTTTTAAAAAATATAGGCAACAAAACCACTGCAGATCAGTGCAGTAGTAATTGACTACTACAATGAATAGGAAATGCCCTTCCAAGAAATGTTTAACGACAGGGATTAAACTATGTAGATGGCTCCTTCTTCAAGGCACCCCCCTTTTGGAATCAGATGCTATTTGCCACTAGCCGTCTGGCATCTTTTTCTTCTCAAAAAAAAATCGCTCCTAGAGAAGGCTCTTCTGTTGTTCCAGGCCATCACTGCCCTGAGGTAATCTGGTCCCTAACCATCTGAAAAGAGCTGTGTTAAGTGTACTTTCCCTTCCTCATTTAACCTTGTTGTCCTGGGTCTTTGGTGGCTGGCTCTGGGCCTTATCCACTGCACAGGAGAATCAAGGAAGGGAGAAAGGAGATTTAGGTTTCAGTTCTCCCAGATAGGTGGGAAAGTATTAGTCCAGAGACCTTTCCCCTTGAATCTTGGCTGGTCCTGGGGCCAGGCAGACAGCAAGGCTGGGCTGAGCTAGCCCAGGAATTCAGAGCTTGCATGTGTGCTGCCCAAGTCAGACCTGTTTCTGTACTTCTCACCATTTTGGCCATTGTGTGTAGGATTTCAGAACTAGGGCATTCTGTCTTTCATTATTAATCTGTGAGGGGTCAGTCTAAGCAGTCTCTCCAAGTGACAAGTGTGCTTATCTCAACAGCAGATTTCCCTGAGAAAAGCAGGGAGAACTTTATGATTTATTTTCAGGGCCTCAGCCTTCATTTAGCAATTTCTGAAGTGCCTTCTTTCTCAACATTCAAACTTTGATTAGGTAAATAAAATGTATCCATGGGAGAGGTTTGTTTTCTGACCCCCTAGTTTTGTACTTTATGGCCTTGAGAGTACTTGAGTTTGGGGAATATGGATAATGTTGAAGTATCCTTTGAAAGGAGAAGCACTTAATGGTTTACAAATACAAGTATCTTTATGGAAGTTTCTTGTAAATGGTATGTTTTTTAGCAAGCAATCAAACTTTGAAGTAATTTGAAACTTGCTTCACTTTTAAACATTTGACTTTAAGTTTGCTGTTGTTTTTTTAGGGAAAAAACCTTCATCTTCTGATAATATTCATGAAATTGGGATTATTTTTAAAAGGGTTTGGATGGATCCATGTGGATTAAATATTACTTGCTTTCAAGTTTTCAGCCACATCATAGCATTAATTAGCACATCCAAATGCTTTTTATACCGTTTACCATTTATTAACTTTGACTATTTAGGGCATGAAATCGGTAATGGAATTGATGTTATGCTGCTTTCTTTTAAGATATCTTTCAGCTGAATGAACCAAGATTCCCTCCCTCTTCACATAGACTAAAACTTGTCAAAGAGCTGTAATACTGAACTTTTTTCACTTCCTCAAATATGTTATGCTAGCCCTCATCTCCTCCCTTCAAACCTGCCGCTCTCAGATGTATTGCCTCCACTTCTGACCTGGCCTAGCAAACTACTACTAATCCTTCAGGTGTCAAATTAAACTTGTTTTTTAGGAATGCCTTCTCTGCTCTCTAAATGTTAGTTAGGTGAGTCCTATTAAATCACACAAGTAATTATTTGTTCATGCCTACCTTTTCTACTACTATGAGGCCAGGGAAGCTCATCTAAGTTGTTCACAGTGCCTAAGCACTTGAATGAGTGAGTGAATCACTTAATGCATTTTTTTCCATTACTTTTCTTCCTCAGCAGTTTTGTAATAGGTTATGTTAAATATGTGTTTTTTTAGGTCAGTATTGGTTTTCTGAAAATATTACCATCATTTCATTTTGGGGAAAGGAGGTAGAGAATACACCAATATGCCTGAATATCATGGGCATCTTTTTTTTATTTTAATATAATGAGAATTCTGGTAGAATAGGTATTGGCTTACGTTATGGACCAGGAATGGTTATCCCATTATGGAATGGGAATGGTTATCTGCATCTAAAAACCTACTGTTAAAAAGTTCAGTTTTATACAGGTGTTGTGTACATGTATAGGTTATTGTGTCACTTTTCCCTTTCCTGTCCCCCTACTCTACTAAAAAAGCTAGGAAATAGTCCTCATGATGTCTTTTTCAGAAGACTTTTTGATGAAGGAATACTCAAAAGTATACCTGGTCACAGTTATTCAGGGTCTTTCACTTAGTGATCCTTTTACTCTTTCTTGCATTTTTGGTTTTTTGCTCAATGTTACAAGCTCAAGTAAGAGAGAACAGTTTGTAAAAGAGTTATATTGATGTGTTATTAAAATATATCCTCTTCTTATCCATTGTATAAAATTATGTCCATGTTAGGAAGGGATTAAAAAATCAATATGTTGTTCCCCACCCTGCCCCCCCCCAAGGTGAAAATAAAACATCCCAGCTGGGTCCAGGAAAGGCTAAAAGGATGTCAGAGTGTGAGAGCTCTTAAAGGCTATCTTGGTGTTTTTACTAAATTGCTCTCCACCAGATAGGTACACATACAGCTAGAATTTTTTTTTAATACAACAGCTTTCTTTTATTAATTAATTTTTTATTTATTTTTGCTGTGTTGGGTCTTCGTTTCTGTGCGAGGGCTATCTCTAGTTGTGGCAAGTGGGGGCCACTCTTCATCGCGGTGCGCGGGCCTCTCACTGTCGCGGCCTCTCTTGTTGCGGAGTACAAGCTCCAGACGCACAGGCTCAGTAGTTGTGGCTCATGGGCCTAGTTGCTCCACGGCATGTGGGACCCTCCCAGACCAGGGCTCGAACCCGTGTCCCCTGCATTGGCAGGCAGATTCTCAACCACTGTGCCACCAGGGAAGCCCACAGCTAGAATTTTTTAACCTGTGTCTAACATGATTGGTGAAGTTAAATGCAGGCTGTCTGCAATCTTGTATGTGTTGACTAGTGATTAAGCTCATGTAATCGCTGTTTAGTATGTGTCAGCAATTCTTGACAATTGATAAACTTTTTTTTGGTATGTCATGCAAAAAAATACTAAAAATAGTATTTCTCTTCCAATAGAAGTTTATCTTTTGGTTTCAACAAAATTCAGGCCAATTGACACAGGCTAAGCCACAGAGAAAGCACTTTACATCCTACTTTTTTTTTCCTATTCCTATGATAGATTGGTTTATTGATTATCTATGTTGACAACAATATTAAAGAATTTCTTCATAACAGTTCAGAGTATAATCAACTACTAAAATATGAGTTGCAGATAATAAAGCCCACTTTATTTAGCACATGGAGGGTGCTACAAGGGCAGGGAGCAGGGGTGTGTTCCTGGCCCAGCAAGGATGGCCTCCAACAGTTCTCCACTCCTCCCAGACTCTCCGAAGCCCACCGCACTGCTCCTGGGAGTAGGGACAGCAGCTCAAGCCTGGGGACGCAGCTTATGAGTTTGGAGGTGCCTGGGCCTGCACCCTTCAGAGACCTTCTCTGTCGCTAACACTCCAGGACCTGGAGCTGCCAGCCTGGGGCGTCCTCTTGTTATGGAGCAAGGGCTCATGTGGACTATGAGGACTATTTCCTAGCTTTTTTAATAGAGTAGGGGGACAGGAAAGGGAGAAGTGACACAATAACCTGTACACATATGTACACAACACATGTATAAAACTGAACTTTTTAACAGTAGGCTTTTAGATGCAGATAACCATTCCCATTCCATAATGGGAAAACCATTCCTGGTCCATAATGTAAAGGTGCAGAAGGAGGTGAAAGCCCAACACTGACAGCACGTGTTTGAATCAAAGTAAGGGTTTATTTGCAGGGTGCCAAGCAAGAGAGTGGGAAACAAGTCTCTGATCCACTCCAATTTGGACTTTGATTGAGGGGCTTTTTTAAAGGGGAAGAACAAAGAGGGTGGGATTAATCATGAACTTGTGACATTTCTTTTTTATTAATATGCGATATTTTTTAATTGAGGGATAGTTGATATTATATAAGTATTATATAAGTATTATATAAGTTTCAGGTGTACAACATAGTGATTCATAATTTTATAGGTTATATTCCATTTATAGTTATTCTAAAATATTGGCTATATTCCTTGTGCTGTACAATATATCTTTGTAGCTTATTTATTTTGTACATAGTAGTGTGTTGCTTTTAACCCCCTACCCCTATCTTGTCCCTTCCCTCTTCCTTCTCCCCACTGGTAACCACTAGGTTACTCTATGTGACATTTCTTTTTTTTTCTTTTTTCTTTTTTTGTAATTGAAATATAGTTGATTTACAATATTGTGTTAGTTTCAGGTGTACAGCACAGTGATTCAGTTTTATGTATGTATTTTTTCAGATTATTTTCCATTATAGGTTATTGCAAGATATTGAATATAGTTCCCTGTGCTATACAGTAAATCTTTGTTGCTTATCTGTTTTGTGTACAGTAGTTTGTATCTCTCAATCCCATACTGTATGACATTTCTTTTTCTTTTTTTTAAATTAATTTATTTATTTTTGGCTGTGTTAGGTCTTCATTGCTGTGCACAGGCTTTCTCTAGTTGCGGTGAGCAGGGGGCTACTCTTGGTTGCGGTGTGCGGGCTTCTCATTGCAGTGGCTTCTCTTGTTGCAGAGCATGGGCTCTAGGTGCGTGGGCTTCAGTAGTTGTGGCACACGGGCTCAGTAGTTGTGGCTCACGGGCTCTAGAGCAGAGGTTGTGGCGCACGGGCTTAGTTGCTCCATGGCATGTGGGATTTTCCCCGACCATGGCTCAAACCGGTGTCCCCTGCATTGGCAGGCAGATTCTTAACCACTGTGCCACCAGGGAAGTCCTATGTGACATTTCTTTATCATGGTTTAAGCAGTCAGGATGTCTCTCTCTTATGATTCTCAGGCCAGGTGGTCCATAGTTCAGGGGTCTGTTAGCTCATCTTGCGCTGGAGAAACAACTTGAGCTGGTATGTTAATGATGATATCTACAGCAGCAATTGTGGTACATTAATGATGTTAACTATAGTAATCTTAGCCAACTGACTCTAGTTGATTAATGTTCAGTTAGCACAGGATTGGGGTAAGAGGTGACAAAGAAAGGAAATAAAATTTTAGATAGAATAACTGTAAACTCAGTAAGGGAACTCTGTTTTAGGGGGACTTGGTTTTACTTTGTAGGACGATGGTGAGGATAGCACCACACTTCTGAAGCCCCGAGCCCCCATCACCTCCTGGACAGGCCCCTATCTGCAGAAGAGGCAGCCTCTGGTGTCAGGAGGAGCTGCTGGTATAGCACTGGCCCAGGTGCCTCTCCCCTTCTCTGACCCATCTTGCAGGTGCTAAGTCCCTGCAAGGGCGGGCGGCAGAGGCCCCTGGCTAGGCTCGGGCAGATTCCATCCTACATTTATAATGTATTTGTAGCTTTGTAGTTAATAAATACAGCACTTTGAGTTTAATGAGATATTGTATATGATGGTCTCTAACACGGTACCTGGTAAGCCAGAACCCGTTTGAAACAGATACCTACTAAAACTCACTTAAGCAAAAAAGGTGTGCTTATTTTGAGGATTCCATGGTATTTCATGCCACAGTCAGGTGTCAGGGCCACTGTTCATGGTTGTGTGGGCTAGGCTTCTGCATAGCTTTTAGTAGGAGTACAGCCAGGCCTTAGCAACAAACTGGAACTAGAAACTAAATCACTGTCAGGCCTCTCTCTCTTTGCAGACAAAATGAGTTCTGTAGATGTTAATTTTTCCTTAATCATAGCTTATCTTTTGGAATAGAGGAGTACCCATATTTTGGTGGACTTAAAAACATCTAATTGGCTTTTTATGAGAAAGGAAAAGTTATTACATGATTGTTAGAATTGACTGAAGGTCTCCCATCCATAATCTATTCCTGTATTTGTTATCAGACATTTTACCTCCACTTTCATCCTGCTTTTCTTTTTTTTTTAATAAAGATTTCATGATCAGCAACCCAAAGGAAAATATAATATTGTTCCATGTTCACTTTTTCTTCACTATGCTTTTATTTGTCCATAAGAAATACAATTTTTTCTCTCTCTGCTATTCCTTTTTTCAGCCCCTTCCTTTTCCTTTCATTTGATATGTCTTTAGTCTACTACATAGAGGAAACCTTATAGCAGGATGAAAACATAATTTTGTGAAAAGGTAGATATTTACCACCATTGGTATGATTTCTGTTCTTTGGAAATAAAGACCATGCTTGAGCCCATTCTTCTAGTGGGTTGGAACTGGCTGCTGTTCTCTTACTGAATGTCAACATCAGTCAGTCTTTGTCTTTTCTAATGGGATAGTTTTTAAAGTCGTATGATCATAAAATTAGCTTCTCAGTCTTGATCCTGTAAAAGTAAATTAAGGTTTGAACGATATAAGATAGTTTAAATATTCTAATGCCCTGAATTGATGTTTGTTTCATAATATGTTTGCCTTGTTTCCTCAGCTGTATATTGAGTTCATTCACAGCAGATTGGCTTTTAAATTTCCTTTTGTATCCTGTTTTGACTAGTAGTGCTGAGTCTTACTAATAAGTATAATAATAAATACTGAAACTTTTCATAGCTCTGCATCTGAGAAAGACATTGTTGAAGACATCATATTTCACCTCTAAACATTTCAGTATGAATCTTCTAAAAATAGAACATTTTACATAACTACAATAACCACCATCACGCATAAGAAAATTAATAATTCCTTAATTTCACCAAAGTTTCAGTCTATATTAAAATGCTCCCAGTGTCCCATAAATGTTTTTGTAGATTTTTTTGTCCCTGAACTAGGATCTTACCAAGATTCAGACATTACATTCGGTTGTTCCAACTCTTTAGTCTTTCTTTGTCTCTCTCTCTCTCTCTCCCTCTCTCTCTTTTTTTTTTAATCTAAATGTTTCTCTCCCCTTTTGGGTGATTTTTCAAATCTGCTCATTCCTTCTACATTTATTAACTGGCTTCTTTTTAGGCAGGAGTAGGGTGGAGGGGTAAAGAAAAACTTCGCTTTGACTGAGTGCTAAATAATTTAATATGTAAACAAATGGATAGGTGAATTTAAGAGCTAATTGCAGAAGCAGTACTTACATAAATCCTACATTTAAAGTGAAAGCTATGTTGTTGAAAGAAAAACCTCCAAGAAAAGCAAAAGGCTATACAAGACAGAAAATGTAAAGATGTCCAGGTTCTCAATAAATAATATTTATATAGTCACAATATTATAAACATGACTGACTTTCAGTCAACCTTGATGGCTTAAAAATAGTTTAAAAATTAATATAATAGTTATCAACTTTCATGGTAGAGTTTAGAAGGTAGAAGGTATAAAGGGGAGAAGTGAAGGGGAAGTCCTAGTATCAAGAGAGATATTGTCTGTAGTTGATGAAATAAGAAATATAGGGGTATACGTATATTAATTAAAGTTATAAAGAGGTTATGTAGAGGAACTAAAAATAATGATGTAACTCTACTGTAATTTGGGGGCAGGAGAATGGACTATCATCCTTATCTACTATAGTAGGAAGTCAACACGTTGTCTAAAATTTGATATCTTAAGAAATGATGATGTTAATTTCTACAACTGATATCTGTCCTTAGGCTAATACCACACTGTCTTAATTACGCTAACATTATATAGTAAGCCTTGAAATTAGGTAGTATAAGTCCTTCAGCCTTGTTCTATTTAAGGATGGCTTTGGTTATTCTAGGTCTTTTACCTTTCCAAAGGCCTGCAAAGATTTTTACTGGGATTACTTTGAATCTGTAGATAACTTTGGGAGGAATTGGCATCTTAACAATAATGAGTTCTCCAATCCGTGAACGTGGTGTCATTCTTCATTTATTTAGGTCTTCTTTAATTTCCCTTTGCAGAAGTTTTCAGCATACAGGTTTTGTATATCTTCAATTAAATGTAATCCTAAAAGAAGATGTGGTGTGTATATATATATATATATATATGTATATATATATATATATACCCACCCCCACACACACACACAATGGAATACTACTTATCCATAAAAAAAAAGGATGAAATCTTGCCATTTGTGACAACATGGATGGACCTTGAGGGCATTGTGCTAAATGAAGTAAGTCAGAGAAAGACAAGACCTTATGATTTTACTCATACTGTGGAATATAAACAAATAAAAACAAAATAAATGAACAAACCAAACAAAAACAAACATGTTGATATAGAGAACAAAGTACTGGTTACCAGAGAGGAAGGGGCCAGGAGGAGAGGTGGTGGTGAAATGGATAAAGGGGATTAGTTGTATGGTGATAGATGGAAACTAAATTTTTGATGAGTGCACACTGTAGTGTATACAGAAGTAGAAATATAATGTACATGTGAAACTTATATAATGTTATAAACCAATGTTACCTCAATAAAAGATAAATTTTAAAAATTTAATCCTAAGTATTTTTATGCTATTACAAATTAATTTGGTTTCTTTATTTTCTAATTATTTGTTGGTAATATATAGAAACATATTTGCCTTTTGTATATTGACCTTGTAGTCTGTGACCTAATTTCACTTATTAGTTTTCAAAGTTGTTTTGTAGATTTCTTGGGATTATCCATGTATAGGGTCATATTATATGCAAATAAAGACCATTTTTCTTCTCCCTTTCCATTCTTTATGTCTTCCCTTTTTCTTACATCATGACCCTAACTATACCCCCCAGTATAATAATGAATTGAAGTGGTAAGAACAGAAATCCTTGCTTTGTTCCTGATCTTGGGTAGAAAACAGGTCTTTCACCCTTGAGTATTATGTTATTTATAGATTTTTGTAGATGCCAATAATCAGATTTAGGATGTTCCCTTGTAGTTCTATTTTGTTAGGGGCTTTTATCATAAATGGATGTTGATTTTTTTTGCGGCTATTAAAGTATTTATATGGTTTTCTCCTTTCTTTTCTTATTATGGTGACTTATACTAATTGACTCCTGGGTGCTTGAATCAACCTTGAATTCTTAGAATCAACTCCACTTGGTTATGATTATTATCCTTTTCATATATTATTGGGTTGAATTCCCTAAAATTTTGTTAAGAAATTTTGCATCCATATTTGAACATTAGAAATATTAGTCTGTAGTTCTGCTTTCTTGTCTGGGTTTGGGAATTAGGGTTACACTGGCCTTAACACATGATTTAGGAAGCATACCCTCCTTCTCTATTTCTAAAAGATTCCAAGTAAGATTGTTATTTCAACAATTCACAGTGAAGCAGTCCAGACCTGGAGGGATTTTTTTTGTGCAAAGGTTTATGAATTTGATGTTTTTAATTGATATAGGGGTGTTCAAATTTTCTATTTCTTTAGTCAGTTTTTCTCATTTGTTATCTTTCAAGGAAATTTTTCCATTTCATATAGGTTGTCAAATGTATTGACATAAAGTTGTGTATAATGTTGCCTACTCTCTTAATGTCTCTATATTCTATAGTGATATTCCCCTTTTATTTTGATTTTGGTAGTACACATTTTTCTTTATCAGTCTATCCTAGAGGCTTATCAGTTTTATTGACTATTTCACTGAATCAGCTTTCGTGATTTCTCTGTTGTTTTCGTTTCTATTACATTGATTTCTGTTCTTTCCTTCTACTTTGGGGTTTCTAGTTTTTTAAGGAAGGAACTGAGATCACTAATTTTAGAATTTTTTTCCTGATATAAGTATTTAAAGCTATAAATTTCCTCTAAACACTGTTTTAGTTGCATCCCACAAGTTTTGATAGATTGTATTTTCATCATCATTCCACTCAGAATATTTTTTTAATATAAATTTATTTTTTTATGGCTGTGTTGGGTCTTGGTTGCTGCACGCGAGCTTTCTCTAGTTGTGGCGAGCAGGGGCTACTCTTCATTGCAGTGCGGGGGCTTCTCACTGCGGTGGCTTCTCTTGTTGCAGAGCACAGGCTCTAGGCGCACAGGCTTCAGTAGTTGTGGCACACGGGCTCAGCAGTTGTGGCTCGCAGGCTCAGTAGTTGTGGCGCACGGGCTTAGTTGCTCCACAGCATGTGGAATCTTCCCGGACCAGGGCTCGAACCTGTGTCCCCTGCATTGGCAGGTAGATTCCCAACCACCGCACCACCAGGGAAGTCCCCAAAATACTTTTTAATTTCCCTTCTGATTTCTTCTTTGACCATGAATTACTTAAAGTGTGTTGTTTTACTTTCCAAATGTTTGGGGGTTTTCTAGGTTTCTTATTGTTAATTGATTGCTAATTTAATTCCATTCAAAGAATGTATCTTGGATTTCAGTCTTTTTAAATGTATCAACGCTTGTTTTATGACCATAGCACATCCTGGACTTACCAGGTGTACCTGAAAAGAATGTGTATTCTGGCATTGTTAGGTATAGTGTTCTATAAATGTCATTTAAGTCAAGGTTGATCATGTTCAGATCGTCTATGTCTTCGTCTGTTTTTTCTAGTTATATTGGTTGCTGAGAGAAGGATGGAGAAACAGGTATACCTCTAATGGCAGGTCTGGTGAAGTATTAATTGCAAAGGGACATGCATTCAAGTCAAGGAGAATTTGATACTATATTTTATAACCTACCACAGGGTTCATTTTAATTATTCTTTGTGCTTTTGTATATTTTTTAAATTTTCTGTAATAAAACCTTAAAAACCAAATCATCTTTGGTAATGATGTCAGAGTTTAGGGAGTGCATGCCACATGCTATACCAGATGTAGGAAAAATATTTAGGATTTCTATTTGTTTATTTTCACCTCATCATTTAAGGTTCGATGGCACAAATGTGCAGTCTGAGCATATGTTAATTTATATTGTCACAATAAAAGATTTCCTCCCTCCTTTATTAGTCTTAATAATAATCACCATGGTATAAAAGTCAGCGTCAACTGTAGTGCTCTCAATGTGTTAAGTGTTTTCTCACTCCACTACTGTGAACCCATTGAATCTGTTTTCATTTTTTTATCTTTATCAAAGGTTGAATTAATAAAGGGGAATTTACAAAGTGTCGGACTTACACTTCGTCTTGTCCAGTCAACTGACGGGTATGCTGGGCATGTCATAATTGAGACCGTGGCCCCAAACTCACCTGCTGCAATTGCTGATCTTCAGCGGGGAGATCGACTGATTGCTATTGGAGGTAATTATGCTGATGTGCAATATACCTGACATTTACAGAGAAAACCAGAGAACAGATGTGGGGATTTTTCCTCTCTTCCTTCTTTATTTCTTTTTTCTTTATTATTTTTTTTTATTTTTGGCTGTGTTGGGTCTTCATGGCTGCGTGCGGGCTTTCTCTAGTTGCAGCGAGCGGGGTCTACTCTTCGTTGCGGTGCGTGGTCTTCTCATTGCAGTGGCTTCTCTTGTTGTGGAGCACAGGCTCTAGGTGCGCGGGCTCAGTAGTTGTGGCTCGTGGGCTCTAGAGCGCAGGCTCAGTAGTTGTGGCCCATGGACTTAGTTGCTCCACGGCATGTGGGATCTTCCCAGGCCAGGGCTTGAACCTGGGCATGTCCCCTGCAATGGCAGGTGGATTCTTAACTACTGCGCCACCAGGGAAGTCCCTCTTCCTTCTTTATTTCTATAAGCACGTTACTTTTACAATGGAAAGAAAGTAATAACTATACTATAAATAAAAATGTGAAGGAAGCCTTAAAAAAATTAAAACACATCATTTTAGTTCTAATTATAAATCTTGAAAATATTTCATCTTTAGACCATTTTCCTCCTTCTACTTCTATTTTTTTTTTATTGAATGTGAAAGAAAGGGCAGGTCAACAGTTATCTTTCTGTGTGGCCACCACCATTACTACTCTGAGCCTAAAACTGACAATGTTAGCACTACTGCCCCCATCACTTAGGACTAGATAATTAACAGGAGAGAGATTCCTTGTCTAAGAGGGAACACCTGAACTGTCCTGTGGCCCCATATTGGTTGCCCCTATTGTTCCTGACTGGCCAGCCATTTGTTAGTAGATTGTCATTCAGAGTGCAGCCCAAATCACTGTCACTGGCAGAAAAATGTGTCACCTGCATGCCTTCCTATCAGTTGGATTGATAACAACAAAAACTCTCTACTGTTAGGCAGATTATTTGCTTGCATGTTTATAAATAAGCACTAAGACTCACTGTGGACACCAGTGGGGGAGAAGTCCAAACCTTTTCAGACCTTTGTAGTACCTGGCCCACCCATTCTAGGCTTGTCAAGAGATTTCTTGAACCCATGGTTGGTTACAGTTGAGCTTTTAAAGGCAACATGGAATAGTCTCTCACAGCTAAAACAATAAATAACAAGGTAGATTAGTTCCTAAACTAAGGAGCAGTTGTCTTTGGTTATATGTTGAAGAAACTTTACCTTTAAGTCATATCCATCATGACAATAAAATAATGAAAATTATTTAATTGCATACCTGGAAGCCCCACTAAGTCAATATTTCACATGGAAATCCCTCTGATTATGTCATAAACAGTGCTTTTCAAACTCTCTTGTGTATTCCAATCACCCAGGCATGGTGTTAAAATGTGGATTCTGATTCAGTAGACCTGGGGTGGGGCTCCAGGTTCTGTATTTCTAACAAGCTCCCAGATGATGATACTGGTTCATAGACACTTAGGATAATAAGGCTATAAAATAAACCTCATCTGTTACATAGTTATTTAACATAAACATAACAGTCATCCCTCAGCTAAAAATCATAATTCAGTATGAATTTTTTATATGTATACATATACCCTGTTTGGTTTTACCTACAGCATAAAATTGTTTTCTTTTTTACGTCCTTTTATGAAAGATTTTTGTTTTCAATTATACAAGTAGTAAATATCTGTTATCAAAAATAAATAAATAAATCCAAGCAATATGAATACAGGCAGGGTGAAAAAGCAAAAGTCATCTCTTCGTGTCTAACATTTGTAAAAATAATAATAATATTCATTGAGATAAGGGGAGGGTATGATACACATTCTTTTTTTATAGCTATACTTTATTTGTATGGGTATACAACATTTAAAAAACATTTAGTGGGCTTCCCTGGTGGCGCAGTGGTTGAGAGTCCGCCTGCCGACGCAGGGGACACGGGTTCGTGTCCCGGTCCGGGAAGATCCCACATGCCGCGGAGCGGCTGGGCCCGTGAGCCATGGCCGCTGAGCCTGTGCATCCGGGAGAGGCCACAACAGTGAGAGGCTCGCGTACCGCAAAAAAAAAAAAAACATTTAGTAATGAGATTGGTGATAATTGAAATAAGATTGGCAAAACGTTTGTTATATTTAAGCTCAATGATGGAGTTCATTTCACTATTTCCTCTGCTTTTGCGTATATTTGAAATATTCCAATAGAACAGTAATCCATATTTGGCTGAACAGTCCCAAGAGGCAGATGTTAAGTCACAAAGAATGATTTTAGATTGAGCTGAAGTGTTTTGCCTACCTCAGACCATTAGATGGACTTAATTTTTATTTATGTCAAACTACAGTTTTGCTGGGACATAGTGTGGTTAAAGGGAAGCAGCAGAAATTAAGCCTGGATGAATCATGAAGTCATACCAGAAAGCTCTGAATTGCAGTATGAGTTTGCAGGCTAAAGGTTTTTGAGCCAATGTTTTAGGAAAACTGGGGAGCAATATATGTTTGGTGATTAAAATAGGGAAGATCTAAGTGAGGGATCATAGTAAAAAGCTGTTTATTACTATAGTGGAAGCCAGTAGTCAGGAGGATCTGAACCAGGAATGAAAATGGACTGGAACTCTAATAGGATTGACAGCAGACTGACTCTATCTAGGGAGTCAACCATCTCCATGATTCAGACCGGGTTAACTGGGAAGGTGGCAAATTGATTCACATAGTCGTGAGAACAGGAAGATGAGAAGGTCAAAGAGAGATTTTAACTTCACTGAATTTGTAGTATCAATGAAACATCCAGGTGGTGATATCCAGAAGTAGCTGGGAATGTACGACTAGAGTGAAGAAGAGGGGATGCCAACCAAAGAAAACGTTGATAGTTGAAACTACTGAAATGGGTGTAATCTAGGGAAAGAACAAAAAGGCAGAGAAACTAATGACAAAACCATGGGAATGTTTGCATACAAGGGACAGATACAGGTGGCGGAAAAAAGAAAGCAGAGATGATCAGAGCCAAATTAGTACAGTGTTGTGAAAACCAAGGAAAACAAGGTTTTAAAGGAGAAGGAGGAAGGGAATTAAGATTTTAGCAAGGATAATTGATAGAGCAAAGTCCTGAAGGGGATAGGGAGGAGGATCCAAAGTACAAGGGATAACTTCCTCCTCTAAGGTAGCTTAATCCTGAAAATGACTGGCAGGGAGAAGAGGTGGCTTCTTACTGATCTTCAGTAAATAAGGTGATGTCATCTACAGAATAAAAGAGAGTAGGAAGGGTGGGTTTCAGGGGAATAAGAAAGGTTTGAAGCTGGTGTTTGGAGACTTAGTTGTTTAGAGACCAATCAAAAGAATGCTAAAGCAGCACTGAAAGCCTTGCTGCGGATAGATGGTATAACTCGGGAGTTGTATCCAGGTGATAAGCTCAGGAGCAGGAAAGGGCGATAAGGGGCTAGCAAAGCTGGGGATCAGAAAGACAGGTAGATGGTAGAAGAGGCAAGGGCTGGGGCAAAAGAATAAAAAAGCTTGATGTGAACACCACTGAAGTCTTGAACTGAGGTTGGGGAGAAAAGCAGGTGGTATCAGGAGACCAGCTGGACCATGAGAGCAAAGGAGGAATGATTGGACACGGAAACTACCTCAAAACAGATTCAGTTAGCAGACAGGATTGTTAGAGGTGGAAATAGGAGATTGTGATCAGAGGTTAATTTCCAAGTAAAAGATCTTTGATGTGGAAAACTTCCAAGTGATGACCAGGTCTAAAGCATGGTCTTGCCTGGGCAGCCAAAGTAGGAGAATATAGAGGTTGAGGAACTCTGAAGTCAGGTTATTAGATGGGGCTGATGTTACTTTGATTTATTTAGGATGGCCTTAAGACCTTTGGAAAGCAAAGACCCCTTTTCACCTTTCTCTAACTCCTACAGAAAGGGTTGGCTTAGGTAAGTACTGTTTTGGGGAGGGTGGGGAAAAAATAGAGCCTTTAAAAGATACACCTAGAATATCCCTAGAAGAATACATCAGAAGCTTTGATTGCCTCAGGAAAGGGACAATACGTTTGGGAGATAGAGGTGGAAGGGAGATTTTTCACTGTACATCTTTCTGTACTTTTTGAATTTTGAACTAACTGATGTAGCACCTATTAGAAAATAAAACGAAAACTTAAGATATTATTGATATAGATACAGATAGTAAACAACTTGTTTAACTTTAAAGCCTTCCTATTATGCCTTCCTTATTCTTTCTGGTCCTGAAAAAGATTAGTTTGATGGGTAGGGCTACTGAAAAGAATCTGTAAGAATCCACTATTCATAATAGTATTGGGGTGGCCAAAAAGTTTGTTCAGTTTTAAGTGAAAATAAAAGACATTTTTCATTTTCACCAAGACTTTTATTGAACCATGTGTTCACTAACAGAACAAACTTTTTGGCCAGCCCAATATTTTGCTACGTTTATTTCAAGCATTGGTCTCTTAATTTGAATCATTCACCGTACAGCCTGTAATCCCTGATGCACTTTACAGTTTCCCTCAGTATAATCACAGTTTCCCATCATTTTAAGCCTGATTTCACCGTTAATAAAATCCTTTTCAATGGGCCTCACCCTGCTCACTTCAGTTCAAACTGAGGAAAAATGTCTTTTAAACCTAGGAAGGAATGGGAAGCACTTAGGAGTTAGCAGCTTGACACCCTCCTCAGGATTTTCATGTCATCCTTTGGTTTGAAAGGGTAAAGCTTTCCAGGACATCGGAGCAGTCAGTGTTTAAGAGTCAGTACGCTGATGTATCCATGAGCCCGTAAGATATTTTAGAGGTTTCACTATTACTTTTCCATTAGTTACGTAATCATGAATGAACGGCAGTTACACTTAGTGAATTTAGGTAATTTTTACTTCAGTCATTTACATGTTTCCCTCTTAATATCTTAAAACAGGTGTGAAAATCACATCTACACTGCAAGTGTTGAAGCTTATCAAGCAGGCTGGTGACCGAGTCCTGGTACATTATGAGAGGCCTGTTGGCCAGAGTAACCAGGGTGCAGTGCTGCAAGACAGCTTTGGACCACTGGAAGACAACTTTCTGTCAGGCTCATGCCAGCCGAACTGTGAGGAGGAGACGAGTGGGTCGGCAGGCGATGCTGAAAGCAGAGACCTGGATTCTGAATTCGAAGACCTAGCGAGTGACGTGAGAGCACAAGCTGAGGCCAGAGACGCGGCACAGCAGTCGCTGAGTCACAGCCCCAAGCGGACCCCAGCAGCTCCTCCCGCGAAACCCCCTGGGACGGCCTCACCGGTCTCAAGCCGTAAATCAGTTGTGGGGAGTTACCCAGCCCCCGCAAAACTTCCATCCAAAGAAGGAAGTAAGCCCTTGGCCCTCAAATCTTCTGAGATAACAGAGCCAGCACAAGCGTCAAAACCCACCCAAGGGTCCACTTTCAAACCACCTGTGCCACCACGACCGCAAGTCAGAGTTCCTTTGCCTTCTGCTGATGCCCCAGATCAGGCAGAAGCAGACACTCTCGTTGAAAAGCCAGAGAAGGCGCTGCCACCGCCCGCTGGAGATAAACCTGCTGAAAAGCAAGCGAGAAATCTGGATCACGTAGAAGAAGCAGCTGCAGCTAAGCAGTTGTTAGCAAAGCAAGAGGGGGCAAAAGATGTGACTTCAGAAAGTTCCTGCCCTCCCAAGGACAGTTCAGAGGACCATCAAACATGGGAATCATCAGAAACTCTTTATCGTAATAAGCTCGGAAAATGGACAAGAACCAGAGCCAGCTGTCTCTTGGACATAGAAGCCTGCCACAGGTACTTAAACATCGCACTGTGGTGCAGGGATCCTTTCAAATTAGGGGGTCTCATCTGTTTGGGGCATGTCAGCTTAAAACTTGAAGAGGTGGCTTTAGGATGCTTAGCTACATCGAACATGGAATACCTTTCCAAATTCAGACTGGAAGCCCCATCACCTAAGGCCATGGTCACGAGAACCGCGCTCCGTAATCTGAGTATGCAGAAGGGGTTCAATGACAAATTTTGTTTCGGTGACATTACTGTTCACTTCAAATATCTGAAAGAAGGAGAGCCAGACCACCATGTAGTGACTAACTTAGAGAAAGAAAAAGAACTCCATCTGGTCGAAGAGGTTTCTGCCCTACCTAAAGAGGAGCACTTTGTTGGACAGATGGGTTTAACAGAAAATAAACATAGTTTCCAGGATACTCAGTTCCAGAACCCAACTTGGTGTGATTACTGTAAGAAAAAAGTGTGGACTAAAGCTGCTTCCCAGTGTATGTTCTGTGCTTATGTTTGCCATAAAAAATGTCAGGAAAAGTGTCTAGCCGAGACTCCTCTTTGTGGAGCAACTGATCAACGGATAGACCGGGCCCTGAAAAATCTCAGGCTGGAAGGACAAGAAACCCTCTTAGGCCTGCCCCCTCGTGTTGACGCTGAAGCTGGGAAGTCAGTCAACAGAACAACAGGTTTGACAAGACATATTATCAATACGAGCTCTCGTTTGTTAAATCTGCGTCAGGTCTCTAAAACGCGCCTTTCTGAGCCAGGAACTGATCTAGTAGAACCTTCACCAAAACACACACCCAACACATCAGACAACGAAGGCAGTGACACAGAGATCTGTGGCCCAAACAGCCCTTCTAAACGGGGCAACAACACAGGAATAAAATTAGTGAGAAAGGAGGGTGGTCTGGATGACAGCGTTTTCATTGCAGTTAAAGAAATCGGTCGTGATCTGTACAGGGGGTTGCCTACAGAGGAGAGGATCCAGAAACTAGAGTTCATGCTAGATAAACTGCAGAATGAAATTGATCAGGAGTTGGAACATAATAATTCCCTTGTTAGAGAGGAAAAAGAGACAACAGATACGAGGAAAAAATCACTTCTTTCTGCTGCTTTGGCTAAATCAGGTGAAAGACTGCAAGCTCTAACACTTCTTATGATCCACTACAGAGCAGGCATTGAAGATATTGAATCTTTAGAAAGTCTGTCCTTAGACCAGCACTCCAAAAAAATAAGCAAGTACACAGATGATACGGAAGAAGACCTTGATAGTGAAATAACCCAACTAATAGACTCTCAGCCATTCAGTAGCATATCAGATGACTTATTTGGCCCATCTGAGTCTGTGTAACAGTCTGTTTAAAACTTTCAAGTGATTGAGGAAAAGTTGCACCTAAAGTACCACAGATAACCACATTTAAACCCTCATTATGCACTTTGGCCTGCTTCTTCACAGTTGTTTGCTTGTGTAAGAACTAGAGTGGAAAAGGTGGTTTTCCAGCAAAAACATAACCAGCTCACTAAATTGGTTGTTTCAGATTGCATTTATAGCTATGCTTTTTGGGTTTATACTGGGAATTTATTTTTACTAATTTATTTTTAACTTTTTCTAATTATGTAATTATGTAAGCTGACTTTTCGTGTTTATGTAGGTGTGATGTCTCGTTGTGTTTTTTTTCTTCCTCTTCCTAGTTTTTGAATTAGTGTTGAATAGGATACCGTCCAGATTCTTGAAATATTTTCATTTCCATCACAGTTATAACAACAAATTTGCTGCATGCCCAAATTGACAACAGCAGTCATTGAGGGAACAGGTTTTGAATCTTTGTGTTATGAAGTTTGTCGTATCTGCTTGCGTGAGAGTTTTGTTATTTTGGGGTTTGGGGGAGTGCTTTTTGTTTTGATTTTGCCAAATGTAACATGAAAGCAGATGCCGCAGCTTTAGTTAGTTATGCTGATTTAGTAAAAAAAAAAAAAAAAAGTTTTACATATAGTTTGTTTTTTATGCTTTTGTGAAATTTTTTTCTAAAGCTTATGTGCAATTTAAGTATAGTGAGAATATAGTGATTAATTTGAAGAGCTTGCATTGAAAAACAAAATGCAATAGGGAATAAATACAGAATGCAGTTGGTCAAGAATTTTGAGAGGATGACCAGATTACTAAAACAAACAAAAAAACACAGGAACCAGTTGGATTTTGAAATACAATCTTTCAAAATGTTGACACTTGCCTTTCAAATGGAAGTACTAGACATTTATGATTATTTTTCATCTTCAGTTCTCCCATAGGAAATAAAGCATGTAGATATTTGAAGTTTCAGAGGACTGTTCTTACAATGACCTTGTTGATATCTGGTTTGGCTGTTTTGTTTTAGAAGAATAGTCATGCATGAGAATGCTGTAAGGGAGAGGAATCATGCAAAATAGATTTATTGCTTTGTCTGACATCCTACAGGCTTAAAGGAATGGTGATCGTTCTGAATGCTTCTGTAGTTCAGACTGTCTTATTAAAAAAAAAATTACACAGCATAGCTACATAGGAATTGGAACCATTTCTCTTAAAATGAAGGTCTAGTCTGATACTCAGGCCATCGTGTGGATCCCAATAACACATGACTGAGGGAAAACATGTGAGCGTGACCTCTGTTGGTATACCATAAAAGTTTTCGCCTTTTATATTTCTATAAAATAGATATGTACGTGTTTTTCCCTTTTGTAGGTAACTACTATGATAATTGCTATATGGTGAAACTGACATGAATTTAAAACTAGATGGCAGTTTTTATGGCTGGCAGGAAAAGGCATAGTATAATAGTAAGGATTCCGGCCCAGGTCTGTAACCCAGGACTCCATACAAGAGTTTAAGTTCAAGCTCTTCTGTTGGCCATTAGTGAACTGTGTAACCATAGGCAAGCCACGAAAGGGCTCCAGGCTGTAGGCTCCCCAGCTATAAAGTAGGAATAAACAAAATTTATTCTACCTCACAGGATTGTTGTGAGGAAAACAACAGCATAACTGCAAAAGTTCTCTGAACTATTGAAATAAAAGGGTTATATGGATGATAAAAACATTTTTGTGGGTAGAAAAGCCATTCCACTTTTAAAATCAATAGCCAGTTCTCATTCTTGCTATTTTATTATTAAGTAAAATATTAGGAAACTAAATACCTTTCTTGGCCAAGTTTATAACAAAAATATATCTGTGTATACCCCCCATTTTTGTTTAAACATGCTTGCATTTTAAAAGAACACTGCTGTAGAAGTCTTTATACACCAAATTCACTGAAAGCTAAAATGTTGTTCTGTAACAGTAGCTTGAAACAATCTGCCCAATGTAATAACCAACTGTCATCTTATCATAAAAAATCACTTACCACTGACAACCTGGAAGGCAGAGTGAGTGGCTGGTGGTTTTGGATTATACCATGGAAGTTTTAGTGACATCCAAGCATGCTGCTGAAACTGATGCATTTGAAAGAGCTGTAGAAATAATGCAAAACTTTGGTTTCATAAAAATCTACTCATGTTTTAAAAGTATTTAGCTCTGTAGAACCACAATTATGGAAAGCTCAGTAATGCTGCTAATGATATTTGTAAAATATACCTTCAATGTAGTGCAATATTTTTCTATTTACTGGGAGAGGCAGTAGAGGCATCACAGTTGTAGTTTCGTGCAAGGGGGGGGCGGGGGGGTGGGACACTCCAATAGCCTAAGGAATAGTAAGGTATAAGGCTTCAGTGAAAACAGTTGTATTATATCACATTCCTGATGTAATCTTTCTGCCATGCTATGTTATCAATAGCTAAAAAATAATATTAAATAAAAACTACCACAGAAAACAAGAATATCTTCATTTGATGTCATCTGAAAAAGGTGACTGCTGCATCTCTATGGAATTATTGCCTGGTTTAATTGGGCCATGAAGATAAGTTTAACAAAGTCCGCTTTTGCTAAACAAAATTGCTATTCTGAAAATTGTCTAAGAGCATTAAATTTTGGTTTTACTATTTTTTTATGCTGTGAAAATCAGATTTATGGATTTGCCAATGCTATCTAGTAGTAATTGGACTAAAGTGTATTTGCTACACTTTGGTATTTAGATGAATTATTAGGTTAGACAGTCAAGCTGAGCAATATTTTAGCATTTAGAATCAATTCATATGCTACATTTCTTAATATCAGACCTTACATGCTTCAGTATCAGAACTAGTTAAAATACTATGTGGCCATTTTGTGAATTTGAGAGGAGAAAACACATGCTAAGAATTTGAGGGTACTGTCAATTCTAAATTTAAGTATTTTTGAATTTTTTGAAAGGCAGTTTGAAAGTATTTGGCTCTTACTAATATTAAGATAATAAAATCTCAAGTCCCCTAAAAGTGAATAAATTTAAAATCACTTTAATTTTAAAATGTATTGAGTTTATTTCTAAATTGAAAGATAACAGCTTTCCTTTAAAAACAGGGTTGGGGGAGGTTCCCTTAAGCCTTTTTAAGCCATGGATCCATTTTAAGACCTGTTTAAAACCATGGATTCTCACCCCTGAAAGGTGCACACAGGCGCACCCTAAGTTTTATGGAACTTCCCGGGGCTGTGGACCTACTGTGTCAAGTGGCTGCATATCATAGTTATTTTCATCAGATACAGTTATTTGTTCGTAGTAATCAGGAAAACAATATAACTTTAGAGATGCAAGGATAACTTACTGGTTGGTTCCACACTGACACCATGTGGCTAGTTACACACTTCAATTTAAAACAAATTTTGCAAAGCCAAAAAGTATGGTTCAAACTAGTCTGGAGTAGATTTTACCTGATGCCTGCAAGCAAAGAAGAATAGTTTTTAACTGAATACCCACAGTTAAAACAGTACCTTCTTACATATTTTATTCCAATGATAATATCTGGTTAACAAAGGAATACAACAGGCACAGTAGTGTTCAGAAGATTTATTAAGTAAACTAGCTAAAACATGACGTAGGTGGATACACTTAGCAGTCAAAAGAAAGAACTGAATATTCATCACTACCTCATTAAGCTTTTTGTATCTGTTTTGCCAGGTACAAACATAAAAACCACCTCTGCTCAAAAAATAAATGTTCAGAGAGCTGTGTGTTCATTCTGATACACACATTAAAAAAAAAAACAAAACTGCTCTTTTCATAGTCTTGCCAACCCCAGAATACTAGTCATATAAAAGACCTTACAATTTTTTTCTCCTTCAGATACAACTGATACCTTTTGCTCTCAAAACAGTTCTGAAAAATATATATCTTTTATATGATCTCTAGGGATCACCAGCAGACATGGCTGCCAGTCATCCTTGAAGAGACTGAAGCCTTGCAGGCAGAAATAAAAGAGGGAAGAGTTACATGGTATTGGGAGTGAGGAGAACCACAAACCCCGCAAGAGCACTGATTTGCAGCACGTTCTTTTTTAAGGCTCTCCCCTACAGAAGTAGAGAACAATCCTGCCTTCTTACTTTAGCCATAGAAGTGCCTCCAGCAAAGCAGAGTCCTTGTGTAAGTCGCCCAACGCAAATACACGAGTAGGACGCTTGTCTGCTTCCAACACATGCACTTGAAAACCAGACTTCCGATCAAAGCCCCACAAGAGAAGCTTCATAAAGAAAATGGGAAGTATTAGCTACTTTCTTAGAGAACTGTAAGGTTGAGGGGTCCTTCCACGTTAACAGGAGCACAATTTTAGCTCAACAGAGAACTGACATTACGTAGTTTTTGTTTACGATTACAGAACCGCAGAATGAACAAGTGTTACGTGAGACATTCCACGCTCCTTCATGTCTCATACAAAACTCGACATAAACTGACAGTGTTCACGAACACGGTACTTGCTATTGCATCACAAAGGCACATCGACGTCGTCATGCTTAGAGAGACTGCATCACACAGCACTAGGTGACACGGTATTACAGACATGTTTAGATGTTTGGGGTTTTTCCTGCCTGTGAAAGGGGGTGTGCCCTGACCACCCTATTATTTTTACCTCTTTTCCTAACACGATTCAAGACAATTTCATTCCTTCTTCATCTTCATCTAAAATTTGTTTTCACATTGATGTGAACAACGTTCAGAAGTCTAAAAAATAACAGTTTCAAACAACTCAAAATCAGTAGATCCCTAGAAAACACTTGGATGACTTCCAGCTCAAAGATAATTATAGTCTGATTTTTTCACACCACAGCAGCTATTAGCCTTTTAAATTTCTTTTCTAAAACCTGAGCTAGGCGTTGATATATCTCATCATGCTTAAACAACCCTGACAGTATAAGGTATATCTATCCTCAATTTTCTGTCATCTGGTAAGACAAGTATATATCTGAAAGGGAGAGAGCTTCTAGTTGTTTATAACCATACGTTTGGGTGCTTTTCTCTGCTTTCAGAACATTTACTATTTTACCCTTATTGGCTTTTATGTTTGCTGCCAACCACATGACATGTAAACATATAATTTACAACCATCTGTTTCCAGGTAGGTGATGACATAGAAAACTAATGCCCGCTGAGATTCATGGATAAATCCAAAAGATGACTGGCTCAAGTTCTTGTCTTCTGCATCTGAGAAAACTAGCTTTTAACTCATGAATATACTGACAGTACAGTTGACCCTTGAACAACACGGTTTGAACTGCACGGGTCCACTTACATGCAGAATTTTTTCAATAAATACAGACTGCAGTACTACATGGTCTGTGGTTGATTGAATCCAGAGATGTGAAACCATGGATACAAAGGGCTGACTGTAAAGTTGTACGCAGGTTTTCGACTGCATGGGTTGTCGGCACCCCCAAACCCTGTGTTGTTCAAGGTCAACTGTAATTACAAGTTCAGTAACTCAACATTCAGTGTCACTATATAATATATGCCATCTCACTTGATTCTGTTTTTCAGACTTCCTTCTAGTTCCTCATTATCGGAAGTGTCTCGGAGATAATGCGTGCTTTAAACACTCATTACCAATATTCAGAAAATATATAAGACTTTTTTGCCCAGGTGTTTGTGAATGTAAGTTAAAAAATTATATTGGATTTGGATTCAAATATTTATAGATTTACACTATTTCGTCAAAATATATTGTATAATATTTAATAAAATCAAATACATAAAATAAAGTTTTCAACACTATTTATACAAACCCCTAGAAAAGCTGCTTTTTCTTTATAAGGCTGTTGGCAATCGATCATAACCATGGAAAAGAAAACCTTTGGTTGTTTTACTCTTTCACCAGGGATGAGTGGTATCACTAAGACAGTTCTGGATGAGTCATTTCACTGGAAACACTGTTTTATACAATTAGATACTTGGATGACTTTTGAGGGTCTCAGTCACTTTCAGATTCTTCATCCTCATCTATCGGATACGACTGGATATTATTCTGAGTATACATTTTTGTTTTAATGGGGCAGTTGTGATCCATAAGGATAGCCTAAAAGAGAGCAAAGTGCAGATATATTAACTGTTTGATAAAGAGAAGATAGTCTTACCCTGTTTCTAAGGATTAGTAGTTTGAAAACTACATAGAGTACCACCTACGATCAACCAACCAGTGATTTGGTGCAACTGCCAGGTGCCTTCCCTAGAAGACCTGGAGTTCTAAACTGAAACTTCCAGGCAATAGGAAGCAGCAGCAGCAGTCTGCACTATTCCCATTATACCTGCCAGGAGCCGTAAGTCGATTTGGAGGAAACTGTAAGCTAGGAAGAAAGGGATATGCAGGTTAGGTTTAGGTTATACTTAGAGTCTTTGAATTAGGGTGGGGGGATCCTGGAGGTCACCCAATGCACCTTCACAGTGGCAACACTTAATAAGGAGGTCCTCCCTCCTTAATGAGGCAAGCTCGCGTGTTAAAAACATCCCTGAGGCTAGACTAAAACCTGTCTCCATGTTTCTATTTGTGGATCAAGTTCTGATTCCAGCCGTCTTCACAGCCTGCCCTTACAATATTTTAAGACCACGGCCATGCCCCCTTAGATTTCCCTAGACTAAACGTCACAGGGCCCTTATCTTTTTAAAAAATGGCATTTCAGGAGGACCTCTCCCCAAATCCTGGCTGGCCGCCTCTTGCTCAATTGTATTTTAAAAACTACATTCCTCTCATGTACATAAAAATCTTGTGCCTTATTGTTACTGAAAACTTTTTTAAAGGTCAACTGATCCTCAGCTGACAAACATCCTCAGTTGATGAGCACTGCAGTCATCATTCCTCGTGAAAGTGTACAGACCAAGCACGAAGTCTGAGTGTCCAGCTGGGGTTTATCATGCCAGGACTGTGCTAAGCATTTTCAATGCAATACCTCAACTTCACAGGAACCCTGTGTGGTAGCTTGATAACCCTCCGTGTAGGCGCAAAGGTTAAAGAACTTGACCAAGGGATGTACAGCTAAATGGGGCAGATACAAGCCCAGGCAGCCTATGTCAAAGTCTGCTCTGGCGATGCCCCACAGGACAGCAGGAGCGTGGAGCACAACATCAGGTGCAACTGAAATGAGTTCTCTCATCAAGAATGTCTTCCAGAGTTTTCCTCCACGGAAACTATTCCCTCCAGTGCCTTTCTGTGCAGTTTGAAGTTCTAAATGGCAGCATTTATCTGGATTAAAATTTATCTTCTGTTGGCCTACTGCAACCTATCTTGGCGCTTGTTAGCTACTCCCAGTTCTTGTCCCACAGATTTGATAAGCTGCTATGTCTCCACTCAAGGGCTTAACCCATTTATCATTTCTCAAGAAATGCTAAATTGATCTGCTGTGTGGCATGTTAAGATAAGGACTTCCGGGGCTTCCCTGGTGGCGAAGTGGTTGAGAGTCCGCCTGCCGATACAGGGGACACGGGTTCGTGCCCCGGTCCGGGAGGATCCCACATGCCGTGGAGCGGCTGGGCCCGTGAGCCGTGGCCGCTGGGCCTGCACGTCCGGAGCCTGTGCTCCGCAACGGGAGAGGCCACAACAGTGAGAGGCCCACATACCGCAAAAAAAAAAAAAAAAAAAAAAAAAAAAAAGTAAGGACTTATAGGACCCTCCAAGTTAGGCTGCCAGCTCAAATTGTCAGCTGCAAATTTAACTCTATTTTTTTGATTGTGCTTCTTGCCGAGTGAATTGATACATGGACTTCATAAAGAGCTCAATTTCTAAAAATAAGCAATTGAGGCAACAGACACTATACCAGGACCATTCTCTCCACGTGGGTGTGTGCTCGTAACACAAAAGGTCTAGCCACCAAAGAGCTCGATGTCTTGCCTCTCTGGATTAGTGATCCTCAAAGAACTGTGCCCAAGAATCACTTGAGGGGGCAGGTTAAAAATGAAATCCCCCATCCCTACCCTCACATGAGGGTGAGAAACGCGCTGCGAGAAACACCGCCCGACTTATGTGGCATTTTCTAGGGCACAGTAGGGTCACATGGCTGACAGCAGGTTACTGGGCACCTACCAGACATGTGTGTCCGTGCCCTTAAGGTCCTCTGCCAGCAACTCAGGTACCTCACTGCACACGAGTGACAGGTTCCATAGGGTTTGCAGGCAGAGCGCTCACTGTGGGTTAAGTGCTCAGGGAAAGCAATGTGGAAGCGATGGGGGTGGACTTGAAGCTTGAACGACGGAAAGGATTTTCACAGCGAGGGAGTTGGGAATGAGCGCGGCAGAGGTTATTTACCAAACGAGACATTAAATAAAACAGCCTGCCTCCCCACCAACCCCCCCAACCCCGATCTGATGATGAGGCACAGGGAGACGTTCACGGGAAAGCCCAACCGGGGCCAGACTGCAGGGCCCCGAATGCCAGGCAGGGGCCTCGACCCCAGGCCCACAGGTGGCGAAGCAGACTTGGAAAGGACGGCCATCATTCTACCTTATTGCCTCCTGTCCCTTGGTTGTCCACCATTATACCTAACGGTATGTACATGTAGACTTAAGGACCTCTGGAACCTAGCACTGGGTACGTAATACGGACTCAATTAAAAAACTGCATTGCAAGGGAAGAAGTTCAGTCAGACCAGTTACTTGGCATCATATAGACTTAAACAGAATTTATCAATTAACCAAACTGCATTTGTTGACACTACCTATATCAGGTTAAGAAGTTTTCTTTCTTAAAAGATCATCTGTTGCTTTCAAAACCTAGCTTACTGGCTTCTGAACCTCTTTTGAAAGATTTATTGTGCCATAGTTGTTGTTTTTTTAAGTTGTACATGATTAAGCCAGATGGCATCTAATAGTCCAAAAGTGCCACGAAACGAGGGGCCTGAACAAGATCAAGTGGGTAAGTCAAGTGCATGGGGGACGTGTGCAGAGTGGCCCGGGGAGCAGCCTGGTAATCAGAGCAGTGTTCCACGCACTGCTGTGTGGAAAAAGGTGTGTTTGACTCTGGACTGAAGAAAAAGTAAAAAAAAACGAGAGGGCATTTTCATCTGAATTCAGGGCAATGCCTGGTTCCTGAGAGTTGAGCCCTGGTCCTACCAAATGCCTGGTTTCATATCAGACACAGGAGAGTCAGAATTTCCAAACTGGTAAAAATATGCTGGACCAAGTGAAGTGTAAAAATAACACAAATACAAAGCTGGGACAGTGAAAAAGTAAAAGCATTAAAATGTAAGAGTTCCAGGCTTCAAGACTTTGAAAGATACCAGGCCTCTGTGCTAGAAAAGATTTATTTACCACATCTTTAAAAAAAAAAAAAAGTGATGGTTTTGCATCAGGGTCGCCCAGTGAAAGAAAGCTGCAGTCTTCAAACCTCCTACTTTCCTGCCTGGGCAACAATTAGAAACTTCAAGAGTAAGACCTAGGAAATGTGCCCTATCTTTAAAAATAATTCAACCAGAAAAAATAAAACTCCATTCCAGAACACAGCTTTCCTCCTCACTGGGTACTCTGACAGTTAGAGGCTGTAAGCAGTTGTCTTATAACTGGAACACAGTTTCCTAAATGACAGAGTTGGTGTTTCTTATACTTGCAGAGGAACTGGAGTAACAGGCTTTTTTCTCTGCCTGTATTGATAACACTGATTATTTAAAAAAAGAAAAAAAAGCAGAAATCCAATAAACCAAATGGAAGAAAAACTCAAGTGCTCACAAACTGGCTCATGACTGGATGACTTAGGATCCATAAAATAGCACTCGAATTTTCCATTTCTAGCTTAAGTCCAAACACCACTTAATCAGAATGTTTACTAGTGAAAGAATGATTTGCCAAGGTTTGTATACCTTCTTCTGGCTCTCGGGTCCCCTGCGTTTGGTAACTGCTGATCCTGAATGCCAGCACTTGTCTGTATTGGATTTTCTCAAGTGGGCAGTAATCGATCGTCCCTCCTCCACGGCACACACTGCTTCCTGCCCTCGCTCCCCTCATCATCCGGCGCTATTGGTTTCCACCTGGTTCCTTCCTGCTCTGCCTGCACAGTAAGTAGGTGGCAGCTATTGGCTGCCACCTTCGCATGCTGCCATTATGACAGTCAAATGGCGTCTGACACGATGCATTCAATTATGGGCATCAATTATGGGCAGGCAGATGCGCATTCTCCCAAGTTTTTAATGATTCATCTTGCCAGGCACTTATTAAGGATTTTGACATTTTACAGTGGAAGTGGCTTCTGGAAGCCTGTCATTCTTGTTGCTTTGCCTTTCAGAATCGTCTCTTCCACTTCCTTCAGCACTTTTCTTTTTAAATGAACTAAAGCCTTAGTTTAAATGTGGGAAGAGGCACTGAGGCCTGATTTCCGCCCATCACGTGGGGGCCCCAGAGTGGGAGCTGGCAGGGCAAGCTCACCCCACCCCGGTCCCCTGACCTCATCCACTTCCTCCAAGACCTCAGATAAGCCCTCACACTGCTGCCGACGAACGGATAACACAACAGCCACTAACGTCTGCTGCTCGGCGAGGGAAGCCCACTGGGCAGCCCTGGGCTCTGAGAGTAAAAGGAGGCTCTCATCTCAGAGAGGAAGAGAGGGAGGAAACTGGGGTACTGCTGGGCTGACAGAGTAAGTCAGGGTTAGGTGAGAGCAAGAAAGGAGAGTGGGGTGAGATGGGAACGCGTGACAATTTATTGAGCATTTACTGTGTAGACTCCGGGGTCGCACGCCACTGGTATTCTTTCATTTAATCCTCACAACCACTCTGTGAGGTTGAGGCTATGTCTTCCCGTGGGACAGACAGCTTGGCTCCAGGGCTGCCCATGCTGGCCCTGCGCTGTCTCCCGAGCCTTAAACAGTCTCTTGGATGACAGGAGCATTTGTAGGTGTTTTTTTTTTTTTTTTTTTGGTCAAATAGGGTTGGGAGTAATCTTCCTTCGGCCTTAATCAGATTGATACGGTGGCAACAGGACAAGCATTGTTTTCTGTGGTTGCACAGAGAATTTTCTCACCCTGATTGGGGCCAAGATACTGTGCTGGGGTCGGACAAACGAAGGTAGACAGGAAACCGAGACAACCAGGCTGGAAAACAGGAAGTGCCCCGAGAGAGATATGACATAGTGCTATGGCTGTGGCTGTTCGGAGCTGGCAAGCATAGGCAAAGAGGAAGAGTCAAATGGCTCGAGAGTAATTCAAAATCACCTACTTAAATCCTATAGAGTAAAGGGCACAAGACCAGTGCTCAGTGCTGGACATATTTTTTAAATATACTGCACATATTAATAAATACAAAAAGTGCCCAAAACAAAAGACTGCACACAACCTAACTTCAGGGTCTGTGTCTCTCTTTAAATCCACTCTTTAGGGATAATCATGTAAAAGGGCAGTCAAGAAATGCCAAAAAAGCCTTAAAACCCACTTCAGGTCAAACATCAGAGAGAACTTCTGACGTACTCCCTAGAGAACAGCAACAAGGGAACCTCACACCCATTCCTAAACGCCAAATACCATCTCTCCCAGCCTTGTTTCTCTCATTTACCTTTAACCTAAGGCCCTCATCTTTCAACTAGACGAGTGTCTATCACCATTTGATGTTTAAAAAAAATCAGCAGCAGCACCAAACCAGGTACGAATGCTTATCAGAAAGGGTAAAATGACCAATGCATTTCAAAATTCAAATTTAGAATCAATAAGTTTGAATTTATTCAGAAGAGGAACACTTAACACTCAATACTACATCTTGCCTATGGCTATGATTCTGGTCATGAAATTATGAACTTAAACGTTATACATATGTGCTAACATGTGCCCAAAGGTGCATAAACAATATTTTTCCATAAGCGTCTGTTACCTACATTAAAACCATCTCCAGAATCTTATGCAGTAAGGACTAAGACACTATTACTGAAAGCTGTAAGGGTTAGGAGAAAAGCAAACAGGACCAAAAATGGCTGATCTTAGAAGTAAGCACAAGAGGCAAAAAAGTTATCTTCAAGATTTTCAAGAACCTTAGAAAATTAAATTGAACAATCCCTGTTTATATTTGGTTGATGAAAAGAGCTATATTGACTGCTAATCTATGTACAAAAATAGTTTCATTCTTCAAAATATATAAACATAATGCTTGATACAGTAAAACAAGTAGCTGCCTTATGTGGTATAAACTAAAAAGGAATTCTTACCATTTACATTTGGGGAGTTCTGTTCAAAAGGGGCAGAAATATATTTTAGAACTAAGCCATAGGACACTATCCAGGAGACCATGCTAAAATTATCCAGAAATACTTCATTGCATCCTAAAATTTGCTTACCATTTTTTCTTCCTTGGCAGGTGGACTTCGGAGAAAAAAGCAGAGAGGAGCAAAAAGAATATCAATTATTCCAATAATTGTCATGAGCCATGGAAATCCAATTGCCTTTGCGATAGCCCCACCAGCGGAAGGACCTTTCAGGAAACAGAATTAGATAAAGCTCTCTCTAAATGTCTTGTAGGCAGAAAGATGCAAAGGTTTACATAATTTTCAGTAGGCATTATCAATCATGCACTGAGAAAAAAGGTTGTTTTGAAAGCCAATGTCCTTACCTATAGCATATCCCATACAAAATGCTACATCGGCAATGGCATACACGCTCCCATAGACGGACACGTGCCGCAGGTCAACCAGGTAGCCCATGATGGGCATCATGGACGAATCCACCATGCCTGTGGACAATCAGGGAACACAGTCTATAGAAAACTGATGGAAACCAATAATGAGCTGAATGTCAGGGACTGTGTCCTAAACTCACGACCCTGCCAAGATCTCTCACTGCTACCTGCAAGTCTTGAGGCAAACTCCCTGCAACATACCTTTGGCTGAAGACAGACTGAAAGCGCTTGAGGCTGAGACTGGAACCCAGACCACCATTTGCCGTTCTCCACCTTGCCTCACCTTGTCCTCCGCTGTCTGGTGGATAGCGCCCAGTCCTCTGGTGACTCACCTGCCATTCTTCAGATCCAGAGGGATGCTGGTTACTGGTTGTGTGGACCCCAAGCCTGCTTCCTGTGGGTGTTTTCCTGATTCACTATTTTCTGGTCCACTCGTCCTTTGCCCTCAAAGACTGGGCAAACCTACATGCCTCACTCAGCTCCCTCCCCATCCACACTGTGGCCTCACACTTAGATTATGAGAGTTAAAGTTGGAAAGTATTAGGGAGAATCAGAAGGAACCAGACAGGAAGGAGTCTGAGGGATCATCTGCCCTACTCAGGAAATTAAAATCGAAAGAGTTTTGCTCATTTAGTTGGCTAAAAAAACCAAAACCGCCACCACCACCTCCAAGACCTGTATTAGAATCTCTGGTCTCTTGAATAGTCGGGGACAGGAAGCATAAAGAAAAAACACATATATTCAGAGTTCTGGGTCCAAATCCCTGGCTGGGTGAGCACTGTCATGCCTTATCTCTCTGAACATCAGTCTCCCCATCGATAAAATGGAGATGATAATGACTGGCTGAATGAGGTGATGGCTGTGAACACGCCCAGCAGGGCGTTCAAACGACAGACCCCTTACCCGAACACCCACCAGGGGCAGGAGGGTAAGGGACATTTCTTTCATTCAGCTAGTATTTGCTGATCACCTAACATGTGCAAGTTGCTGGGACACAGGGGAGAACAAAACGAACAAAGAGTTGGAAAATAAATTACGACTGTGATTGAGGCTATAAAGGCACTGTGAGAGGTTATGTATACGTATACATACAAGCTAGGAGAACCTAACCTGGTCTAAGGGGTCCACAAAGGCTCCACCCTTTCTACTGTACCAAAGAGTCAACTCCTGCCTTTACCCTGTGACAGATTTACCTTTACTTTTATCATGATCAATGTGTATATTATAAATGAGAAACAAGCATATGCTATTTATCCAAAATATTAACAAGGTTTTTCCCTAACGTATTACTTACTGTTCCTCACATCACTGCAAAGACTCAACCCCTTTGCCTGTGAAAATTCCTGCAGTACAGCTGGTCATCAATACATCAGTCTACCTTTTCTGTACCAAACCTTATACAAGAAATACATGTGAAGTCTCTTTGTCCCCCAGCCTTATATGAGAAGGTCTGTGCACAGATATGAGCCCAAACAAATGGATTTTGGGGAAGCAGTTCTCCTGTTTGCCCAAGCTCAGCAGTGGAGTGTTCCTTTGCTTCTGTAAATAGCAGGCTTTTATATGGCCGGTTTTCAGGAAATAAATGACTAGTACATGGAAGCCAGTACCTTTCTATGGACGATCTACAAGCCGTACATGAGCTAAGCTGCCCACAGCCTCCTGTCAAACTTCTAGATATTTTAGATTGAGTAGCTATAGTCTGCCCAAGTAAGAGGAACTCTGTCTTAGTAATGGGAAAACAAAGTTTTAAAAATAAAAGACTTGTGTGACTTACCAATTGCAAAACCAACTCCAAAGTTGGGAGCTATGAGTCCGTAAATGTTTTTTGCAAGAGGAATCTGTAAGAGGAAATAAATGTTATGCTAAAATAACATGCTGGGGCTTCCCTGGTGGCAAAGTGGTTAACTATCTGCCTGCCAATTCAGGAGACAGGGGTTCTAGTCCTGGTCCGGGAACATCCCACATGCCACAGAACAACTAAGCCCGTGCGCCACAACTACTGAGCCTGCGCTCTAGAGCCCGCAAGCCACAACTACTGAGCCCGCATGCCACAACTACTGAAGCCCACACGCCTAGAATCCGTGCTCCATCACAAGAGAAGCCACTGCAATGAGATGCCCAAGCACTGCAACGAAGAGTAGACCCTGCTCTCCACAACTAGAGAAAGCCCACACGCAGCAACGAAGACCCAACGCAGCCAAAAATAAATAAAATAAATTTATTAAAAATAACTAAATAAAATAACATGCTATCCAACTAAATCATCTTGGAAAGTCTTAAAGATATGCTTTCTTTGGCCTGTTATGCGTGTTCCCTCCTGGAGGAAGTAGGAGGAGAAGCAGGATGAGGTTTGAGCAGAAGTAGACCCTCCAAATCTTTAACAGTCAGAGTTGAAGTGGGTTTTGTGACCACCACGAACAGCTAGTTCACGGCCATATGTGAAAGTTCAGCCTCGTCCATACACCATTTTTGAAAAGAACCGTAAGGTCTCATTTGGGATAGATGTTGGCCTTTAGTAGATGTTTTATTCTAGAAAAACATCTTGCTATTGTTTCTGGCTAGCTGCCCTAAAGTGTTTAAGACACGGCGATGTTTAAGATGTTGGGGAGCGGGCTACAAAGTGAAATAAAAACTATGGAATAAAACATTCTAAATAATTTCCAACCAACATGAAGTGAAAATAAACCCTTTGGAGAGTCTTGTCCAAAATTTTTAAGATGATAAAAATTGATGAGAAGAAAATGGAACATGTAATAAAACTCAATGTCAACGAACTTCAAACTGCTATAAAATATTTCTTGGTGATTCCTGCCCAAAGCAAAAGTTTCAATCACAGATTATTTCCACTTGCCAAATGTCATCTTTCACTCACACATAAAATGCTGATTCCAACAATTATCATTCCTAGAAGAGCACAAAGCCACCTGTCAGAAAACAAAAAAGCACCATCAATACATGATTTCCACCCCCATCCAAGTTTTCAATGGAAATCAAAACAATAAGTTGTAATCGTGAAGGCAGAAACACTTGGAATTTTTTTTTAAAGAACTACATTATTATAACAGAGTGAGTGTTGTCTCATTTCATCTTACCTCCCCATCTTGTGCGCAAGGATCCCAAAAATATTGGTTCCAATGAGATAAGAAATACTAGCTGGTAAGAAAGCAATGCCTGCAAATGTATGAAAAGGACACCTTATCGGTACTGATATCAGACACATGTGAGAAAAACTAATCATTGTGAGACACCACGCTGGTGATTAGAGCTGATGAAATGAAGCCCTGGGGCCTGCACCCAAGCAGCTAATATCCGGTGGCTGCCAGAGACCGTCTGGGCCCCACGCGGCTTATCCGGCTGCCCAAAGCTGCCGAGACGCTGCAGAAATGAGATTCCTCCCTCTATCAACAGCTTCATCTCGCCTCCACCTCTGCCTGCTGGCGAGCTTTACATGGAGATGACACTGACACCTCCCAGCATGGGCAGTGAGCATGGTGGCATCTGTTTCTGTTCCCCACCCCCCACCCCCCCCCCCGCTTCATGATTTGTACGACAGGAGAAAGACATGGGCTTTGACAAAATCGAGGAACATTAAGATGAGGGCAAAAAAACAATAAAATTATCCCACACCCCTTCACTCATATAATCACCACAGTTTTCCCTTGTAAGTTTTACATACATAAATAAATGTGTGTACACAGGATTTAGGTTTTTTGTTTTTCAAAAAAATCTGGGATTACACCTATGGTTCTACATCCTGCTTTTCTCAATAACCTTCATGAACATCTCTGCATGCCAGAAAAATAAATAAGTAAATGTCTACGTGGTCATTTTTTGTGGCCAGAATGGCTTGCTGGTGACTCCTGACTCCCAGAGTGAAGCATGGAAACCATCTCTGAAGCCAAAACTTCAAAGCAGGGATGCAGACCAGCTCAGGGGAAGCCCAGACAAGCTACATCTTTCTGAAGCGAGTGGGGTGCTGAGCTCACGCATGTGACCCGGAAGCCAGCGTATGTTATTTTCCACAGACAGCAGATACAGTTGACCCTTGAACAACATGAGTTTGAACTGCACAGGTTCATTTGTATGCAGATTTTTTTTCAATAGTAAATCCTACAGTATTACACGCTCCATGGTTGGTTGAATCCACAGATGTGGAACAGCAGCTACAGAGGAACCACAGACGGAGGGCCGACTATAAATTACAGCGGATTTTCATCCGTGCACAGGGTCTGCGCCTCTAACCTCCAAGTTGTTCAAGGGTCAACTGTACTCTCAGACAGCAAACACCCACTTCACGATTCTCAAGCCAAAAGCATGGGATTAGGAGGCATGAAACAAGGTGTTCATTTCAGCTGGAAACTTACCACCCAAGGCTTAATTAAGTGGGTCACTTGAACCCCTTAGAGCCCAAGAGACAGTGACAGCTCCTACTGCACACACCTCACGGGGAGGCTTTGAAGATCACACGGCAACATGCGCAAGAAGGGCTGTGGCACCAGCCCTCCCAGCCTGACCCGGTGCCCTGTCACTCCACACAACCCCCACTCACCATTCACCCCAGCCTGCTGACCTTCCCCAAACTGCGGTAAGCGCCTGCGGGCAGGGACCACTTCATCTGTCTCCTGGCAGCCCAACTCCACGGTGGCACACAGGAGGCGCCCAGAACACGCTGACCATTTAGAGGAAAGACCCTGCGTGAGGACGTTCACTTCTCAGAGCTGGAAGTATTCAAGGCCGTCCCTTGAAGGCACCCCCCCGTTGGTCCAGCATGGGCTTACTCCATGGGGCAACAGGCAGGGTGTGGTCGGGGGCCCAGAGTCCTCCTTTCTTGACTTTCAAGCTGCGGACGGGGCCATGCACTCTTTGGACCTCAGGTTCCAAGTTCCCTTTTCCTGTTCTGACACAGCCTCAGCATCGTCTGCCTCGCCAGGGCCTCCACCACCTCACACAGTCCACAGAACCTGCCTCTCGGAACTCAAAGAAACCTCAGTGTGCCTCGGGGAGGAACGGGGTCCCAGGAGGGGGCCATCTAGCTCTGCTGGGAAACCTGGGGCCGGGAGCCCACTACTCTTCCAGACGGCGCTTCAGGGGCGCCTCCTACTACAGGGCAGCATCCTAACAGCAAGCCCTAAGCCTCCCACCACCTCCACCCGCCGGCCCTGGTTCACATTCCAGAGCCAAGACAAGCTGGCTTCAACCCCTCCCCTAGCCCCGCTGCCGGCGGCGTGTGGGAAGAGAGGCATCCCTCCCGCCACTCAGCTTTCACTACGAAACACGGCCTCAGGCTCTGGGTTGTTCCCCAGCGGCAGGGCGCCTACTGCGGCCCCCTCTGTACAAGTTCACGTTATTCTCGACTTTGAAACCTGGTTCCCAGAACTGCCTCAGCCCACGATGGACACACAGCACAGGACCACTAGCATCCGAGGAAAAAAAGAAGGGCTGAAGGAATCCTACCAGCTTCTTCCGAGGTCTGGCCCCTCGGCCACGCCCCTCTGGGGCAGCCACACAGTGAGAGTCTCTGGAGCCCCAGCGGCGCATGCGCTCACCGGGCTTGCCGCGCAGACACCTGCGCTTCCTCCAGGCCCCCGACCTCGCCTTCCTGGGGTGCTTTCCAGCCTTCAGCAGGGCTTCACACTCTCACCAGAGGATCCCCCCAGGTTCCTTTCAGGCCTTCATTTGTGCCTGTGGAGAGTTTTTTGAATCTGCGACTAATTGGACATCTTTATCCCTCCCAAATATGTATCACCAGCAAACACAACAAGACTTCTCTCTAGGCCTTTCCCCAGCCGCGTGAGAAGTGTTGACTGGGGCTGGGCCACACGCGAGCCCCTTCTCTTCCCCTGGGGTGCTGGTGCCTGCTCAATCCAAAAATGGGCAGAAGACCTAAAGAGACATTTCTCCAAAGAAGATATACAGACTGCCAACAAACACATGAAAGAATGCTCAACATCATTAATCAGTAGCGAAATGCAAATCAAAACTACAATGAGGTATCATCTCACACCAGTCAGAATGGCCATCATCAAAAAATCTAGAAACAATAAATGCTGGAGAGGGTGTGGAGAAAAGGGAACACTCTTGCACTGCTGGTGGGAATGTGAATTGGTACAGCCACTATGGAGAACAGTATGGAGGTTCCTTAAAAAACTACAAATAGAACTACCATATGACCCAGCAATCCCACTACTGGGCATATACCCTGAGAAAACCATAATCCAAAAAGAGTCATGTACCAAAATGTTCATTGCAGCTCTATTTACAATAGCCCGGAGATGGAAACAACCTAAGTGTCCATCATCGGATGAATGGATAAAGAAGATGTGGCACATATATACAATGGAATATTACTCAGCCATAAAAAGAAACAAAATTGAGTTATTTGTAGTGAGGTGGATGGACCTGGAGTCTGTCTTACAGAGTGAAGTAAGTCAGAAAGAGAAAGACAAATACCGTATGCTAACACATATATATGGAATTTAAGGGGAAAAAATGTCATGAAGAACCTAGGGGTAAGACAGGAATAAAGACACAGACCTACTAGAGAATGGACTTGAGGATATGGGGAGGGGGAAGGGTAAGCTGTGACAAAGCGAGAGAGAGGCATGGACATATATACACTACCAAACGTAAGGTAGATAGCTACTGGGAAGCAGCCACATAGCACAGGGAGATCAGCTCGGTGCTTTGTGACCGCCTGGAGGGGTGGGATAGGGAGGGTGGGAGGGAGGGAGACGCAAGAGGGAAGAGATATGGGGACATATGTATATGTATAACTGATTCACTCTGTTATAAAGCAGAAACTAACACACCATTGTAAAGCAATTATACTCCAATAAAAAAAATAAAATAAAAAATAAAATAGTTAATTTAAAAAAAAAGAGAGAGAGAGTTAAACCAAGAGGGACCACCTACCTGCCCCTGGTGCCTTTATGGAAAGTCTGGCTTTGACCACAGGCTTGACCTGCACACAAGCGAGAGGCCTGGACCATCACAAAGTCCACAGAGAGCTGATCCTGGACACACAGCCCCAAAGTGACCATGAGAATGAGGCCTTGGGCTTCTTCCGAGCTCCGGGTGACCCATCCCTGTCGTCCCCAAGGACTCAGCTGGGAACCAGAATGGGGCAGTGGTCCCATCTGGACTCTCCAGAGGGAGGCTCGGAAGGCTGAAGTCATCACATCCCAGAACCACAGGAGGTTGGCCATCATCTTGTCTTTGCCACCCAGCTAGGCTGGCACGGGACATGCCTGGGGTCACAGCTGGCTGGGAGCAGTATGGTCCCCCACAAGCAGGCCAGTGTCCTTCCCTCCATCCCACACTGCACCACCACACCTTGTTAAAGAACCAGAAGAAAATGTCTGTTTCCACCCTTGTCTGGGGCCTGCTTCTCAGAGCCTATGCTTCCCTTTTGGGGTCACAGCCCTCACCATGAACATGACCTTTTTGATTCCCTAAGCCTCAGTGTGTCAGGGAGAGGTCATCTGACCCAGGACTTGAGGTAAAGAGATGCCATGATGATTCTCTCTCCACCAACCCAAACCCAGGGCCACACCCAAGTGGCAGCACAAGGAAAGGCTTGCAAGGGAGCCCTCTGGAGTAGGGACGGGCTGCGTCTTTACCTCCCCCGAAATGATGGCCCAAAACACCGCGTTCAACAAGAACAATCATGCGTCCCCTACGCAGCTCATAAGACTGTTTTGCTTTGACTTCAAATCTTACAGTCTTTCTCCAGAAACAGTCAGAGAAGCAAAAGGTAGAACGGCTTCTGTTTCCACACTGGGCTGGAGAGGGCTCACACAGGGAGGGGCTGAGCTGCCCGGGCCTCCGGGGAAGTCCTGTGCCACCTCCTAGAGCTCGGTCCTTGCCTCGGGGACAGGCCCACCCAGGGGCCTTCTCACCCGGGCTCGGAGGGGCCTGAGGGGCTCGGGAGAGGGGGCCACGAGGTGGCAAGGCCCACCTAAGAGGAGAGCTTCCCCTCACTGGAGATGACACTGCAAACGGGCACAGAAATCTGATTCTCTTGAGGAAACCCAAGTCTAGCTCTGAGACAAGGAAGGAACCATCTCACTGGTGGAAAGGTACAGGGTCAGGGGAACATCTGGCCGGGGTGATAAGCCCCACAAGAGGACCTCCTGATGAAATCTAGGCAGCCTGCGGCCTGCTATCTAACCCGGATGGCCTGGGTCCCTGACTGACGTGAAAGACTTTCTACAGAAAGCCTCGGGCTGTGTCTGGAGAAGAATAGGGCAAAGCAGCTGAAGAGCCCTGCACATGGCCAGGACGTGTTCAATTAGGGTGATAAGTCAGTTAAGTGGAGAAAACAGAAACACCAGGAGAGCATCTCTGCCCAGGAGCACGTGCAAAGCCAACATGGGAGCCCCACTCACAGCCACGCGCCACCGACACGGGGAGCCTCCTGAGGAGACCTGAAGGCGCCGATCAGCACAGGCACAGAGGGAAAGAGCCCTAGAAAAACTGCTCCCGTGGTGTCATCCGCCGGTACCAGCACCGAGACACGAAGAACGTCTCCTCATCTTTTGCAAAGCTGCTATTCGCTAACTCGAGGACAGAAAACGTCCACCCCTCCTGCAAAGCGGTGAGCTCTCCTTAGAACCTATGAGAGCCTTTGGGTTTCCTCTGCTCTCTCCATGGCCAGGAAGTTCAGAGAGAAACTCCTGCTAAGAACTAGCCTTAGTTTACCTCCCAGAATCTTTCCTCCTTCACTGAATGATTCGTTGTTGGGGGCCTTGTTTGGTTTGGTTTTGCAGCATAATCCACAAACCATACAATTCACCGTTTTAAAGTGCACAGTTCACTGGGTTTTAGTATATTCACAGGGCTGTGCAACCATCACCACGATTTAACTCCAGAACGCTTTCATCACCCCAAAAAAGAAACTTCACACCCTTTAGCAGTCCTTCCATATCTGGCCCGACCTCCAACCATTTCAGGCTTTTTAATGAAGGATTTTGGGGGTTTTTTTAATGAACGAACACAGAAATTCAATGCAGAACCCAAAAGGACTAGTGCCCAAGCCAGGCCAATTGGAGTGAGGCCGGAAGACCAGGGACCAGCCCAAACCAGGAGGTAGCATCTGCCAGGACGCCTCTGCAAAGGGAATGCAAGTTCACCTGAGGAAGGGTGGGGGCGCTAACAAGTGGGCTTACTCAGAACTGAGAGTGTCCATCTGAAGCTCACAGTGTTTAAGGTGAGAGAACGATGAAAAGAAAGTAAACCTCCAGAAAGGACAACTGATAAATTCTTAAAGAAATGTGTGTGTGCAGGGACTAGCCTTCCATGTACTAAGCAGTATTCTCAAGCTAATTAAATAGGAGAGTATTGACACAGGAATACAAGCAGACACATGGAACACAAGAGAGAAATCCAGAAACAGACCCAAGAACACACGATCATTTCCAGCATGACAGACGTGGGAAATACCAGATGGACTCCTAGGGCTCCTGGCTGTAGGGCTGACCAGCCATAAAGAAAACAGTAACACCACATCCCTATCACACACCTTATAGCAAAATGAATTCCGTGTAAATCCAAGAGTTAATGTAAAAAATAAATCACAAATTTACTGGAGGAAAACATAGTGAAAAAATAATCTTGGCATGGGAAAGGCCTTCCTGAGCCTGACTTGAAATGACAATGATGTAAAGGGGAAGCTTGCTAAATCTGACTCAGAGCATTATGAATGTTCCAAGTGGTAAAAAATTTAAAATAAAGTAAAATAAAATCCCACCTATAAAGTCAAAAGACACACAACAAAGGGCAATATTTGCAAAACATCTGATAAAGGATTAATAACATACAAAGAACACTTAAAATCAATTTTTAAAAAAGGACAAAACTCAATACAAAAAATGGATAAAGGATATTAATAAGTTCACAGTAAAGGGAATAGATATGGATAATAAACATATGAAAAGGTGCTCAATTTCACTCACAAAGGATTTGTAAAACTAAATCAAAATGAGACCCCATACAGATTGCCAACAAACACATGAAAGAATGCTCAACATCATTAATCGTTAGAGAAATGCAAATCAAAACTACAATGAGATATCTCATCTCACACCGGTCAGAATGGCCATCATCAAACAATCTAGAAACAATAAATGCCGGAGAGGGTGTGGAGAAAACGGAACACTCTTGCACTGTTGGTGGGAATGTAAATTGATACAGCCACTATGGAGAACAGCATGGAGGTTCCTTAAAAAACTACAAATAGGGGCTTCCCTGGTGGTGCAGTGGTTGAGAGTCCGCCTGCCGATGCAGGGGACATGGGTTCGTGCCCTGGTCCGGGAGGATCCCACATGCCGCGGAGCGGCTAGGCCTGTGAGCCATGGCCGCTGATCCTGTGTGTCCGGAGCCTGTGCTCCTCAACGGGAGAGGCCACAACAGTGAGAGGCCCATGTACCGCAAAAAAAAAACAAAAAAAACCTACAAATAGAATTACCATACGACCCAGCAACCCCACTACTGGGCATATACCCTGAGAAAACCATAATTCAAAAAGAGTCATGTACCAAAATGTTCACTGCAGCTCTGTTTACAATAGCCAGGACATGGAAGCAACCTAAGTGTCCAGCAACAGATGAATGGATAAAGAAGATGTGGCACATATATACAATGGAATATTACTCAGCCATAAAAAGAAACAAAATTGAGTTATTTGTAGTGAGGTGGATGGACCTGGAGTCTGTCTTACAGAGTGAAGTAAGTCAGAAAGAGAAAAACAAATACTGTATGCTAACACATATATATGGAATCTAAAAAAAAAGAAATGTCATGAAGAGCCTAGCGCTAGGACGGGAATAAAGACACAGACCTACGAGAGAATGGACTTGAGGATATGGGGAGGGGGAAGGGTAAGCTGTGACAAAGTGAGAGAGTGGCATGGACATATATACACTACCAAACGTAAGGTAGATAGATAGTGGGAAGCAGCCACATAGCACAGGGAGATCAGCTCGGTGGTTTGTGACCACCTAGAGGGGTGGGATAGGGAGGGTGGGAGGGAGGGAGACGCAAGAGGGAGGGGATATGGGAACAGATGTATTTGTATAACTGATTCACTTTGTTATAAAGGAGAAACTAACACACCATTGTAAAGCAATTATACTCCAATAAAGATGTTAAAAAAGAGAAACCCCATTTCTCACACACTCGATTAGAAAAGATTGATAATACCCGTGTTAGTGCAATGCTACCAAATATCAAAATGCCAGTTTAAGTTTAGGAATTTGCCCTACAGATATATGTACTTCCAAACATGCGCAGGAATACGTGGAAAGGATACTTCACTGCGGTATGGTTTCTGATGGCAAAACTGGAATGAACCTAGATGTCCAGCAATGAGGACAGGTTGAAAATGTATGGTATAACCTTAACATGGAATAAAAGGCAATCAGAGCAGAAGGAATGATGGGTTTCCAGTTAAACAGGGCAGACTGAATCTACGAGCTCTTCTCTGTTCCCACTCTAAATTCCATTTAAATTTTAGTAAAGGAATAAAAGAAAACTATAGACCCTCCCCCTCTCTGCCCAAGGAGAGGCAAAATGAAAGGGGAAAAAGCAACGAGAGGGAGGAGCAAGGGGAGGGAGAGCAGAGAGGGACACAGCCCAGAGCGCTGGAACCTTCCACCTGCTCACGGAGCGGGCAGAAGCAGCAAGACCTCTGTGCCTCAGAACCCAGAAAATTAAGGAACTGAAGGCTCCAGGTACTGTGAACGTAAGGCTGAGGGCGGAGGCTGTCAACCAGAAAGAGAGCAGTTGGACCCCCCAGCCCTCAGTGGTTCGCCTAGCAGGAGAGGGTTTCTTCAGAGAAACAACTGAAAAGGTTCAGGGACCCCAGGCAGCATGGAGACCAGGGATGTCACGAGAGGCTGAAATGGGAGGTGAAGAGAAGGCTTCCTACTGAATGGTAAAGGGGATCATTTCCACATCCCTCCACCGCCCCACACATACACAAAACCCCTTAGGGTAAATGGGAAAGGGCTCTTCAAAAGTGTGATACGATGCCACCAACTGTAAAAGTTCAACAGACTTTAGAGGAGGAGGATGAAGAAATCAGTGGAAATAAGGGAAGGCAAACTAAGAAATTAAAAGTACAAAACATAGAGGCCCCAACATCCAACCAACCTGAGTACCAGAAAAGAGAAGAAAGAAAATGGAAGGCGGGGGGATTAAAGAAATAATACAAAAAGGTCTCCCAGAACTGAAAGAAGGGATTTCCCAAATGAAGAGGCTGACCAAGCAAGTGCCCAGCACAGTGGAGGAAAAGACTCCCTGCAAATCAGCATTGTGGATGCTCATAACCTAGAGAGGAAGATGGGGAATGAGGACACTGGCCTCCTCAACAGCAACCCTGCATGCCCGAAGACAACAGCAACCCTGGCCTCAAGACTCTGAAGGAAAAGGATTTCCAACCAAGAATTATATACCCAAACAGACTAAGTCAACCAAACTCAGGATAAAGTTGAGGTATGGATAAAGATGTTGCTGATAAGCAGGATCCCAGAGAACTTTACCTGCCGTGCACCCCCTCTCAGGAAGCTGCTGGAGGACGGGTTCCAGCATAATGAGAAAGTAAACCAAAAGAGAGGAACACAGGAGAGAGGAGGATACAGGAAACAGAAGAGAGGCAAAGAAGATGCCCAGATATTAGAAGAGGCAAATCTCTGGATGGCCTAGGGAACCACTCTAGACTGGAGCAGGAAGTCAGAGTGATGTGGGACAGATGTCCACAAACAAGCAAAAACACAGAAAGGTTACGTCTGTGGATGTGCTTGTCCATATTTAGAGGGTCTTTCATCTCTGCAAAAGACTTTGAGGGATATATTCATAAATGCTACACAGAAAATTAAGAAAATAGAAAGACACCACAATTACTAACACCAGGAAAAACAAGAAGTTTGTAAAAAAGAAAGGAAATAATCACAGAACCCTACAGAGCTCGTCTTTGAATAATATTTACATATTCACAATAATGTCAATACTGAATGCCAATCTAACCAAAACCTGTAATACAATTGTTTTAGGAGAACACAGGGTGAGAAAGCATGTGAGTTGGTTGGTTGATATTTTCAGGTAAAGCAATAATGGCATTAAATCCTCATCTACTGTATTAGGAAGCTGGTGGACAACGTCAGAAATTGGAAAATCAAAAAACAGGAGTGTACACATTATTTAGAGACATAAAGGAAATTAGCAGAAGAAACAACTATAAGAGTTGAAGGTGAGCAAATCTGAGGAAGAGATTTGGAGATGAGGAGGCATGGGCCAAAGACTGCTGTCTTTTCATTATGATTTTTATAACGTATTTAACTCAAAAATTGTGTACATGTGTAACTTTGATCAAAAATTAAAATTTAGTTAATTGTGAAAAGTAAATCTACCCATTCTGACACAGAAACATAGAAAAACAAGAGGTCACACAGTGTGTAAATGGCAAGATTCCGCATGGGTTGGGTTTTCAGGCATTTCACAAAGATGGTGATCAATGCAGAACAATCGAGGAAAAGACACACAGAACTATTAACAATGAATGTCACAGAGGACTGGGCTGGGAGAGGGGGAAAGATGAATATGAGATTTTTACAATTTTTACTTCCTCAGTCCCTGTACTTTGATTTTTTTAACAATAAGCATGAATTACTTTCTAAATAAAAAATACTTTCAAAAATTCATCCTCTTAAAAACAGAGTTTGTAATGGATAACGAAGATGTGGTACATATACACAATGGAATACTACTCAGCCATTACAAAGAATGAAATAATGCCATTTGCAGCAACACAGATGGACCTAGAGATTATCATACTAAGTGAAGTAAGTCAGACAGAGAAAAACAAATAGCATATGATACCACTTACATGTAGAATCTAAAATATGACACAAATGAACTTATTTAGGAAACAGACTCACACACCTAGAAGATAAACCTATGGTTACCAAACAGGGAAGGCGGGGGGAGGGATAAATTAGGAGTTTGGGATTAGCAGATACAAACTACTATATATAAAATAGATAAACAACAAGGTCCTACTGTATAGCACAGGGAACTAGATTCAATATCCTGTAATAAACCATAATGGAAAAGAATATGAAAAAGAATACGTATATGTATGTATAACTGAATCACTTTGCTGTACATCAGAAACTAACATAACACTGTAAATCAACTATACTTCCATTAAAAAAATAAAACTACGTTTGCTGTTCTCTTTCCCATAACTTTTATTACTGTCCACATATATTTAATATAACTTGTCCAGTTCAGAAGTGTGAGGAAATGCTGAATGTATTTTTCATCTCTCATTTCTGCCCAGGTCTGACGCCTTGATATTAATTATGCCTCTATCAGGGATGATACAAACACTGGAGCCAAAACAAACCCCAAAGCTCATTGCTAACCTAAGCACTGACCCCATCAAGTGACAAACGGAAACAATCACTTTATCACCCTGCTACCGGCAGCTCGGCAGGACTACAATAATGAGACCCAACCTGGGGACAAACAGTCTAGAACCAGAAGCTCACGGCCCAGTCTTACCCAGCTGCCACTTGTGGGAACACATGGTCTCCATCATCCAGATGGGCAGGGCTGGCTCCAGCATGGCAATCCCCATGTTTGCAAAGCAGATGGACCCTTTAAGGGAGAAAGAAGGTTAGCATCCTTCTGTTTGGGGTCTCTCCAAACACAGTTCAATCCCATGTGCCCACAGCCAGAACAATCAGCTCAGATACCCAGAACATCTACGTTTGTAAGAAAAAGACAAATAACAGGTCAAAGGGATAGCGGGGAGTGTTGCTTTTTAAATTATTATTATTACTTAAAACAACTAGAATCCCAGAGTCGTAAACTGTGGAAGTGGAGGGAAGCTTAGTGATCAGTGTGTTTAACCTTCCCAATTTATTAATGAAGAAATGGAGTCCCAATTTATTAATGAAGAAATGGAGTTCCACTTTATTAATGAAGTAACTTGCTTGAGGCTACTCAGCAGCTCAGGCTGACCATACACAGACTCAGGCAACCTGAGGCTCCTACACCTATGTTTCACGGTATAACAAACATAGATATTTCTAAAGATGCCCTTGGTTGCCCAAAATTCAAGTGTATTCAGTGCAAATATGCTGTTGAGGGAGTTTTGTTAAACCAGCTATACCTATAGGGTATCCATGCAAATATCCATTATCACTGTGTTAACCAGAACGCTTTGTAAATGTAGAACCACCTGGAAAAAAACACACATTGCTGTCCCCATTGTTCTGAGAGCTTCCTGTGCTGTGTGTGGTGGAAACTCTAATTTGCTAGACTCCTGATTCAAAGAACATTGTGCGATCATAATTAAGGTGTTTACATACGATGAAAGATTTTTTCATTCTTTGTAGCATTTAAAGACAGAACATAAAAATGATGCTGAAATGGCTGGACTCCCCTCACCCACCTATTCCGTGTTTTCTTAAACTCTGTATTTGTCTATTTGATGTTAATTACAGGGCTAAACTAACAACCAGAGTTGTTCACGTCTCCCCTGTGATCCGGAACCCATACTCTGAGTCCCTGCTTTATCTAACTCTCACCCACCTCACCAGTATCTCCTGCCCTAAATCCACCCAGGCAACTGGGGAGAACACCCAGACTGGAATTATTTAAACTAGCCAATGCTAAACTGCTTACCCTCCCCTACCTTTCCCATGGAAACTCCACTTTCTCATGCAAATGCCTAGGTTCTGGCCTGGGTCTTCCCCTTGCCCCTTTCTGCCTCCTGACCAAAACTGGTACCTCCCCATGTGGCCCTGAGCGACGTGGCATGCCCCCTTTTCTCCAGAAACATAAGTAATAAAATCATCCTTTGGTGGTATTAATCTCTCCATGTCATCTTGTCACTCAGTCGCCTCTGTAAACTAAACCCCAGCGGTACAAACGAGACACCGTCTGCCCCCCAGCTCCACCCCACACCCCACCATCCAGGCTGCCCGGACCTGCCGACAGCCTGACACTGCGTGCTGGCTGGATTTCTATATTTCCTCCAAGGGTGGGTCGGGGTGAGACAGTGACGGTCCAAGCAGCACAGCCTGCCCACACGTGTGCCCCAAGGTGCAGGGACTCGCATCTCTGGGCCCCCATCTCTCACCACACATGTCCTCACCCCCCAGCTCAGACAGCCAGGGCTCCAGGGGAATCTCAGCTCTGGAATGTTCCCTGTGTCTTGCTGGGGGCACAGCGAGGTCCCCCTGCATGAGGAGGTCACCACACCAGGCTTATAACCCTTTGGTCAACAGGCATGACAGACAAGGTCTAGACCAAGGCCCCTTATGTGTCGCCCTGGGCCAAACCCAGCAGTATACACCTTAACAAAAGCAGTCAGGGTTTTGAAAGCGGCTGAATCTGAATGCCCTCAGGCGGGGCGTGCCTCACCTCACCCAGGCTCCCCCCAGCCCTAGTGTCTGTAACTGCTGCTTAGACACACCTACCCCTACCTGGAGGGAACCCTGACCGGGCCTGAGGCCACACTGCATGGATGCCCTCTCCAGCCTGATGCTGAGGGCCACTGCTGACCACTGTGTCCAGGCCCAGGCCGCGTAAGGCTAGCCCCTCACGAGGCAGCTCCAGGCCTGTGTCACTGGGGTGCTCTTGGGAGGTCCGCTGCTTGGATGGATGCAGCCCATTATCCTCCCCAAGAGCCACAGAACCCCAGGGCATCCTTTGAGCCCATCTCGGCCAAGAACCCAAAGGTGTCTTCCAGCCGCCTGTCCGCCGCTGCGCAGGATGCCCTCTGCAGAAAGAGAGGCACCCCTGGGCCCTCTGGGGCCCTGCTGTCAGTCTCTATTCACAGATGCCAAGGTGAATCAGAGCACCCACCTAAGGCACCGGCAGGGAGGCCATGGACCCATTCCAGAAGTTCAAGGCCAAACGACGACAGCCTCTGACACAAACACAGTGAGCAAGGTTAGCCCAAAACAATCCTCTGTGCAGGGAGTCTCTGTGACTCAGGCATCTTTGCCCCAGACGAAGAACAACAAAGGAGCTTGGCTGCGTCAGAAATTAATGACAGAAGAAAACCATTTCTTCTGACGTGTAACCACTTTGGGCCTTCTATGTTTTTCTACAGCCCAACGTTTCCAGCAGCAAAATGAACGCTGGTCCTCACCACCCACCCACCCCTGCCTGGCTGGGAAGAACCAGGGGTGCTGGGGGAGCCCCACCTGCAGCGATGATGATGTACGGGTCCCTCAGCAGGGTGGTCAGCGGCGTCCCCTTCTGGCTCTGTCGGGACAACAGGGGTTAGAAGAGGCCACGCGGCCACCACAGCGCCCGCCTCGCCCCGCCACTCACCTCCGGCTGCACCCGGGATGGCTGGAGCACGAAGAGCTGAATAGCTACAGGAGAAAAAAAGAAGAGGTGTGGCCCCCAGCACCTGCCCACAGGGGTGCCAAGCTCAGGGCCCCCGAGGTCACGGCCACGGGGTCCACGTGGACTCACTCACCTCCATCCAAGAGCACCAGGGCAGCCAGCACCAGGAACGGAGCTGTCTTCCCCACAAACTCGTACAGCACACTCCCAAAGGGGGGGCCCACTGCAAGGAAGAGAGAGAAGGGCCAGTGCGGGGTCGGGGACTGATGACCGCCCCCTGCTCTAGAACCATCTTGCGTTTCTTCCTCTACTTTGTTTGAAACACTGCGTGGGGTGGCCACCCTACATTCTGTTCAGGACTGTTAAGTTGCCCTGGCAACTTCCTCCAAGTGGCTTCACACCTGAGACGTGGAATCACTCCCAACGTAAAGGTCAGAGGAAATAAGACCCAACAGAAGTGCACAGGAAAATAGACCAGTGAAGACTTCATGGTCATGACACAGCAGGACAGACAGGGACTGTGGGCTCCCAGATGAAGGCCAGGAATGTCCCAGATGAAGGCCAGGAATGTAACAGAAAAGGGAGAGGACCTGGATCTCTCAGGGAAGGTGTTTGCACCTGGTCTGGGAGCTCAGCCAGGGCAGGTGGAGGAGGCAGGCTCAGAAAGTGGGAAGGTTCTCAGGTGGGTGGTAACTCAGAGAATGTTCAAGAGGAAGGGCCTTGGCAGACCATCCTGTTCAAGACTTGGATTTACATCTGGGCCCAGGAGGGAAGTCTGGGGAATCCAGGTCCTCCCAAGTCAGGACTCTTCCCACCATTTTTCAAAGGCTCCATGAAATTAGGGAAGAAACAGAGGACAGTAGTGTGAAAGGGGGCTCACTGTCCAATGCCAGATAGGCACCTCCCCCCAGGTGGCCCCCACAGTGGCCCTCACCCACCTAAGACCCCCATGGCCAGGCCTCCCAGGGCGATCCCCATGGCATTGCCTCTCTCCTCGTCATCTGTGTACACGCTGGCCAGCATGCCCATCCCTAAACAGGAAAGGAAACAGTGACAGCCAAGCTCTGGGAGCAACAGAATAACCATCATGACTCGCCCTCCCCCACCCCCAGCCCAGACAGTGGTCTTCCCACACCTGCCAGACCAACAGAACATAAGGCCAAGCAGCATCCAACAAGAAGGTGGTACCTTTTCTGAGAACCAACCACCAACCACCACCACCAATACCTAGATTCCCTGAATTATTCCAACTCATTCTGTAAAGGGCCGCCAGCCTGGGCAATGACGGTGGCCCCTCCAACAGATGGAAGCCCCGGGGCACTGACTTAGGCGTTTCCACACCTACCAGCTACAGAAGAGCAGGAGGAACCGATGCCCTGCAGGGACCTGGCGATCAGCAGGAAGACGTAACTGCGGGAGAAGGCGAACACTGCGGAAAGAGGGGCCAGGTCACTGTAGACCCGCTGGTGCTGTGGCCAGATCAGCTCAAACAGGGACCTCCCTTAACCCGATGGGGTATTTCCGTGTTAACCACCCTGTGCTTTTGCTCCCTGAAGACCTCTCCTATCAACTTCTCTCTTCTCTGCAGTTGTTGCCAAAACACACCCCCCACCCCCACCCCCACCCCCACCCCTGGGCTGTGTTCTCAATTCCCAGCTGGTGGTGGTCAGAGCCCACCCAGTGACCCACACTCAGAAGGCAAAGATCAGACACTTACTAACTGTTGAGATAAACATGATGCAGAATCCCGTGAACATTGGAATTGGATAGCCGATTCTGCAAAACAGAACCACAATGAAAACCTGGTGACTGCTTTGTATTTTTATAAGCCTTTATATCGAGTCTCTCCTGCTTACCCTTTGGGATCAGGTGCATAAGTGTTTGGTCAACTTTTCTAAAAATTCATATAGTTGGTGCTTCCTATATGACCTTTCTGTGTTTGACTGTCTTGGAACGTGAATACATTTACGGATTGCCATTCTGAAATTTCTCTGGAATAAATGTTAATAAAATATTGGCAAGTAACCCAGAACACATTCAAATACACAGCCCCTGTTTCCACCATTTTGTAAAAATGTCTTTAATTATAGTCTTTGCTAGAGCTTCCCCAAAGGGACAGCTGCAATCAAATGACTCTAGTAAAAGGTCATCAAGTGATTCAACGGGCAGCAGACGCAATGGCACTACATCTAAGGGGCATTAGGAAGCAAGGAAGTTTTCAGATCTGTCTTCACGTTGACCCCAGTGAAGCCAGCTGAGAAAGACAGACCTTGTTTTCTGTGCAAAAATTCAACATCCTGTCTGCTCTGTAAGACCATTGTCTGTACAGGGCTCTGCCACCAGGAGGACAGGCGAGGTGGGGAGACCTTGGCCTCCTGGCATCACACCCCTGCCTGGACACCTGGCCCTGCCACTTAACCCAGGCAAATCTCCCCTCAGCCCCGTAGAAAGACCACCACCCACCTCCCAGAGCTGGAGTGGGTATGAAGTGAGATATGGATGTTAAACTGCTACCAGGGCATCCGGAACAGAATAAGTGCCTCAGAAATTTTGTTTCCTCCCTCATTCTCTTCCTTTTTTCCTCTCTGTTTCTGCAGATTAAGCAAGCAGGTTGGTCCCCGCCATAGGGACAGGGCATGAGAGTGAAGGCAGCTTCTTTCCCTCCCACCACACCTGGCCTGAGAGGGGCCAGCACTGGCTGAGCTACTGCCCTAAAGGAGATCTGTGTCAGCCCAGAACAGCCCTGAGCATCTCCAGGCATCATCTCCCTCCAGCCCTGGACCCTCCAGATCCTGTAGAGAAACCAAATGAGGAACAGGAACCCCGAGTCCCAGTCAAACAGCCTGGGAGGGCTCTTCTATTCCAGGCGTGAACAAAAAAATCATAACACAATACCTTCACCTTAAGGTTACACTCCATTCTCCAAGCACTTACACACGAACTCAATGATTTGATAAGGGCAGATGACCACCTCCCCATTTTACAGATGAGGAAACTGAGGTACAAAAAAATGACTTGTCTAATGTCCTAGGGCTAATTTCACTCAGGGCCATTCAATCCAGTCCAGGACTTTTCCTTGCAAACTTAACTACCTCCTCAGGTATATGCCAAAAGGCATACGTGGCTCTAAATAGAACTCTTCTAAAAGTTCTGGGCACACTTACAAATTTTTTTTACTGCTTCATGTGCATCCAGAAACCAAACAGCATCACAAAATCATAGCATTCTCAGGCAGTCGCCCTCCCACAAACCCAGGCAAAGATTCCTCTACTGTGACCTGAAATGAGCTTGTAATTCACAACGCAGGGCTTGAAGCCAATCCTGTGAACTAGGAAGGATACCAGAGTTCTGAACAGCAGTTCAGATGCCATCAAATGACAGCTTCTCCTGCCTCAACTAACACCGAGCTGAGTGCTCTGTGCTCTTATTCATGTAGGAAAAGAAAGCCGTTCACAACACCAGGTCCAACATGGCACTGCTGGATCCTGATGAAGGAAACTTCCAGGAAACTCAGAGAACTCACAGGCAGTTTATTATCTCAGCAACTATTGCATGTCTGGGGGAAGAATGGACATACGACTGCCCTGGAATAAACACAGGCTTCTCATCCCTTTCAACATCCTACTTGGAAAACCATACATATGTCAAAGCTATTGGAATACCAGCAATATTATGTCCAGTCTAGAGCCCAGCCAATGGCCAACGTCACCTGGCAGGACACAGCTGAGGTGGGCTGCTTCTTACCAGGAGGCTCTAGCACTCCCAGAGACTATAAGGGTCACCTGTGATTCTCACCACAGTTCCATGAGGCAGCTGGCTTTATCCCTATTTTCAGATGGCCACATTGAGGCTTGGGGAGCTGCCCCAAATTCAGGGCAATGGGCATATCTCGTGTGTCTAAGGTGTGGCAGGGCCTGCTAGCATACACTTTGGTGGGGACACCAGTCACAAGAGCAGAGGTTCACATGGGTTGAGTGGAACCCAGGGTCCACAGTATCTTTTAAAACCAGGTGGCTCCGTACCCACAGGGCTGTGTGCTTATGCAAGATTCTTTTTACCAAGGCCAGGTGCTGTGTTTTCTTTAAAAATGCTGTAGCTACTGTTTTGTTTTTTTAATTCCTTTGGGATTTTAATAAAGCATGAAGGGAATAGCCAAACAGCAAAGCTAGAAGGAAATTCAAAGGCTGGCCAGTCCAAACCCCCAACGTGGATGAGAAAGCCGAGGTTCAGAGGTGAAGCAAGCCAATTGCCTCTGATGCCACTGGGCTCCCGCTGCTTCCTTCTTGTTACCAGACACATGTGCCCTATGCTTTCAACATCGGCCAAGCCGCTGGCAGGGCTGCCCAGTGGAAAGTGCTGGGCAGCGTCCTTCCCTGGAGCTCAGCCCCATGGCCACTGTGGCCCAAGGGGCAGCTCCTGGCTCTCAGACTCCCCTGGCCCCCTGAACACCGACCTCAGGAGACTTGCTCAAGGCCCCAGGGTCACTGAGTGATGGGCAGGTCGCCACTGTCCTTTCTCCTTCCCCACAATGTCTCCTAAATGGACAGAACCCCAACTGACATTAGTCATAAATGTCTGATTTGGCCTCTTGTCCCAATTCAATGCCATCTCAAGTAAAGGGCTACTAAGCAGAGCCACGTCTGATGTGGCAAACCTTTAACCAAATATCCCTTTATCACCCCCTCGTGAGTCATCCTGGCCCACAGTCATCTTCACAGAGCATCACGGAGCAGTTAATCCAGTTGAATAAAAATAAAAATCATATATTTGAATCCTAGAAAAATGTGCAAAGCAATAAAAGTTACATTCATTACATATCCCTACCCAGTCAGCAGAGAAACCCCACTATGTCTCTAAATTGTCACTGGCAATCAGTACTTATTCTCTAATGCTACTAACTAGTTTGTCTTTGCCACAGAGATTAATGTAAGCTCTCTTCCCAGGCTTGCTAAGACCTGGGTTCCCTCTGCTGTGGTAAGTGACAAAAGCAAGGACAGAGAACAGGGGACAGGGAAGGGTACAAACTGTCACCAGATGAGACAAGAGGTGACACCTCCCATTTCAAGTACCTCAACATCCTCCTAAAAGATGAGCAGTAGTAAATGGAAAGGTATTTTACATTTGCTAGGATACACTAGGAAGCTTGTGGCCAACCATTTCATAAATAAAACAAAATTCTTAGGTTTAGCCCCTGGGTCTGTCTTTTTCAGCTATCAGATGTGTGTGGGGAATTACGCGAGCCTTGGATTTCTTATTCTCCAGGGTGTTCACCGACACACAGGTCACGTGAGGGCTTTGCTCCCGTGGGAAGTACCCAATTCCACGGCCAGCTTCTTCTGATTTTGAAGCAAAGACGCTGGCACACCGTCTCCACCACCCTGATGACATCGAGGATGGGAAATCCCTTTCCAGAATAGCTGGTTTCCCTGTCCACGGAGGAGCTTTTTGAAAAGGTCACTGCTTATTCCTACAAAGCCCACTTCAGACCAGCTGCCTGAAGCTAAAGGAAAAAAAAAAAAAAACCCACAGTAGATTTTGTAGAGATTTCAAGCCCTGCGGCTTTCTCCCTGTCTTTCAGACGTTAGCTAAGATTTGTGAGGAAAAATAACTGGCTTTCAAATATACTAGGTAACTATGGAAATAAATTAAGTCACTGACACTGGCTTGATAAAAAGCAGGCCACTAACACAATGACAAGCCGAGGAGGGAACCATCCCCACCCCTGTTAACCCTTTCCCAAGCTGCCGGCTTCATTTGGAATATCCTGGGTCTAAAGGTGCAACTACTATGTAAGCCTTACGTTAAGCAAGTGAAGACCATGATGCCTCGTTCTTAACCTGACTTACAGAAGAGAGAAATGTAAAGGTGGTTTTCACATTGTTCACCAGCCTGGAACATTCCTTTTATGTGTGTATGTCTAAAATCCACTTGCTGGGCCAAAGGACAACAGGTGTTGCTAGTATAAGTCCTTCTACACCCTTTTACTCACAACTGCAATCATGAAATGAATACTTAAACTGGAATTATAAAATAAGTCACACAAGCCTCAAAAGATGGCAATCAGACCAAGCAAGGCACTCACAGGCTTTCGAAAGTGCGTTACTGGACATGTGATCACCACACTCGCCAAAATCAAAAGGTCCTTTGCTCCCTATCTGGTCACATCTTATTCAGTAAAAATATAGTTCCCAAAGCGTAAATGAAACAGGAATTACTTGTACCATATTAACAGCCAAATGAGCATTTAAATGCTTCCCAAGAATTGTCATTTTCTATTTTCAGGCTTTGGCATGAGATCTTATCCACTATTTAAAACAGACAGGCAGCCTGCGTCCTGTGTCACCACAAAGCCACTCACTCAGCAGCATCGTGACCATGAATTATGGGGCCCCAGGTTGTAACATGGGGGTTCGGATTATGACCTGTGTGATGCTGGGTATCTCATTGCAGAGTGAGTCCCACTTATGGCGAGAAGCTTTAGAAAGGAGCGGCTCCAACCAGCCTGTCTCTATGGAGCTCCCCTCACATCTTTGGGGATGCAGGAGGCCTTTCTTTTCCCCACTATCAGAAGCACTGCAGAGACATTGGGAAGTTGGACCAGCTCACATCACGGGCTGGAAAAAGATATTTTTCTAGGGCCAGGGAGGTGAGGGAGGATCCATGTCCCAAAAATCAGGCTGATTTTTCCTAAACTCCCTCCCACTGAATTAAAATAGCACCCAACAACTTACTGTTTGGACCTTCCCTCATTCAGCCTGGCACACAAGGGAGAGCCCAAGTAGATGCAAAAAAAGCAGATTTTGACCTGCATTGTTTACATTTTGTAGCCAAAGGTACAAACTGTGTATCAGTAAGCAGATGAAAAGAACAGGAAGGAAGGAAGCCATTGGCCGGAGTGTCTGAACAAATGCTTTCTCCTCCTGAGTACCAAACCCTTTTGCCTATACTATACTAAGATCGGGGCTTCCCTGGTGGCGCAGTGGTTGAGAGTCTGCCTGCTAATGCAGGGGACACGGATTCAAGCCCTGGTCTGGGAGGATCCCACATGCCGCGGAGCAACTAGGCCCGTGAGCCACAACTACTGAGCCTGCGCGTCTGGAGCCTGTGCTCCGCAACAAGAGAGGCCGTGATAGTGAGAGGCCCGCGCACCGCAATGAAGAGTGGCCCCCGCTCGCCGCAACTAGAGAAAGCCCTCGCACAGAAACGAAGACGCAACAGAGCAAAAATAAATTAATGAATTAATAAGCTCCTACCCCCAACATCTTCTTTAAAAAAAAAAAAATACTAAGACAGACCCAAAAGCTTTTGCTAAAGTCTCCTCAAGATCTGATGCTTCATGTTTTAACTACTCTTTAACCAGAAACATATTAACCAAGTGTAAAATGCTATTGTAAACTCACTTCTTTACAACACTGAAACTGTGAGTCACACGTCTTGTTGGTAATTGCGGATGTGACTGGCACAAATTACATCAGAAGGCTATTTGCAATGGCTCACGAAGGTAGAGTCTGTAGAGGGAAGCGTATTTCTAACTTCTCTGAGCAGAGCCGTGGAGGGCCCAGAAATGCTGAAAGTCCCCAAATTCATATCTACTGGGCTTGGAAAATATTAGAAAAAATTACTTATCATGATCATTTTGGAGGCACAGCAGAGTTTGTTGTCCTACATCAATATTATAACCTGTTTGCATTTCCACATTACAAGGCAGCGTGAGAAGATGAAGTTTATTTTGAAATTTGCTGGAGAGCTGGGAGAAATCAGCTAGGGATTAAAATTTTGCCCTCAATAAGTTCCAGAGTGGATTACACACCATACCAATAGACTAAATCTCACAGGTCACTAAAGGAAATTTGTTTTCTCTTGGCAGATAATTTTTTGGGAGCCCCAAACATGAGCCTTAGGTGGCTGCAATGTCAAAGCATTTGGAGTATTTACTAGGGGAAAGGTCTCACTGGTTTTAAACAAGCTGCTGCCCGGTAGCATAAGCGAAGCATTCAAAACAAGAATGGGATATTTTTGTAAGCTTTTCATTTGCCATTTACGTGTGGAAGACTGGAACACTCACATCATTTCAGCCGAGTTTCTAAGTATTACACTGTGCAGCTAGTGACATTCACGTCCAAGTGATTGGCAAGGCGTTATTACAATAATGTCCTCAATTTTCCCATGTAGTATTTGAGCTGTTTGCTTTCTCAGAATACAAAACCCTGAGCTGTTTTCTGTAATTATACCAGATGCATTTTAAGAAGTGCTCTTAGTCTGGAGAAAAGAAAGAAAACCCTGTAACTATGAAGGTCTGTTTGGTTTTCCTCCTGAAGAAGAGAGGAGCTGCCGAACATCACGGTGGTGATGGTGCCTCTCGGTGGGCTCCCAGTCAGCCCGGCGTCCTGCGTTAACTTGCTCAGCATTTTGTGCAGCAGCCTGATAACACTACACAGCAAACTGCAGGCTGGATGTGGCCTGGGACGGTTAAAATGGATTCCATGGCCCTACTCGGCGCGGAAAATCGAATCACAGAAGTTGAAAATGTGCTTCCATCGGACTCCCCGTGAGTACATAGCCAGCAACCTGCGTGCCAGAGGACAGCTCGTGCGGAGGAGGGCGGATCCCCTCTCTGAGCCCCTGCCAACGCCCCAGGCCTCCCACCCCGCAGAGTGGGCCCCGCTCTGAGAAGGGTCCCCTGCCTGGTTTAACGCTTCTGTTGTTGCCATCTTGAAATGCTTAATAATATTTTAATAGAAGGCCTGGCCAGCCCTGCTCCACCTTTCCCAAGGCCAAAGCCTGGTAAATGTACAGACCTCCCTGCTCCCAGCCTGCAGGGGGTGCTGGGCTGACCTGCTTAAAATTGCGTTCAGCTCCCTGACTCTGCAACTTGGCTTTGGAACCTCTAGTGGTTCCCAAGTGCCCCCCAAACAAGCCCCACTCCTCTCTCATCTAGCACATGGGGCCTCTTATAGCTCAGCCCCACCGGGTCCCCCCAGCCCCGCCCTCCTCAGTTCACCCCGCCCCTCTTTTATTCTCTTTTTTTATCTAGTCCTTGTCTTGGTTCTTGCTACTAGGCCTGGTTCACAGGTAGGACTCTGGGCACCGCCCCATTTTTCACATTGCTGCCTTTGGGGTCACACGGTCATATAGCGGCCCACCACCACTCACACTCTACCAGCTCCCACTCTTTGCAGCTGACACCTCCTCCCCTCAGCTGGCCCGCCTCAGCTGTAGAAGAGCAAATACTTGCTGGATGGCCACCAGCAATGGAAATGTAAACAGTTATTCAAAATAATGTGGGTCCCAAAAGACTCCAGAACATTGAGATGAATATAAAGCTAGTTTGGGCAGCTTGAATTATCCAGGAAAAAAGCCTCTTCCCTTTGTGCATGTGGATGCAGCTTAGTGAGTGGCAGGGGAAGGACTGGTACACTGCCTAGGACCTCAGTGTCAGCGAGATGTTTCGGACACGCAGCAGGACTGCAGATCATGTGCCACGTTCCCCACCTGGCCATCCCCACGAGCACCGAGCACGCCAGCCCTGAAGGAAGCCACCTCAGCTGTCTATTAGGAAGTGCATGACCACAAGTGCAAGAGAAGAGAAAGCCACATGGTACATACAATCTCACAAGGATGGTCATGGTGGCAATGAAAAGGAAGACCAAATGGGAAATCGTTACTGATTAAGGACAGAAACGTAAGGCGAAGGAGACTGACTTTTTCCCCAGCTTTGGTTTTCCAGATTCTGATCAATGAATGAGAAGCAAAATCCCAGGGGAAAGTGACCTGGAACAATATAAATATCAAACTTTTTGACCAAAATGATATAACCCACCTGTTGGTCAACAGTCCTATGAACGGGTTGGTGAGCAGCTGGACGGTGGCTTTCGAGGCAAACAACAGGCCGACCTGCACGTTCTCATTCAGGAGGTCTTTGTCTTCACTGGGACAGTCGGAAGGGGCAGTGGACCTGTTAGTCACTGTGCGCTGCGTGGTGGTCTCATGCGGCAGCGCCCCCTGAAGGCTGCCGGTGCTATTGCCGGCGACCACGGTGGAGTTGTCATAATAGGAGAAGATGTTCTGGAAGCCGCCGAAGGTGGAGGCTTTGAGCACTGGCTTCGCAGTCTGGATTTCTACAGCATCTTTCTCATGCTCGATGCTGTACAAGTAACTTGGGATGATGGGGACTGGGAACAAGAGCAGGAGAGTGGTGATTACACTGAAACCCTGCCCGGGACCAAAGCCAGCAAAACCGTGGTCTTGTCAAACGCTAAGTGAGGCCCAGAGAAGTGGCACGTCTGCCTCGGGAATGGGACCTCCGTGCCGACACTGAACAATTTCACATTGCTCAGCTCTGCGAACAAAGCCCCAGAGGCTGTGAGAGCTCTCAGGGCCAGCTACTGTGCAGACCTGACCCACCCCAGAGATCCCTGTTCTTTGTGGGCTTTCCCATTACAGGGCTCCTTCACAGGAATATTTTAGGAAAGCAAGATTCGGTCTGAGGTCTAATCAGCGCTGACCTGGGGTCAACCAGTGCTTCTCAGAAAGAGGCTAGAAAGACCTTTAAGTGAATGAATCAAGGAAACAGAAATCTAAATTTCATTAGGTGTCTTAGAAAAGAATAAACCTGCAGGAAGTAATAATTCGGAAATTCTGCAGCAGGCCCACTTCATCTTTCCATTACTTGAGTGGGAAGCTTCAATGTTTCATACAACCTGGAAGATTTGAGACTTCTTGAGACTTTCGTAGAGGAAACGAAAAACTGATGTACTGGAAGCTCTGGGCATGTGCATCACAGAGCATTCAAGACAAAGGAGGACTCGGGCCCTTGTTACTGAACTCAGATGAGCGCCCCCCGCCCCAGCTCTGATATTCCTGGAAGTGAAACCCTGACTGTGTGATGTTCTGAAAACCATCGAGAGAGAACCTTAAATGGAGAGAAGGGAAACAACCCTTTAAAAAATCATTTTTTATTCATTAAAAATTGGGATATTTTTAAGGAAAAGCATGTCAAATCTGTCGCTGTTAATGGTGCTAATTAAGAGAACTGGATGTCAATTATTTAGTTTTTCAAAAATCCATTACAGGAAAAAGATGAAAACCAATGCTGTTAAAATTGCTCTTGATGTGGGTCCTGTAATGTCTCCATGTCAAGCCATTTGTGGAATCACTGCCTTTAAATGTCCCTTCCTTTTATGCAGGGAAGGATTTTGACCTGTTCCTTGAGATGATAGACCACATTACTGACCCACCTTTCTGGGTAGCATAATAATTATCATGACATTATTTTGAATCCTGGGACTTGCTCCTCCTTAATAGATATTTTTTTAATCGCGTTGAAAGTGACAAGAGGAAGCAGAAAATTATCAGGAGGAAACATAAGTTCTGGGTTTTCTCTGCTGTCACATTTTTTGACCGGACCGCCAGGAAAACGAAGCCACAAACACGGCTCCTAGCCTAGACGAGGCAGTCTTGGGGGATGTATTTTTGCAAAACGTGTTCTCCAACTTTCCCGAACCGCGCTCGGGTAAGCGGGACGCCCTGGGAAGGGGTACCCGGGGAGGTGGGGGGAGGGCGCCCGGTCCGTACGTACCCACGACGGTGAGCAGCATGTTGTCCAGCAGCAGCGCGAGGAACACGATGAACAGGATGAGCTTCCGCGAGTGGCGGCTCTCCTGCAGCCAGCGGAGCAGTGCCAGCTCGCTCAAGGCCATGGCTCCGGGGCTCGGCTCCGGGGCTCGGCTGCGGGCGCGGCGCGCGGTCGGTCAGGGGCTCTGCCGGGCTGGGGGCTCCCCCAACCCCAGGCCCCAGACTTCGCCCGGCCCGGCCGCCGAAGGGGCGCTCGGGGAGAGGCGCGCACCGAGCGGCGCCGGATGGTCCCGGGCGTCCCACCCTCGGCTTACCTTCGGCGAGCGCGTTCTCACCGGCACCTGCGCTCCTTGTTAATAACGCCCGCGAGCGCCGTCTGGGCCGGATCCTGGGCGCCGCCCGGCTCTCCGCCGCCCCCGCGGGTCCCACTTCACCCCCTGCGCGCTCGGAAAGTGCCGCGGGACCCCTGCGCACTGTGCGTCCTGCGCCCCGGGTTTCCCGGGACGCCCTGGAGCCCCGCGCGCGGCGCCTCGGGGGGCTTCCCCTGCCCTCGGCCGGGCCCCGCTCTTCCCCGCGCCCCGGGCGGCGATCCGTCCCCAGCGCCGAGCCCCGCGGGCAGGGAGCGGGGTCGGCGTTACCTCGGGTGGTGTGCGGCTGCCTGCCCCGGTCGCCGTGGGCTCCGTCCGTCCGGGCGGCTCCGGGTCGCAGTCTCCACCCCAGCGCCCGGCGGCCGCCGCTCAGTTTACCGGCTCTGGCTCTGACGTCAGGGCCGGCGGGGGCGGGGGGCTGCGGCGCCCCGGCCTCCGCCCTCCCGCGCCGTCACTGCGTCGGAGTAGCCATCGCCTTCCTTTCCCCGCCAGGTGCTCGACCAGGTTCTGAGTCCGGATCCTAAGGTCGCCCCGTCCTGAGCAGACCCGAGCCCCTGTCCCTGCACTTGGCCGCGAGCCCTGGGAACCCGGGTCCGGATGAAGTGGATGGGTCGCAGAGGGAGGATGTCAAAAGCGGCAGGGCGAGGGGTCAAGGATCCCGGGGTGAAGGGTCAGGGGCCAAGAGAAGGAGTCAGGGATTAGTGGTTTCATCTGGTCCAATTAGGCGCTAAAGCTCTCTTTGAGCCTCCCTGTTCCTGCAATTGGCCGTGAGAACATGAAGGCTAGTGAGTGCGCCAGGGAAAGAGGTCTTAGGGTGTTGGGAGCCAGGGACCGATCTCTTTCCTGGAGAAGCCACTCTGCACCCCACCACCCCTCCCCTCTCCCACCTCGGGATCATGATGCAGGGTGCCACTTGGAGTCTTTGACCATCGGGTCCTCGGGTACCCTCCAGATGGTGATGTGGAAACGGGGAAAGGGGACATCTCTCAGTGTCACCCCACAGTGAGAGTGGGGTTCTGAGGGCCCCAGGCCCTGAATCCAGTTCTCATAAAATGGGACCGTGACACCCTGAGCAGGGGACACTGGAGAATAGGTGAGTGCCTGGCGCCTTAGTAAAAGGGCTTAGGGGGCAGCTGCCCCAGGCCCTGTGTGCTGTAGTCCTCTCCCCGCAGCGTTTTCCCCAGGGATTCTGGTTAAAAAGATGGTTGAAACAGGCAAAGTGCCTGTTTGTGGCTGACCTGGAGCTGTCACCCTCACTGCCAAGGGGTAGCAGCCCGCCTTTGATTTCCAAGTCCCTCCATTTTATAAACAGAAGAGAAACAAACAGACATGCCCCAGACAGAGCTGGAGCTTTGAAGACCCTTCTGGGGGCAGGAGAAGCAGGAGCTGTTTTCTCGGAAATCCGCTGAATAAACGTTGTCTGCTGCAGCCGCAGCAGTAGAGTCTGGCCTCGTTTTCTTAATGTTTCCTTGTCAGCTGGAGACTGCTTAGAGCAGCAGCGTGATGTGTAGGGCTCCCGGCTCTCTGCACCTCCTTACTTCCTTCCCGAAACCCCCCTGTGCTGCCCCCGATGAGAGAAAAATGGTTGGATACGTAAGTAGGTCAGGAACATGCAGACTCCGGGATATCCCAGGATATGTGCAACTTAAATATTAAACAGGGAGGAGAGAAGGAAAACCACTTAGGAGGAGAGAACAGATGGCAGGAAGCTGTTTCAGCTGGCTGTGAAGGGTATCACGTTCATGGGGTGCCCCAAAGTGCCTGGAGTTTCAGAACAAAGACACAGCTCCTGCCCCTGTGCCCCCTGGGCAGAGGGGCATCATGGGTAAGGGCTCTTGTCAGGATGCCTGGGTCCCAGTCCACTACGTCCTTGATTGGTGACCTCGGGCACATTATGTATCCTCTCTGTGCTTTAGTTTCCCCATCTCTGCAGTGGGGATGCCAACTGGACATACTGCAGGGTTGTTGTGAGGATTAAGTGGGGATCCACAGTCATCGCTTAACTCAGTGCCTGGCCCAAAGTGAGAGTCGGCGTCCACCATTCATCCATCCAACAAATATTTGTTGAGCTTTTAGTACATGCCAGGCACCATGGTTGATACTGGAGAGACATTAACGGCCCAAAGAGACAAAATCCCCATCCTTGGGGTGCTTACACATTCTGGTAGCAACACCACAACAGTGAACACAGGAAGCCACACCAACTCCAGCCCAGCCAGCTGGAGGAACATGGCACTAGGGAAAATGCCAGTCCCTGTGCCCCCTCCGCCTGATCTCTGCCGCCACCCCTAGAGCACCATGGCCTATAACAGTGTCTTCAAACTTCTTGTTGACACCCCCAAAGAGTTTTTTAAAAGATAGGTATGATGGGCTTCCCTGGTGGCGCAGTGGTTGAGAGTCCACCTGCCGATGCAGGGGACATGGGTTCGTGCCCCGGTCCGGGAAGATGCCACATGCCGCGGAGCGGCTGGGCCCGTGAGCCATGGCCGTTGAGCCTGTGAGTCCAGAGCCTGTGCTCCGCAGCAGGAGAGGCCACAACATTGAGAGGCCCGCGTACAGCAAAAAATAAAATAAAATAAAATAATAAATAAAGAAAGAAAGAAAAAGATAGGTATGCCTCACACATTTCTCAGTTGACATCTAAAATATTCTTTTATCATACATTTTAATAGTTTAGGGGTATATTATGTAAATTCACCTTTATATATAAAACCATTATAACTCTCTTTTAAATGTACCCAATGAATTATAAAACTACCGTATTATATTTTAAAATACTAACAAGTTTCTCTTTAACACTCAAAAAATTTACATTGTTTCCTTTATGCCTTCAAAGTATATTTTCTTTCCACTTTCAACAGAATTTTATCCAACTGTAATGTTTTTATTATTTAAATCCAGTATTCACCACCTTATCTATTATATGAACTGCAACAAATATATGAATATGCATTCGCTTTTTAAAATTTTCTTATGGCCATAAGGTTCTAATTTCTAAGGTTCTCTCTAAAATTGTGTTATTATAACAATTATTAGTAGTATATAAATGATAAAGCCTCAGACATATAATATGAATTTTGATAAATATTAAACACAAAAAGGAACACTGTATTAGAAGTGCATTACCTAATGAGATGGGTGGAGAGAGGATTTTTGGAGCCTTAGAAGAAGAGAAACTATATTGTTTTTATGCCTCAGAACAATGTAACCCAGTAAAATGGTAGGAGTCAGGTTGGGTGGGAGGTAAGCCTTTCCTCACCAACTGAGAGACGGGAGATTGTTGAAGGGGGAGGTGATAAAAGAGAATCCTCGTGTCCCTACCTGGGTCCATCTTAGCCAGATCAATTTTTAAATACAGGACATATGGAAATTGAGGGTCTCCTATGGCTTGGGAAGTCTTCATACATACCCAGTGTCCTGAAGTAGCAGGTCCTGAAGGAGCCAGCCTGGGAGGCCCTGCCTGATCTGGGACTTTGGGACTCTGTAGCCTCTTATTCAACTCAGCCCCTGCCTTTCCCCTCCAGCCACACTGGTTCCTCAGGACCTTTGCACATTCTGGTTCCTCAGGACCTTTGCACGTACTCTGCCTAGGAATTTCTTCCTCTTCTTCTTCTTCTAGTTATCACCTTCTCATTCTTCATTACCAGCCCTAGTGCCACTTCTTAGGAGGAGCCACACTTTCATGGACATCCCCCAAGTATCAGACAGGTCCCCTTCTCTTATAAATCCTCATGGAACTGTTACTTCCTCCAGAATACGTCTGTCCATGAGGAAAAATACTCACATAAGTGTGATCAGTTATCTCTGTCTCCCTAGGTTATCAGGACTGGGGATACTCTTCTTGGTCATCACTGAGGTTCCAGAACACAGCTGATACTCATTAAATACCTGCGAAGAGGATGTGCTCTGGGTAAGTCGGGTTCCCTTCTGAGGCGGAGCCATGGGGACCAGAGAGAGAAGCACCGTTGCTGGAAGGCAAAGGTTACACCTCCCCCACCAGAGGCCACTCCTCTGGGACCAGGCTTTGAGGAAGCCCCCTAGTGAACACAACATTTATTTGCTCTTCCTGGGCACTCAGACTGGTGAACTCAACCACCTTTTTCAAACACTAGGGACTGGGAAGGTACAAAGGTACCACCATGGTTGACTTTTTTTCACTAAATTTCAATATTTAGGAAAGGTAAGGCATGGAGCTTTCTGGAACATAGCAGTTATTTGAAATAGGCATTATCTGAGATAAACATGAGTTTAAGCTATGAATGGCATCCCGATTGGGTCACTTTTACAATTCTGTGAATTGGGGCATGTTACTTAACTTTTATGTGCCTCCGTTTCTCATCTGTCACTCAAGCATGCTAAGAGGGCCCCCTGACAGAGTTGTTTTGGGGATCAAGGGAGATGATCCTTGCATAGTGCCTGGCACATAGCAGAGGCTCACACTTTAGGTGTTCCCTGGCCTCGGGAAAGTGAAAGTGCTGATACGTGGGAGGTGTAGCTGGTCTGTGGGGAAAATCCTCAGGTGCTCCCCCAACCAGAGAACTTGGAAATAATGAAAACAAACTTATGACCTGGACATTATGCTGTGAAATGCAAACAAAGGATCAGAGCAGAAATGAACAATAGCATCCTGAAGAGACACATGGTTCGTGGGCCAGCAAAGCCTGATACTCTGGTTAACACGTGGGTAGAGAAAGGAGGTGAGTACCCAGTGGAGAGCCAGGCACAGGGTAGAGCAGGCTGTTCGTAGATAGAGGAAGCCCCAATGGCTCCCAAGCTCATGAAGAGACACTCAGACCCACTAGTGATCAGAGAACTGCCAATTAAAATGAGAGGGGGGCTTCCCTGGTGGCGCAGTGGTTGGGGGTCCGCCTGCCGATGCAGGGGACAAGGGTTCATGCCCCAGTCCGGGAGGATCCCACATGCCGCGGAGCGGCTGGGCCCCTGAGCCATGGCCGCTGGGCCTGCGCGTCCGGAGCCTGTACTCCGCGGCGAGAGAGGCCACAACAGTGAGAGGCCCGCGTACCACAAAAAAAAAAAAAAAAAAAAAAAAAATGAGAGGGAGATGCAGCGCTACACCCATTGGACTGGCAACAACTAGGAAGTTGGGTAAATGCCATATGTTGGTGAAGATGTAAGGAAATGGGGATGCTTTCCTTGGGGGGGGGTGGAGTGGGGACTGCAGGTGCAGCCTTTCTGGAGAGCAATCAGGAGTGCTTGGTGGAATTAAGCCAGCATGCACCCTCTGACCCAGTCTACGACTCGGGGAAATCCCTAAAGCGGAAGCACTAGGGTTGGCATCGCAGTGTTTCTGTTGGCAGCGGGAAGTTAGAGGCAACCTCAGTTTCCACCACTAGGGAATAAATAATTGAAATGTGGAGGAAGCTCGTGGTGGAGCGCCATGGGATGGGATTCCCCGGGTGTCTGTGCACAGGTTTTACTGTCTTGCGTATGAGGGAAGCAGGAGGAGAGCAAGGTCTATAACAAGGTTGCATGTTAGTTCAGTAAAAGCACACAGAGCACCACTTATTTGGGAGGTTTCATTCCTATTCAAGGGGCCGTATTAAGCCCCTCAGAGTGGGTGCCTTTGTAGAGAAGGGCCCGAGGAGTGAGCATCTGGGATGAAGTGGGAAAGTGGAAATAAACCAAGAAATGGACCTTGCAAGGACCAATGATGACAGGACACTCAGAGCTGAGACAGATGATCAACTCAACTCCCTGTGCACGTGGTTCCCCCCAAAGGGGGCTGTGGCCTGTGGATGGCTAGAGAAGTCACAGCCTTTCAGTACAGAGTCGGCTGTTCTGAGCGCATAGGCTGTACGTGGGTTTTGTCTCCTGGGGCCGGCAGGGCTGTGCTCTGTCGCAAGCCAGGCTGACAGGAAATGAGAGAAGATGGAAACCAAGGTCCAGGAAAGAACGGAAAGCATCCGAAAAAGTAAGCTCTCTGGCTAAATGCAAAAGACACCGGTGGTTTTCTGTTTTATTTTGTTTTGTTTTTTGCCTTTTCCCTCTTATTTTCTTTATAAACTTTTAACTGTTTAAAATTATAACAATGGAGGGATTTATGGCACGGGTAGGTAGATTATTTATAACAACTATAACTTAAAGGACAAGGTTGGTTGTGGGGCTATAAAGCAGCCAGATTCCTGTATTTTATGTGATGTGCTATATTATTAACTGTAAATGGACTGTAAAATGTCAAAGCTGTGTATTGTAATCTCTAGGGCAACCACTGTATAAGTAATACAAAGAAGAATAAATAGCTAACAGGAAAATTAAAATTAAATGGAATTCTGTAAAGTGTTCAAATACTTGCAAAAGGCAGGAAAGGAGGAACAGATAAGCAAAAAAGAAAACCCCAGAGGAATCAAGCAGAAAACAAAAAATAAAATGATAGGTTGAAATCCAACTATATTAACAATTACATTGTGTTCAGGGACACATGATTAAAGGACAGAAATGGTCAGAATGGATTTTTAAAAAAATAGTCCCACCTCTATGCTGTCTACAGGAGACTCTTTAAATGTAAAGACACAGGTAGGTTGAAAGTAAATAGATGAAAAAAATACACCATGCAAACTGTAAGCATAAGAGGGCTGAAGTGACTACATTAATATCAGATAAGATAGATTTCAAAACAAAACTTTAAATGGTGACACAAAGAAGGAGATATCATAATGAGAAAAGTGATTAATTCAATAGAAGACCTAAGAATCATAATGTGTATACACCCAACAGTAGAGCTTCAAAATGTATGAAACAAAACCAGACAGAATTAAAGAGAGAAAAAGACAATTTCACAATCCAAATTGGGGAATCTAACACCTAGACCAAAAAATCAGCAATGCAGAAGATCAGAATGATGCCATTAACCACCTTGGTTTAATTGATATTTATTTAGCCTGAACAAATAGCAGCCTTCACATTCTTTTAAAGTGTTCATGGAAGGTCTCTGCCAGGAGCTATCTCATTCAGAGAGGTTTTTTTTTTTTTCTCTTTGAAGCCAGCTCTACTGTTGTTGAACACACATGCAAAGAGTGAGGACACAGTTTTTTTTAAATGCATTTTATTTTTATTCTTTTCTGAGTTCTTCTGCATACTGCAAAAGCACATTTTCTGTATGAAATGGAACCAAATCTACTGTTCTGGTTTTAAGACAGAATGGCAAAGCAGATGTCAATTTACTTGAAGAAGGCCTTGCTGATGGCCAATGAAATTAAGTCATAGATGCTCTAACTTAATAATTCAATCACTGAATTAACTGGCTTCATGCAGCATTATCTGTAAAATGTGGGTCTCCAGGTTTGGCCACTTTGATAGAATCACTAACCTGTCTGAGGACATTTGCTGTAATTAGAGGCCGCAGAGGAGCCAGCCAGCTGTGAAGGGTAGTGTTTCATCAGCTTTATGCCTTGATTCTCCACTCTCACCTGGGCTTTTCAGTCATCCCCAGTGGCTACTCCGATGGCCACCCAGCCCTCCCACAGTCCACCCTCCTCACCAGCTCAAGGGAGTTTCAAAACACCAGGGTGGTCACGCTACTTACCCCCTGTCTAAACCTTCAGCAGCCTTGCACTTGGGATAATGTCAAATGTCTTCAATGTGGCCCAACGGGAAGTGCCTGGTCCAGCCTCTACCACTCCTTCATCTTCATTTGCCACATTGCTCTTGACTCTGATCTAAAATTGGATTCCCTTATAATTATCTGGTCTCTCACATGGCTTCAGATATCTTTGTGTATCACGAGGGTCCCAGCATTGCAGCCTGAGGAGCCGTGGCCCAGAGGCCCTTCCCAGCCTGGGTTATGCAGCCTCCACACATCTTATGCCACTTGGCCCCTGCCTTCCCCCTCCAGCCACAGAGGGCTCCTTTCAGTAGGGTTCCCTGCCTCAGGGCCTTTGCACTCTCCATTCCTTCTGCCTGCGAAGCTCTTCCTCTTCCTCTTTGTCTGATTATCTTTCTCATTCCTAGTCTCCTGACTGTTCATACATCCTGTGCTTCTTCTCACCCCAGAGCCTTTCTTTGCTCAGACCATTTATGCTGCCTAGAATGTCCTTCCCTCTTACCCCTTTTAACTAGTTAGTTCCCCCTTAGCCTTTATGTCTCAGGTCAAGACACAGGTAGGTTGAAAGTAAATGGATGGAGAGGTATTTCTTCTCAGGGGAGTCATCCCTGACCCCTATGCATTTGTCCCCTGTACTATATTGATAGGTCCCTAAACCTTTCATTCCTGGTACTTTTCATTATAATCACAATTTTACTGATGAGACTGTAATTAATGTCTGACTTCTATATCCCTCCGCCACGCAAGCTGAGGCCAGGGAAGGGCCTCTGGCGTCTTGCTCCCCACGTCATCCCCCCAGAGCCTCACACTGCCTGGCACAAAGTATCAATAAGTACAGCTGTTGACTCAGGTTTCCCTGATCACTTAAGCAGTGAGCGCCCTCTGGGGGTACCTCGAGGAATTGACCTCTATTCTCACAGGCCGTATAGAGACAGCAAAGTGCTATGCCCAGTCCAGCTCATGTGCCTTTGCAAAAGTGACGTCCTTCACCTGCACTGTCCACCCCCTTTCTTCAACCTACCCAAGCCCCTGCCTCTTCCTACCTGGTTGGGTTTGAAAAACCCTTTTACCACTATCCCACCAACTCACCAAAAAACCCACTCAACTTATGATCCCATAAGGAATTGCCATCTCTGCTCGTTTAACAAGCCTCAAATAATTGAGTCGTTTCATGCCCCCTCCCTCCCCAGCAGTTACCTGCAGCCATCCCGCCCACCCCGCAGCCCCCCAGCCTCTGTTCCTTCCTGACTCTGAGTCTTTGCTTAGGCAGATCCATCCACATAGAATGCCCTTGGGATGGGGAGCCCAGCCAGAAGCCAAACATGGTCACGTTTTCACCATTAAAGCTGAAGGCTCACGGCCATGGGACAGGCGTCCTCTAACTCTGTAGAACGGCTCCTCTTTCCTTTTAAGACCCCCCAACCCCACTCACCACCTCCTGCACAAGCAGCCCCTCCCCCGCTCCCTGGCACCAGGTACTGACTCCAATCCATCGGTGACTCAGCGGATCTCAATGAACCACTGCTTCCAATGAGCCTCTCCCCAGCCCAAGAGCCTGAGGCGGCTCCCTAACGCTCCTGTCTAAACCCTTCTGCCTACGTTTTTTTTGTTTTTTGTTTTGTTTTGTTTTGTTTGTGGTACGCAGGCCTCTCCCTGTTGTGGCCTCTCCCGTTGCAGAACACAGGCTCCAGACACGCAGGCTCAGCGGCCATGGCTCACGGGCCCAGCCGCTCTGCGGCATGTGGGATCTTCCCGGACTGGGGCACGAACCCTCGTCCCCTGCATCGGCAGGCGGACTCTCAACCACTGTGCCACCAGGAAGCCCCCGCCTATGTTTTAGGGTCGTCCGCAATCCACCCACTGCACCCCCAGCTCCCACCCTGTGCTCTAACCACACTGGCCTCCTCGGTGGCCCAGCAACAGGCATCGTTCACATTCTCCTCATCCCTCTGACTCTGCAAAGCTTATTCCTAGCCCGAGAGCCCACCTCAGGGGCTCTGTCCCCACAAAGTCAAGCCTGGGATGACCCACAGCCCGCCCTGGGCCACTACCTCCAAGAATACACAAAGCCCTGATAGCCTGTCCCCCAAAGCATTTACCAGCCAGCACTCTTCTGCTGTAGGTCCATCTGGGCTCATGCTTTTTCTTTTTTCCACCTGGATCATTCGCCCCTTGATGGCAAGGGAAGCGATTCCTTCCTCTCTGTCTCCCCCCAGGATGGTTTGTGCTATGCACTGTACAGAGTAGACCCCTGGGGCTGGCATCAGATGCCCAGTGAAGAGCCTGGGGCCAGAGGCTTCTGCCTCAGCATCCTCATCTGCACAGGCAGAGTGGATGGGCCGGGTAGACCTGCCCTGTCCAGTCCAGGAGCCACTCACCACCCATGGCCACAGAGCTCCTGAAATGCCACAGGCTGAAGTGAGATGTGCTGTAAGTATAAAGCCTGCTGTATAGCACAGGGAGCTCAGCTTGGTGCTCCGTGATGACTTAGATGGATGGGATGGGAGGGGATATAGGTATACATAGAGCTGGTGCACTTCATTGTACAGCAGAAACTAACACAACATTGTAAAGCAATTATACTCCAATAAAAGTATATGAGAAAAAAAATACACACAGTTTCAAAGACTTAGTATGAAAAAAATGTAAAGAGTTTCATTAATGTTTTGTATTGTTACATGCTGAAACAATATCTTAGATACATTAGGTTAAATAAAATATATTATTAAAACTAATTTCACCTGTTGCTTTTTTAAAACATGGCTGCTAGAAATTAAATTACCTACATGGCTGGAGTGTGTGGCTCACATTATATTTCTACTGGATAGTGTGGGGATAGAACATCAGTGCTGGAAGGGGCCTCGGACGTTATTGAGTCTAATGGCTGCCTTTTCCACGCGAGAAAGCAGACTCAGAGAGGGACCGAGGCTTGCCCAAAGCCACACCACGTGTGAGGTCCGGGCAGTGAGGACTAGAACTCTGCTTCCTGGGCCTTCGTGGTTTGGGGACAGCTGGTGTGCAACACTGGAGGGGCCGACAGGTGGGTGCCCGCAGGTAGCCCTCAGCCGCAGAGGATGCTAGAAGGGACTTGGGAGGCTCCCCCCGCCCACTCAGGGCTGTCTTTGCCCACTTGCTATGCTGACCGCATACCCAGACGTCCGCAGGGCAGGAGATTTTAGTGGATAATCAATAGTCCAGTAGGGCCGACTGCAAAGCCCCAAACCTAATTATTTTGTTCAGAAACTTGTCTGTAACTAAAAGGCATCTGAGAAATCACTGTCACCTTCTCTGAGGGGGAAGAGAAATCCAGTCATTATGTCCAATTGGATTTACATTGACTGTTGTCTTGTTGTAGAAGATGTTGTCTCCCTGCAAAACCAGTGTTTGGGTGCCACAGGGACACACAGACACACACACGTACACACTCACACACACAGACACATACACATGTATGCATACGTACACACACACACATACATACACATAAGCACAAACACACACACACGGGAGAGCTGTCCCTTTTCTAGGAGCCTTTGGGAAGGTTCTGGTCCACCATTTTTGCACAGGTGGCCAGAGGTGCTGTTACCTGGGTGACTTTCTGGGTCTTTTTTTGTGTGTGTGCTATGCGGGCCTCTCACTGTTGCAGCCTCTCCCGTTGCGGAGCACAGGCTCCGGACGTGCAGGCTCAGCGGCCATGGCTCATGGGCCCAGCCGCTCCACGGCATGTGGGATCCTCCCGGACCAGGGCATGAACCCGTGTCCCCTGCATCGGCAGGTGGACTCTCAACCACTGCACCACCAGGGAAGCCCCTGGGTCTTATTTTTGAGGTTCCAGATTTTGCCACCCTAATTCCTCTGAGGAGAGTAGAAAACAAATCCCTTTAAAATGGCAGCATGGAGAGACTGAATATCTTCTGCAACCCCAGGTATTTGCCAAACCCCCTAAATGAGAGAAAATACTTGAGGATGAGAAATCTTTTGAAAATCAGTTAAGACGTTTGCATGTCAAGTCACTTGTGTGACTTTAGAATTGCAATAGGAAAAATCTGGAAGCTCCTGATTGGCTGCACACGGGGGACTGTGAAAGTAAGCGGTGGTCACCCTTACAGTGAAATACCCAGTGGCCACTTAAGAAAATGAGGCAGTGCAAGGTTTACCACGGAAAAGAATCCAAGACATTCTTCATTCTTTGATTTGTGAAATCAAAGCTCACAGGATAGCGTGTCTGCTATGATTCATTTAGGAAAACAGTGAACTTTTCAAAAAGGCTATAAATACATGTACTAATGCAAAATGCAGACAGATACTGTACAGTCAATACAGTACTGACTGTATTTAGTTCCAGGGACTGAAAATAGTGGGGGGAAGGGAGAGCAGGAAGGTGAAGATTTTTACTCTCCACGGGTAACTTTATTTTCTTCCAATTTTTTTGAAGTGTTATCTACCACAAGCTTCTATTGCTTCTTTCTCATATCTTTATTATGGGATATATCATATATACAGAAGAGGGCACAAAACATATGTTTACAGAGTAAAAAATAATTGTTCAGTGAGCCTCCTGTGACCCCACCTGGGTCAAGATATAAAACCCGGCCGGTGGCTTCCCTGGTGGCGCAGGGGTTAAGAATCCCCCTGCCAATGCAGGGGACACGGGTTCGAGCCCTGCTCCGGGAGGATCCCATATGCCGCGGAGCAACTAAGCCCGTGTGCCACAACTACTGAGCCTGCGCTCTAGAGCCCATGCGCCACAACTACTGAGCCCGTGTGCCACAACTACTGAAGCCCGTGCGCCTAGAGCCCACGCTCCACAACAAGAGAAGCTACTGTAGTAAGAATCACACGCACCGCAACAAAGAGTAGCCCCCGCCCTCCGCAACTAGAGAAAGCCCGCGTGCAGCCATGGAGACCCAATGCAGCCAAAAATAAATAAATAAAATAAATAAATTTTTAAAAAACCCAGCCGGAAGCCCCGGAGCTCCTGGGGGTCTCTCCTCCATCACAACAACCTCCTTTCCCCTAGACTTCTTGACTTGTTAGATTTTCTGTTCCTTGCTCTTTTTTACAATTCTACCACCTATGGCATTTTCCTAAAAATATAATTGAGGTTTGCCTGTTTTTTATCTTTTTATAAGTGGAAACATCCTGTAGGTGTTCTTTCTCTATCTGGTTCCTTTTCAGTCTCACCAATATCACTGGTGAGGTTCATCCATATGATGTATACCTAACGTTCATTCCTAATCACTGCTGTATAGTATTCCACTGCAGGACCATATCGCAATTTCTTTGTTCCTTCTGTGGATGGACATTGTGGTGTCCCACATTTGTTATTAGCAGTGTCGCTAATAACACACTGGAAATGTGTGGCCCGAGTTTCTCCAGGGTCTGTGCCTGGGAGGGGAACTGCTGGATCATGGGATACCCACAGCTTCACCCTTCCCAGCAAATGTCAAATGCTTTCTAAAATAGTTGCATGAATACATATTGCTAATTTTTAAAGTTTTTTTTAAGGTCTTTATGCAACTGGAAAATGAGAAGGTGAAATGGGTTGTAAATTGTGTGCCGACCGACCAGCCTGCTTCAGATCTTGACGTGGCCCTTTCTCTCTGTTCTCCACAGCTCACATCTCCCCAAAGATGAGGGAGGGACTGGTTAGCGGGATTGCTGATGACACTGAACCGCACACATCCCCAGAAGGAAGGGATTCCCCAAAGCTGGTAAAGCCGAGAGGCCGCTAAGCCTACATGCCCAGCAGCAGGCAGTCCATCCTCCTGTCTGTACTGCAAGCCCACCGTGTGCCAGGACCGTGCAAAGCACCTGAGTGCCTCTGATCTCCCAATGGACCCCGCAATGATCAGGCAAGAGAGCAAAATGTCGACAGTCCCACACAGTGGGGCAACTTTGCCAAGTTCAGCGTGTTTAGATAGAAGCTGTTCTCCCATCCAAAACCTCTCTTTGCTCTTTGCATCAATTTGGCCTTCAGAGAGAAGGGTAACCAAATATGAGATGACTCAGCCTAGGGGTGACAATACCGGCGAGACCCTCCAGTGGCCCAGGCAGCGTGATGGCTCTAAGTGGGATTGGCTGGGCCGTGTGACTGGCTTTAGGGAAAGACTCAGGTCGCCTTTGTAATGGGGCCTGGTGTCCCTCAGTCACCTGTCGGGAAGGAGGAAGGGTGGGTGCTGCAAAGGGAGGAAAGGAAGGTGGCAGAGGGCGTGCTCTGCCCACTGGGCCCTCCTGCATTTCGGGAGCAACCCCAGGAAAGGTGCAGGGTGGGGTCAGGGCCCAAAGAGTAAGTAGCACCAACAGGGCCCCAGCACCTCATCTAATAACATTTCTTCAACAAACATCCTGCCCTAAGAATGCACAGTCCAGCTGGACAGAGAGGACCAATACAGGCCTCAGTCACAGGGTAAGTGTGCAGAGGCCAGCAGGGGGCAGGGAAAGGGGGGACGGCAAGGGTGGGGCCTCGAGGTGGGATCCAGAGTCTGAGAAGGCAGATGCCTTAAGAGCGAAGCCCTGGGTCTACTCGGAAGGAAACAGAATGGGATTTGCTCTCTTTCCATCAGGATCCTTACTTTGTTCAAAATGAAGGCAGGGTGTTGTCATCCCAGGCAGGTTTACATCCTAAATGCACCTCCTGTGTATTGGTCTCTGTGTGGCCAAACAGCCTGGAGAACCTGCAGTCTCCTTAGCATCTACATCACAGAACATTCCACCTGGAGAGAGCCTTAGCGAATCCTCAGCCAGTGGTTTTCATTCCTAACCCACTCTCTCTCTCCTCTCTCTGTTTTAAGTTATGGACATCTTTCTTCAAACAAAATGTTATAGGGAAGCAGAATATATAAAGCAGAGCAAAGCAAAGCTACTCAGGCCAAAACAGGGGTAAGTGGCTGGAACCTTTGCCTGGGTTTCAGAAAACTCTGTATGAAAACCCCTGGGTTACTTCAGTCCCCTTGTACTCTGGGGAAACTGAGGCATGGAGATGTGGTCCTGACCATAAGCTCTAAGAAAGCAGAGACCTGGTTGGTCTTGTACCACACTGAATCCCCAGCAACCCAACCCCACCCCAAGTCCTAGCACATAGTAGATGCTTAGTAAATATTCATTGGATAGTGACATACAAGCAATGCTGACAGTCTCTGCAGGGTCATCTGTTTTCCTACACATGAAATTGCTTTCCAACGAGACTAAAGGGAGGCTTGAACCTCAGAGAGGCCCCTTAATTGCCCATGTCTTGAATTTACAGCATTTGAAAGGGTTTTACTCTCTGATCTAAATAGCAAGAACAAAAGCGGAGCAGGAAAGAGCCCAGGAGGATGAAAAGAAGCCATCATTTGCATCCAAGATGGAGGTGCCCTTTGTTATCCCACATCCAAGTCAACTTCAAAGTTCTCTGCTGAACAGATAGATGCACATCAGTCGCCATGGCAACAGCCAAGAAGCCCAGCCCGCCCAACCCTGACAGTCCAACTCCAGGAAGCTGGGGATGGGTGGGGGAGACAGAGGGACTATACAGTGGGTGGGGAGTCCAAGGACCCATTCAGCCTGGCCCCTCTGTCACCCAGCTCTCCTACTGCTTCTCTGCTGAGGGAGGGAGCTCTGGGTCACCAGCTCCACCTCAACACACGTGAGCACCCGCCACGTGCCTGGGCATCAGAAGTGCTCTCCTTAAGAGCTATACCTCAGTGTCTGGCACACAGTTACTGAACAAAAGCTTGTGATGCGTAAATGAATGAAGAAGCAGCCAAAGTCACCTGAGAGCTTCTAAAATATACAAACGCCAGGCCCCGCCTGAAATCAGCTGCATCAGAATCGCTGGGAGGTACACTCAAGACTGGGGAGCTTCTTGAAAGCTGCATACATGCCTCTCAAGTCAGAGCGGGAGAGAGAAGAAAGCAGAGTCAAGACGGCCTCACAGGCATGTGGCTTGAGCTACTAGCAGGCTGGGGCTGCCACTCCCCAGATGCATGGGATGGAGCAGGGCCCCAGGAGGGGTTAGAGCTCTGTCCTGGACTTGTCCAGGGAGAGGTGCTGGGGAAGCAGTCGTGAGTCTGCAGTTCTGGGGAGAAACCAGGACTGGAGATGGTGTTTATACCCATCAGAGTGGATGAGACCGAAGGGAGGGAGTGGAGACAGGGAAGAACGAAGGGTCCAAGGTGTAAGCCCTGGAGCCCAATGAGGAAGGCCCAGCAAAAAAACCTGAGCCATCAGAGAGAGTGCATCAGGCAATGTGGTGTTGTGGGAACCAAGAGAAAGAGACAAGTGCAGGCCGGGGAAGAAGGCTGCAGTCATGCCTGGAGACCTCAGGGTACCGAGGGGGGAACTGAGGAAGAGGGCCTCTACCCGACGCGTGCTGGGGTGTTAGCCACTGAAGAGGCCCCACCTGGCTGGGGACTGCCCACGCTGCCTGGGCCCACAGGACTGGGACCACCCTAGAATCAGCAGGGGCTCACTGAGTGTCCTGCAAGCTGACGAAATGCATCCTGTGCTCTCACTTGAGTGGCCAGTCTTGACTACCTTTGGGTTTGAGGGGCTTTGCTGCACAGAAACTGGGCGACTGTGACTTCAGGATTGTCAAGAAACTCCACAGAAACCCTAGTGCCAGCGGCTGCTGCCTGAAACCCCATGTCTTTCAGTGATTCTTGTTCACACCGTGTCAATTCCATTTCCTGAGGTAGGTCTTAAAGAGCTGAAGGGGCAAAAAAAACTAATAGGTTTGGGGAAGAGGAGGAAAGATCCAGAAAGGAAGGTCTGCAGCCCCCTCTGACTGCTGACTTCCTTTCTTTTCAAACTGGAACCTCCTGGCACTTTTCATTGGTTTTTGCGATTTTTGTTCTATACCCTGGAGCAAAATTCACCATTTACCCAGGAGCTGACTAATTTGGCCAATCACAGGACACAAGCTGATTTTTCCAAGATTCTCTCAAAGAAGCATTCAAGAAACTTTGAGTCTCTCAAATAAGACATTTCTAATAACTGACTAGGGAAACAGTGCGACTCTTGTAGTACTACGTGCGTGGGCCAACCAGTTTATACACCAATTTGGTACATCCTCTCCCAGGCTGGGGTCCCCAGCAGTGACTCTGAGACAAAGCTTTGTGTGCAACTGGGTTATCTGAGGGTGATCTCAAGAGGAGGGGAGATAGGAGACAGAGAAATGAAGGAAGCCATACAGGGTGGACTCTTGGGCAAGTGAGGCTTGATTCCCCTGGGGGAGACAGTGTTGAACGTGGCCCAAGAAGCTGGGGCCATACATCCACCCACTCCCATCGGTCACTGGTTCAGGGCTGCTCCCAGGAGCATTCATTCCTTGGCACTTCTAGCCTGCCCTGCGCATGCCTATGCTTTAGTGGCCAGAGAAAGTCCTCAGACAAAGGGAACTAGAGTAACAGGCCATATGGATGGGGTACTTACAGCATCTGCCATGCAGATGCCCTGTTCACATGCCAACTCATTCATGACAGGTCACGCGTACAGCCACCAATGAGTGCCAACCCTTACACGTACCCATCCACTCACATAAGCATCAACACTTTCCCATGCCAGCTCATTCAGGAGGTGCAATCATGTGCTGCTTGGTAAGAACACTGGTCTACACCGAATCCGGCAATCAGGAACTATCCCAGGCCCCTGTGAGCACAGGGGACAATTCCTCTCAGTGCCATCAATGTATTTTACAAGGGCTGGGATTGGGCTGATCCCGTTCATGCAGTCACCCAAGGAAAGAGGTGGCTCAGTCTAGCTCTGTTTCATCAAGGGTAAATGGGGAGCAGCTCAGGAAGATTTTAATTTAGCTGAAAGTACAAATTGCAAAAACAAAAGGTACATTTTTTCTCATGTTGCAAGAAATCCAGTGACATCTGTAAGGTGGTTTCATCTACATTAGATGGGGCTTTTGAAAAATGAAGACAGGGCAATTAATTGAACTTTGGAGGATGGTGACAGTTTTTGTCTAATGTCCTGATAGGAAGGGCGTTGGCCACATTTCTGCAGGGCCTCGAGACTGAAATCAGCTGTCATGCAGGGTGTGACTCTGAGGCCTCAGGTGACAGGCTGCAGTGCCACCAGCTCTAACTACACTGCCCCAAAAGACAACACAACCAGCTGGGCCAGCATCATCACACGAGAGTTGATGGAGCCTTCACTTTTTTTTTTTTTTTTTTTTGCGGTACGCGGGCCTCTCACTGTTGTGGCCTCTCCTGTTGCGGAGCACAGGCTCCGGATGCGCAGGCTCAGCGGCCATGGCTCACGGGCCCAGCCGCTCCGCAGCATGTGGGATCTTCCCGAACCAGGACACGAACCCGTGTCCCCTGCATCGGCGGGCGGACTCTCAACCACTGCGCCACCAGGGAAGCCCGAGGCTTCACTTTTTAACAGGATTGTAACACTTCCCATTTGCAAAGAACAGCATGACATTTTTGTAGATGCAAATCAGCCTGTTTTGCACCAACGTGAAAGCCATGCACACAATCTCCATCCCAACAATGATATAAATGGAGAAGAACAAGAAGTGAGGCTGTTCTAAAACAATGTCCCCAAACCCAATGGTGGTCAGCGTGACAAAGCAGAAATAGAAGGCATTTTCGAAGTTCAGCTGCTTCTCCCAGATGGGGAGGATGGCAGCTGCACAGGAAATGTAGGCCACGAGGGCGATGATAGGGAGGGGGATGTCCAGCCTCTCCACCTGCCACCCCGCCTCATCCAGGTTGTTGATGATGGAGTACGAGAGTCTCCCGGACACCAGCTCAGGACACGAAGAGCTCCTCTCCGTGGCCTGAAGCGGCACCTGCAGTGTGTTCCCTTTCTCTTGTGCTAGAAGTCTCTCGAACAGCTCCATGTTGCTGCTTGGGATTGAGGGGGCAGGTTTGGGGCCCGGGAGTTCTGGGTCGTTGATGGCAATCCTCAGGATGGCTTCGTCTACGGGATTGGTGTCAGGTCTTCTTTCGCAGGGGGGTCCGGAGCGCCACTTGGGAAGGGGAGGGGGGAGGAAAGGGAGTTTTTGGAATTGGTGGTAGGACATGGATAACATGGTTGCCAGGATGTCGCCTGTGTCTGTGAGGACCAGGAACATCAGGGGGACACCAAAGAGCACATAGAGCGCGCACAGGTACTTGCCGAGCCTGGTAGGTGTTGCCGTAACCTGAGAAAGAGGACAGAGCCCGGGACTGTCGGCTGCCCTCCCCCCTCCCCCCTCCCCTGCTCAGAAAGCTTCAAAGAGACCTGCCACTTCATTTCCCTGGCATATGACATTTTACACAACACGTTTAAAAATATTCATCTTGGGGCTTCCCTGGTGGCACAGTGGTTGAGAGTCCACCTGCCGATGCAGGGGACACGGGTTCGTGCCCCAGTCCAGGAAGATCCCACATGCCGCAAAGCGGCTGGGCCCATGAGCCATGGCCGCTGAGCCTGCGCGTCCGGAGCCTGTGCTCCGCAACGGGAGAGGCCACAACAGTGAGAGGCCCGCGTACCGCAAAAAAAAAAAAAAAAAAAAAAAATTCATCTTAAAACATTCATCCATTTGTCTGACATTAGGTCTGCTTTGCTGGGGGAGCAGGCAGTGAAACCCAGCTTCTCTTTAGGATAAGGGACGACTCACGTCCAGATCTTTGACCCGAAATGTCCTTGGCAGGAGACAACCCTGTGCTTGGGAGGAGGTGACTGCCTTGCATTTTGCCACTTCTGAGCATCTGAAGGAGGATGGGCCCAGCTCACCTGGAGGGATAGGGTGAGCACAGGTGACAGGATGTGCGGGCTTTGCAAATACACCCATCACCTCCATCATCCTCCATGAAGGCGTCAGTTTTTATGAAGCCACGCTTGTCCTTCCTGGGATGTCTGGGCCTCTATGTTTGTTTCTATATAATAGGCAATTATTATGTGCCAGTGGTGTGCACAGCAGTATGCACGGTATTTGGGACGGTAGAAAGCTGGATGGTGACTAAAATACAATTGCTGCCCTCAGAGCCATTTGTGATTTAGTGGGTCAAATGTGTTGATAAGCGAGAGTGACACGCTGAGGACCCCAGCATCCAGACTCTTACCAACCTCGTTTCCAATTCCAGCTCTGCCATTTACTAGAAAGTTACGTGACTGCTCACATTTTCAGATGTCTTATCTGTAAAATGGGGATGACAATACCTGCTTTGTATATTGACCAGAGGGAATGATTACAAGACACCAGCACCTCACACACAGCAAGTGTGTCGTTCTCGGGAGGTTGGTGTCCTCATTCTAATAGCTGTTTTTTTGAGCATTTACTGTGGGTTGGGTATTAACCAGCCTTCCTCGGTAGGTATTATCACCATTACAGATGGGGAAACTGAGGCTCAGAGAAGTGAAGTGACTTAGCCAAGAGCATACATGTGATAAAGTGTGGCGTTGGGGGGTCAAACCCCCAGGGCCATCCAGTTCCCAAGCCAGCTCCTTCTGCTGAGTCAGGAGCACCGAGGGGGTGGGACCCTCCAACCATCAGGAACAGGATGGTCAAGCAAAGAGAGGTTGAAGCCTCCAAGCTCTTCAGGAGCCCCCTCCTCCCATCACCCCAGCCCCCCACCCCTCGTGTCTAGAGAGGGCAGGATCAGAGGGATGTCGCACCCCACAGCGCACGTCGTTGGATCTTCTGGAGTGGGCAAGCTCACTGCCTTCAACAAAGAGGGAGAAGCTTCTGTATTTAATGCCTATGTTTAAGTTTTGGTGTCATAAAGGATGATTAATGCAGAAAACCGCAGCCCAATTATGTAAATTAATTGGAAGGCAATTCCCAGGCTGGCTATGCCCCAACCTCCTCCAGGGCTGCAGCTTCCTGTGCAAACTCTGGCCTCAGCCTCCGCCCTCCAGGCATACGCACGGGATCAGGCTGCCCATCTTCATCAGGGTTCTGGAAGAGGGCTGTGGCCCTCACCAGGTCCCATCACTGTGCACCCCTCCCAGGGCACTCCACGCCACCCTGACTGTGTCCATGAGGTACCATTTGACGGCAGGGGTGGTGAACTCTCTGTGCATTCATATTGTTTGTGCACGTTGAGTGCTTACTGCATGCACTGGGACACAGTGGTGAGCAAGGCAGATAGGAATCAAATAACCACGCTGGTGAGTATGCAATTAGAAGTGGAGATCAGTAACAAGATGCGTAAGAGCAGACCAACAGATTAGAACAAAGGCATCCATCCTGGATTTGCATTTATTGAGCACCTACTCTATGCCAGGCTTTCGTGGGTGGGATTGGGATACAATGAGGTACAGGCAGAGGTCACGCCGTCTGGGGGCTCCTAGTCGAGCAGGAAGCAAAGCCTTGAACTCAGCTCCCCACCTGTCCAATAGGACCCAAGAGCACCAGGCTCAGGAGCGAGCCTGCACTGGCTAAACCCCCCGTCAGAAACCCGAGCCTGTTCCACAGGGCCGGACTTGCTGTGGGGGTGCCCAGGGTTTCTGTTGCCTCTCTTTCCCTTCCCCGTTCCCTGCAGGTCTCCAGCAGCTCAACCCTCCCCTCAGGGAGAGGAGGTTGCAAAAATGACCTCAGGACAGCATCTTGTCCAGGCTTCGGTGAAAGCCCAGAAGCACTGAGGAGATTGGGGTGGGGAGGGGTCTCAGGGAGAGGGAGGGGGTTGGGGACAGAGGGGGGCCCTGGAGAGGATGACCAACGGCCCAATGTGCCTGGGACTGAAAGTCTCATGTTCTGGCAAACCCTTAAATGCTAAAACCATGGCAGCCTCGGGCACACCAGGGCGTGGCTCACTCTAGCCACAGTGATTGTGGAGGGTGAGGGAAGAGAGGAGGGAGCCTGGAGCCCCTCGTGGCGGGACAAGAGCTCTGAGAGGCCTGGCCGTGGAGTCTCAGGAGCCTAGGCCCCGGTGTCAGCAAATATCCCTGCTCCTGAGCTTGTCACAGGCCTTGCAGTCCTTAGGGGTGTCAGCAGCAGGGCCCGGGGGCAGGCAGCCACCCTGTTTTCCAGATGTTGCCTGGAAGCCCCCAGCTCTCGTGCACCCCTGGGAAAGTCAGGAGAGGCTCCCCAGTGGAAGCCCCCCAGCCTCCAGGATGGAGTCCCAGGGTGAGATCTATTTTATTTAAAGGAAAGAATATCACATTTCTTACAGGATTTATGGAGTAAAGTGCCTTTTAGAGTCAGAATTTCCCGCATAGCAGAACCCCTAATACTGGCAACCACCGTCGTTACTGCATTTAATGGACAAGGAACAGGGGAGTCAGGTGACACGTCCGGAGTCTCACAGCCCACAGCCTGTGGGCACCCCTCACCTGAAGACCTCCCTCCACATGCATGTTTTCCTTGGCAAAGGTGGGTTTAGTGGATTATAAACAAAGTCATTGTGGCTGCCTCTGGGTGGAATATGTTTACAATCTAGAGGACACGCCACATTGCATAGAACGCATCAAGGAAGTAAGTCTCAGAGAGCACAGGCCCCTACGAAGGAAATGTATTGCCTACCCAATTACTGAATGCTACAACGCATAATGGAAAATCATAGTATTTTTTATAATGCATGTCGATATTCCAATTCCATTAGTCCATGCCACTTAGCCTGTGAGTATTTAACAGCCCATACACTTCCTAATCCAAGGGGGATGATCCAATTGGGAATGACTGGGGATTGACCAACCTCATACCTTTCAGGGGTCCCTTTTTCAGCATCAAGACCAGGTGCATTTCAGGTGACCCAGAGATGCAGGGCAGGGAGCAGTATTACCAGCGGGACCATTATTGATTACAGGCAGCGAAGAACCTTCCCCAATCCTCTTCCAGTTGTACTTACTGGATGGCTTGATGTCTTAATGCACTTGTACCATGAGTGGCAGCCTCGTTTTCTTGGGATATGAGCCAAGCTAATGCATTTCCATTAGGTCAGTGGTTCATAACCTGGACTACCATTACAATCACCTGGAGGGCTCTGAAAAACACTGATGCCTGGGTCTGTCCCTAGTAAGTCTGACGTGATTAGTGTGGGGTCCAGGCACGGGGGCGTGTAAAAGATATCCAGGGAATTCTGATGTGCAGCCTGGCCTGAGAACACTTGCCCCAGGAGAGTGCTTCTCAAACATCTACGTGCATCAGAATCACCTGGAGAACTGGCTAAAACACAGATCACTGGTCCCATATCCATAGTTTCTGACTCAGTAGATCTAGGATGGGGCCTGGAAATTAATTTGTAGCTCTAACAAGTTCTCTCTGGTGATGCTCACACCACTGATCCAGGGACCACGTTTTAATAACCATTGCATTACATCACAGGGGGCAATTTTGCCTCCCAAGGGCCATTTGGCAACGCCTGGAGACATTTTTGGCTGTTGCAACTGGTGAAGACAGCAGGGGAAAAGGTGGCTGCCTCTGGTGGGTAGAGGCCAGGGATACTTCCAAACATCCTACAGTGAATGCACGGGACAGTCCCCGCCACAAAGAATCCTCTAGTCCAAGATGCCAATAGTGCCAAGGCTAAAAAACGCTGCCTTAGATCAGTCCCCTTTTGTTCTTGAGAAAAAACCTAACGAAACCCCATCCTCTCAAGCCCATTTGCTTCCAGTCTCTTCCGTGCACAGTTCCCCTGTAAATGTTGTTCCTCACAGCATTCCCTGGAGCTCTGGGGTCCCTGAAAAGGCCAGCTGTGCCCTGCTTCTATACCCTGCTCGAAACGACTTCCCTCCCAGAGCCCAAGGTCACTGCTGAATGGGACAGTCACAGCACTCACCTCGTGGGGCTGTCATGAGGATTAAACAAAATCATGCATATAAAGCACATTGGCACAACGCCTGGTGCTGCTAAGTGCTCAGTAGTGCAGCTATTAAGTTACTGTTATTCTTTCTGCTCCTGACCCGTCCCTGCTTGGATCAACATTCAGGTGAATGAGACCGGTTCTGAAAGAAACCACATGGGGACACCCTTGGACACAAGCATATGTGCCCATTTAAGGAAGTGTGTTGCAGTAGGCACAGGTTGTCCACCCAGCAGCCATTCCCCCATCTTTCCCTGGAACGCTGCCGCTCTCTCACCTGATTTAGAGACAGATCCGATCCGTCTAGGTCATCCTGGTAATCCAATCCCCTTGCCAGGGACTGGCTTGGGGGGTGGGAGGCTTCCAGGAAGTTTCTTGCCGGTTATGACAGCCAGCCTTTTCTCTGTCTATGAGATGCAATTATGCCCGGATGGGACGTGGACCTTGGTGACCATCTTGTGACCCGCTGAGCAGGATGGAGAGAACCTCATAGTCAATGTCACAGCTAAGCTGCACATCAAGCAGCCTGAGAGCTGTCCCCCACTGGACTTCCTACTTGGGAGGTGACACATTTTTCCTTGCAAGCCAACCGTGTTGGGTTTTCTGTCAGTTGCAGCTAACCGTCACGCTGACCCTTAGATGCAGGCCTGGGAGGAGTCATAGATTAGGGAACAAGGCTCAGACAGGCTAAATTGCTCACTGGAGGTCACACAGCTCTGACCCAAGGTGGCTGGCCCCCAGAGTCCACAGCTGGCCATTGTGCTCCACCTCCACCCCGAGTGTGAGGGGACCCTGGGACGAGTGCCCAGCCACGGCCCTTGTGAGCTCAGGCCCCCCGGGGATCGGTATTCTCTTGAATGGATGCTCTCTTGAATGAAGATGGGGCCCCAGTACTTTTCGCTGCCCAAGAGGGGCAGGAGCTGCGCAGTGAGTCACACTCCTGGTGGGGACCCAGGAGCCCCTGACCTGTGGCCGAGGGCAGCTCCACTACCTCCACTCCTGTGACCCCCTCACCGCCAGCAGGGCTGGCTCCTGCCACGCCTGGCTCGGCCCCTGCACCCGGCCCACCCTGCTGCGGCACCGCAGAGGGAAGCTGGGGCCCTTAGTTACTAGAAGGTCCTCCGATGCTGGCCCAGGGACACGGTGCCTGAGTGCAAGACCAGCCCCGCTTCTCACAGCCCGCCAGCCTCAGTGGTCTCTTCCTCAGAGGGGCATCTAAGCCCCGGAGCTTTACCTGCTGCCTGGCTGGAAAGCTCTCTCAGCCTTCTTTGCCTGGTTAATCTCCACAGATCCTTCAACTCAAATGTCACTTCCTCAGACAAGCCTCTCCCCCATCCCCGAAAGTCAGGACCCCCCTCCCCCATCCTGTTTCACCCAGTTCCACAGCCCAAGCGTCTCCTCTTGAGCACGTCTGTGTGCTTAGCTGTTCATTGTCCCCGCCTCCATTAGACTCGGAGGCCCACCAGGGCAGGGAGGCATCCAGCTAGTTCAGCCCCATGCCAGGCACAGAAAACGTCACGTACAGAGAGAGGCCGTGGGGTTTCGGGTTAAGACCGAGACAGCCCGGACCCAGACAGACATGAGCTGTGGCCCCTTGCGAAAATGGTGGACCTGCCTTGCCTCAGAGAGTGGGAATAATAACAACAGCTACCTCAGGGTTGTGGCGAGGTGTGAATGGGCTCATCATCACGAAGAACTTAAAAGGGAGCCTGATGAGTCTTAAATACACATGGGAAGCAGCCGCATAGCACAGGGAGATCAGCTCGGTGCTCTGTGACCTCCTAGAGGGGTGGGATAAGGAGGGTGGGAGGGAGACTCAAGAGGGAGGAGATATGGAAACATATGTATATGTATAACTGATTCACTTTGTTATAAAGCAGAAACTAACACACCACTGTAAAGCAATTATACTCCAATAAAGATGTAAAAAAATAAATAAATAAATACACATGCGTTAGCCAGCGCAGCCGCTGCTGTTGCAATCACAGGCATTCAGTATTTGTGAAGGATGGAAGGAAGGAGAGAAGGAGAGAAGGGAGGGAGGGAGGGAGGGAAGAAGCAAAGGCCATCTCCACAGCCCAGCTCCGATGTGAGGTTCACACAGGAACCCACCCTTTGCGCGGCCACCGAGAGGAGGATCCGGGGCTTTGAGGGTCCACAGAGCCCATCTTACAACGCGCAAGTGGTCCCTGTAGGGAAGCAACTCTGCCTCCGCACCCTCCCCTCTGCCCGGGGCTCCGGAAGGGACTTAGCTGGGACAATGTGTTGCACGGGAGTCTTTCCCTTGCTTGGAGGCTGGAGACACGTATAAAGCAAGTGCGGGGAACAGGACGAGGCCAGCTCCTTCCGCTCTCCAAGTCCTTCCCTTCTGGGCACTGTCATCCACTCCAGCGGGACACAGGAATCTGAGCGGCCCCTGCTTCCAGGCGGAGCGAGGCTCTCCCTGGGGCTCCCTGAGCAGGGGTGAGCAGAGTCTCCACAGCACCGCACAGACCTGCAAAGCTGGCAGCCTGCTCTGGGGAAAGAGCCCTGGACTTGGAGTCTCAACAGCTCTCGTGGGCACCAGCTCCACTCACTGCGTGACCTTGGCCCCTGATGTCACCTCTCTGGGCTTGGGCTCCCCGACCTGATTCACTGTGGGCTTTAAAGAAGGCAGCTTAGCATGGCCCCTGCAGGCAACGGTGAGCTCTCCTTAGCACTGCAGGTCCCCTTCCTCCTCTGTCTTATCGTTGGCGCTTCCGGTCCTGCTCTGGCACACCGTCCTCCCTGTCCACACTGTGCCTCCTCCATTCCCTTGGAGCCAGCTGCCATCAATGTGCTGGTGACTCTGAAACCCACTCCCCAGCCCCAAGGCTGGGGTAGCTGTGCTCCCGCGATACCCTGAGCGCATCACACTGACCACGTTTGGTTGCCCCCGAGTCCAGGAACCTGGGCAGGCAGGTACCCGGCAGGTTGTGTTTTGTACAAGAGCTCTCACTAGGACACAAGAAGAAGCCGAAACGCAGCCCACACCTCGCTCACTGGAGCCTGTGCCCGGGGAATGGGGCTGTGCCCACCTGAAGGAAGGGTATTCTTTTTCATTCGCACAAATGGGCCAGTGGCAGCCCTGCTCACTGCCGTCTCCCTGAGCACAGGGTAGGCATTCCACAGCTGTTTCTTGCACTAAATGAATTGAATACTTCAGCATCCCCACCAAGGATCCCCCTCCCCCTCTCCCCTGCCCCCACCCCCACAGGCCTGCCCTCGCCCCTGGACTTACCCACTGTGCTGATCACTGTGCAGCAGAAAAAGAGTGAGCTCAGGAAGGACCAGTCTGCAGACCTGCTAAACCACCAGGGCTTCACCTTCCGCAGCAGCTTCCCGAGATCCCGCTTCCTGCCTTCCTCAACTCCAGAAAGAGATGACCAGCGTGAGAGAGAAGGTTACGCCCTTTAAAACAGGTCCCGCCCAGGGGAAGGGGCGTCTTCCCCAAGGACCACGCCCCCTGCCTTGTGGCCCTCATCAACACTAAATGCAGGATCTCAGGACCCTTTGTTCAACGTCTCTGCCGTTTAGGTACTGCTCCAGCACCTGCAGAGATTAGGAGGCCACATAACCGTGTGTGCTGAGCACCCAAGAGAGAGGCCCACAGGGGTCCGGCCTGAGCTCAGCCATGGAACTGCCCTGTGGCCTTTCTGAACCTTCTGAGCCTTGCAAAGGGGCCTACTAACTCTGTCTCTTTCCCCGGGTCTTGAGAACTGAAAGAAAAAGGCTGTTATGAAATGCAAGGTCTTGCGTGATTGCAAACCATATCCACTCCTGCAAGCCATTAAGCCTGATGGAGTGTGGTGATCATACTGGGATCAGCTGGCTGAGGATGTCTGGGAAGACTTGGCGGAAGCAGGCCTGGGGGCCCTGGTTTCTCAGGGAGGTGTCCAAATGGTACCTTTGGCCTGGCAGCCAGTGAGTTTTAGGGATCCCAGAAGTCACCTGCCAGCTGGCACAGTTGTAAGAAGATGTCACAGAGCCTGGCACAGCAGGAAGTCACCACTCGTTTGAATGGGCACCAACCTGGGAGTCCAGACACCTGCAATCTAGACCCAGTTCTGACCCTGACTAGTTCCTGTAGCCGTGGACAAGAGGCTTCTTTCTGAGCCTCAGTTTCCCCATCGGGGAGGCAGCATGACATGGCTTTGGAATCTAAATGCCTGGGGTTGAATCCCTGGCTCCATTTTCTAGTGGGTGACCTTGGGCAAGTTGTATAACTCCCAGTGTCTCAGTTTCCTGATCTGTAAAAGGGGGACAATTCATATCCACCTCATAGGGTGGGCGTGAGGATCAAGTGAGATAGTGCATGAAAAACACTTGGCACAGGGTCTGCACTAACCAGCACTTACTTACTGAGCATTTTAATCTCCAGTGAAAATCAGTACAAAATGCAGATGGACCAGCTCTATTTTCCCATACCATTCTGTGCATCAGAATCACCCAGGAAACTTTTTAAAAATAAGATCTCCAGCCTGGTCCTGGAGATACTGATTAAGTGGGTTTGGGGAAGAGCCTGGGAATGTGTATTTTAGACCAGCTCCTTGGATGATTCTGATGCGTGGCCAGGTTTGGAAAGCCCTGAACTTGACAGTCTGGACCCAGTGATGGTTCAGAGTGTCTGATGGCAGACGGCATCTCCTGGGTCATCTGAGGAGGCTTGTCTGTCTGGCACAGATGCAGAGAGAAGGAGTAGGACCCTCCACGGAGAGGAGACTCTGCCACCTGTGATCAGCCTCTGGTCCGCCCCCGCTGAAAGGACCTCCCACAGGTTGGAGGGGTCATTACCAGCCTGGATGAGGACCTGTCATACCATGGGACCCTGTTCTTCCCGTGAACTTTAGAGTCTGTTTTTCCTTTGTCTTTTATTTACTCTCTATTATTTTATCTTGCTTTGTTGAATGCATCTTTCCAAGCTTTAGGGGACAGTATGGAAGTAAGGGACAAATACGAATGAAAAGCAATAAGGATATATATAAAGTGCCTTGTGCCTTCCAAGAGGCTTCATGTTCACTGTCTCATCTGCTTTTCACAGGGTCCCTGTGATTGGCGGGCCTGAGACTGTGGGCCTTGTTCTCCCTGGCAGACTGAGACCCAGAAAGGGCAATCTGCCCCCGATCACACAGCAAGCTGGGAGAGCAACTGGGACTGAAACCGGGTCCCAAGTTCTTCTCACAACACCTTCTTCCTCCCCTGAGTCCGACCACAAACAAAGGCCACTTGAAACAAGAAGTGGGAGAGCAGGGGGCAGGCTACTATCTTGGCAGTCCAAGCCCAATTTGGATTGTTCCTTGAATTCCAGTCCTTGTAAACTGAATCATGGGGTGGGGCAGGCAGTTCTGAGGACCAGCCTAGGAACTCACAGCTCCAGATCTGGTCACCCATCCACCCCACCCCACCTCATCAGATCTCCAGCAATCCATCTTCCTCAGAGTCTGTCGGTCTGGGTGGGGAAGGGAGCGCCGACTGGGTGCTCAGCACTTTTCCTACATTCTTTACATCAACCCTGAGAGGCCGTCCATTATTCCCACCCCCATTTTACAGAGGGGAAAACTGAGGCCCAGAGAGAAGTCTCTTGCCTAAGGTCGCCCAGGAGTGGGCAGGATGCAAGCAGAGGGCTCCCAGACTCAGCTTCCTACAAGGCAGTTCTCTGCTCTCTGGAGCCTGCCTCTACCCAGAGAGAAAAGGCCCGCCCTGCCCAGGCACGCCACCTACCTGTTCTGTTGCATTTCAAGATGTCACAGAGCTTCTCCAGGAACTCCTCAAACTCCGGGTCATCTGCCCCCAGGTCCTGACTGCCCTCAAGGGCTAAGAAGAGCGCGGCACCCACCAGCGCGTACGTCACCAGGGAGCAGTGGAAGCAGAGGCGAGGGAAGATTTTCCTCAGGGCCTCCCAGCAGCACCTCCTACCTTGAGGCAGCCCCGCAGCCTCCATCCTACCAGGAGTGGGCAGGACAGGAGCTGCTGGAAGAAGGAGGAGCCCAGAGGTCCCGCCAGGGAGGAGGGGGAGTGCCCCGAGAATGGCCCGGCTCCAGCGCTAAGTGGATGGTGCCAGCGCTTCCCCCAAGGACTTGGGAAGCAGGCGGCACTCCTTGCGCGTTCAGTTCCTGAGAGTTTCTCAGATAGCGCGCCACCTAGTGTCTCAAATTACTATTGATCCACCAGGCAGGTGCGCTCCCAGCAGCCTGGCCAGCCCGAGAGCTGACCTTCAGGGGTTTTGGGAGGAATGCGTGGTGGTTGCTTTGTGCTTTGGCCTTTCCCATCCCAAAGTTGCGCTTTTGACTCCAGGTACCAAATGTGACTTTTGGCTTTTACTCAAGTGATCATCCTTCCTGGGGGTTGTCTGTGGTACCCTGACTCTTGGACAGGTAGAAATAATAGTAATTAGTGCGGCCAGAGCTCCACAGTTTACAAATGGCCTTTATTCTGTGTGGATCTAATTATTGGTCCCAATTCTTCATTCCCCTCTAGCATACCCAGACTTGCCTTGGCCTCAAGGTGGGCAGAACATACTTCCTTCTTAGCATTGGGCTAAGCCACGTGACTTGCTCCAGCCAATCAGGTGTTAGCAGACATGACGTAAGCAGGGACCTGAAAAGTGAATGTACAATGGGACCTGCTCCCCTGTGCCTTGCCTCTGCCATTAGGGGGAAAAAAAGTGCCCCACATGGCGGATGTGGAGATATGTGGGCGTTTAGATCCCCCTTCATGAAAGGTTTCTCCATGCAGCTTCAAGGAGCATGGTTCCTGACAGCCTCCAGCTATTCGTTCTTTCGGGATTTGCTTCAGCTTTCAGGCCCTGTTCTCCAGGAAGCCCTTGTCCAATGGCTGAGCAAGGTGGGGTACAAGAGCTTAACCATTTCTGCCACCTGCTGGACTCCTCCAACCCAAAATCTTCGCTCTCTCTTGGTCTGCCAGAGATTTTGTCAGGTCTGCATCGTGATATGAAGGCTCCCCTTGTCCCATCCTGTTTCCTCCCTTCGCCTTTACTTCCCAATAAATAGAGCTTTTGGATGCCTTACTCTGTGTCTGCTTCACAGAGGACCCAACCTGCAATAGTGGGCAACGAGAGTGACCTGAGAGAGCAGGATCTTAAATGGGGTTTCAGCGCTGGGTCGCTCAGTACCCACTGGTAAGGAGATGGCGCGCAGGCAGCTCCTGGCTCAAGGTGGCCATCCAGTTGTTACACTTTTGGCAATGGTGAGGTGGGATGGTGTGCAGGTGCAACAATTCAGGCATTTAAAACATAGGAGAGGGGACTTCCGTGGTGGTGCAGTGGTTAAGAATCTGCCTGCCATTCAGGGAACACAGGTTCAAGCCCTGGTCCAGGAAGATCCCACATGCTGCGGAGCAACTAAGCCCATGCACCACAACTACTGAGCCTGTGCTCTAGAGACTGCAAGCCACAACTACTGAGCCCACGTGCCACAACTACTGAAGGCCGCACACCTAGAGCCCGTGCTCCGCAACAAGAGAAGCCACCACAATGAGAAGCCTGCACTCCACAACGAAGAGTAGCCCCCGCTCGCCGCAACTAGAGAAAAGCCTGTGCGCAGCAACAAAGACCCAATGCAGCCAAAAATAAAAATAAGTAAATTAATTAATTAAAAAATATCAAAGGAGGAGATGAATAATGGACAGATGAGAGCATATCCATGGTGATAGATTGGACTGAGGTCAAATTTTCTAGTTCTGGAGGTGGGGCTAAGGGTAGATGGAAATAATAGCAAGGATTTTCCCCTTCTAAACAAGTGGGTTTTTTGCAGAGAACACAGGTGCATAAGACGCAGGTAAAATAAAATCACTTTCCTTTTTTTTTTTTTTTTTTTGCGGTATGTGGGCCTCTCACTGTTGTGGCCTCTCCCACTGCGGAGCACAGGCTCCAGACGCGCAGGCTCAACGGCCATGGCTCACGGGCCCAGCCGCTCCGCGGCATGTGGGATCTTCCCAGCCCGGGGCACGAACCTGTGTCCCCTGCATCGGCAGGTGGACTCTCAACCACTGCGCCACCAGGGAAGCCCTCACTTTCCTTTTAAGCCAGTGAGATGGAAATTGCACATATCACTTCTGCTCACATTCAGTTGATGAGAATTTTGCCACACCCAGCCACAAGGTCATCTGGAAAATGTAAATGTAGCATCTAGCAGGTGGCAACTGCCCAGGAAGAAGGGGGGAATTGACTATGAGGACACAACCGACCACAACTACACTAACAGAGCAACAGCATCCTGAGACTGCTGCTAAGTCGCCACACTGGCGGAAGGAGACGCACATCTCTGAGTCTTTGATAAGGGCTTTCATAAAATTTCCTTTTGCAGATGACTTCTTATTATAGCCTGCAATTAATTATCCTGGTTGGTGAGGGAAGAATGAGGAAATCCAAAAGATTAAAAGCTTTGAGGACTCCCCTCGTGGTCCAGTGGTTAAGAATCCACCTGCCAATGCATGGGACACGGGTTTGATCCCTGATCCAGGAAGATCCCACATGCTGCGGGACAAGGAATCCCGTGCACCACAACTACTGAGCCCACACTCTAGAGCCCGCGAGTCGCAACAACTACTGAAGCCCACACGCCTAGAACCCGTGCTCCGCAATGAGAGAAGCCACCACAATGAGAAGCCCACACACCACAACGAAGAATAGCCCCCGCTCACCACAACTAGGGAAAGCCCATGCACAGCAACAAAGACCCAACGCAGCACCCCCCCAAAAAAAAAACCTTTCAAAGTGCTTTGGGAACTCTAAAGCACTGTATAAATTCAAGGGGTGATGTTCTTGTCTGGGAGTTTGCTTTTTGTTTGGTTTTTTTGAGTGTGATTTTTATTATTCTAGAATGTTGGGGTATGGAGGTTCCCACCCTTTCCATCCTGCCTGTTCAGCACCCAGTAAAAAAACTGATAGACAGGGCTTCCCTGGTGGCGCAGTGATTGAGAGTCCGCCTGCTGATGCAGGGGACACGGGTTTGTGCCCCAGTCTGGGAAGATTCCATATGCCGCGGAGCGGCTGGGCCCGTGAGCCATGGCCGCTGAGCCTGCGCGTCCGGAGCCTGTGCTCCGCGACGGGAGAGGCCCGCATATTGGGAAAAACAAACAAACAAAAAAAACTGATAGACATATTGAGAGGAAATTGTGAACATAATCAAGTGGGGAAACAAAATAAAGGTGGACCCACATATGATCCAGATGTTAAAGTAAGCAGACAAGTACTTTAACTATAACTAACATGTTAACGAAGATAGAAGAAAAGGTTGACAAACTGATGAATGAACAATGTTAACAGAGAATCTGTAAGTCTATAAAAGACAATCAAAAAGATATTCTAGAATTTAAAATTTAGAAATATGAAATTTAAAACTTACTGAAAATGAGAAGACAAACCATAGACCAGGAGAAGATATTTGCAAAAGAGAGATCTGTTAAAGGATTTATCCAAAATATATAAAGAACTCTTAAAACTCAATAATAAGAAAAAGAACAACCTCATTTTGCAATATATAAGAGCATCAAATCAACATGTTGGGGCTTCCCTGGTGGCGCAGTGGTTGAGAGTCCACCTGCCGATGCAGGGGACATGGGTTCGTGCCCCGGTCCGGGAAGATCCCACATGTTGTGGAGTGGCTGGGCCCATGAGCCATGGCCGCTGAGCCTGTGCGTCTGGAGCCTGTGCTCTGCAGCGGGAGAGGCCACAGCAGTGAGAGGCCCGTGTACCGCAAAAAAAAAAAAAATCAACATGTTGTACACCTTAAACTTACACAATGTTATATGTCAATTGTATCTCAATAAAGCTGGAAAATAAAATAAAATATTTATAATTTTTTAAAAGAAAAAGAACAACCTGATTTAAAAATGGGCAAAAGATCTGAACAGACACTTCAAAGGATACATACAGGTACAAATAAACATATGAAAAGATGCTCAGCATCAGCTGTCATTAGGGAATTGCAAATTAAAACAACAATGACATACCACTACACACCTGTTAGAATGGCCAAAATCTGGAATATTGCCAACACCAAATGCTGCTGAGGATGTACAGCAACAGAAACTCTCCTTCACTGCTGGTGGGAATGCAAAATGGCACAGCCACTGTGGAAGACAGTTTGGTGCTTTTTTATAAAATTAAACACACTCGTACCATATGATCCAGCAGTCACACTCCTTGGTCCTTCTCCAAAGGAGATGAAAACTTACACCTACACAAAAGCTTCATGTGGATGTTTACAGCAGCTTTATTCATAATTGCCAAAAGTTGGAAGCAATCAAAATGTGTTTCAATAGTTGAATGGATAAATTAACTGCAATACAACCAGACAATGGATTATTATTCGGCACTAAAAAGAAAATGAGCTATCAAGCCATGAAAAAACATGGAGGTGCTTTAAATGCATATTACTATGTAAAAGAAGCCAATTGAAAAAGGCTGCCTAGTGAATGATACCAACTATGTGATATTCTGGAAAGGGCAAAACTAAAAACTATTGCAAGAGTAAAAAGATCCGTGCTTGCTGGGGGGTAGGGGGTAGGGAGGGATGAATAGACAGCATAGATGATTTTTAGGGCAATGGAATTATTCTTCATGATACTGTATTTGTGGGTACATGTCATTATACATTTATCAAAACCCAAAGAATGTACAACACCAAGAGTGAACCCAAATATAAACTACAGATTTCTCATGATAATGATATGTCAATGTAGTTCATCAGTTGTAACAAAGGTACCACTCTGGTGTCAGATCATGATAGCAAGGGTTGTTGTGCATGTATTAGGGCCAGATGTATATGAGAACTCTCTGTACTTTGCTCAATTTTGCTGTGAACCTAAAACTGCACCCCAAATAGTCTACTTTTTAAAAAAACTTACTGGATGGGTTTAACTGAGGACTTGGACACAACAAAAGAAAGAACTAATGAACTCAAAGACAGTCAATAGGTCCAGTCAAGATGGAATAACAGGGATAAGACTTACCAGGGGGAAAAAAGGACATGAAACAATGTTAAAAAAAAAAAAAAAAACCTGAACATCAGCCAACAAAAGATAGTGATCTACAGAGAAAAGAACAGACAAATAAAAAATAAATAGCAAGGTGATAGACTTAAAACTAACCATAACAATAATCACATTAAATATATATGGTTTAAATATCCCAATAAAATGGCACAGATTGTCAGACTGAATTAAAAAGCAAGACCCAGGAATTCCCTGTTGGTCCAGTGGTTAGGACTCTGAGCTTTCACTGCTGTGGGCCTGGGTTTGATCCCGGGTCAGGGAACTAAGATCCTGCAAGCTGCATTGCACGGCCAAAAAATACCCCAAAAAATAAATAAATAAAACCAAAAAGAAAGACCCAACTAGATGCTGTCTACAAGAAAAACACTTTAAACATAAAGACACAAATAGGTTAGAAGAATGGAAAAAGGTATACCATGTTAACACTTATCAAAAGAAAAGGCTGTAATGGCTATATTAATATCAGATAAAATAGATTTCAGAGAAAAGGATATTACCAGAGATAATGAAGGTCATTTCATAATCATAAATGGGTCAATTAATCAAGAAGGTATACAATCTTAAATGGTTTTCTCTTAATAACAGAGCTTCAAAATACATGAAATACCTGAGAAAGAGTTCAGAGTAATGATCATAAAGATGACACAAGAACTTGGGAAAAGAATGGATGCACAGAGCAAGAAGTTACAAGAAGTTTTTAGCAAAGAGTTAGAAAATATAAAGAACAACCAAACAGAATTGAAGAATACAATAACTGAAATGAAAAATACATTAGAAGGAATCAATTGCAGAATAAAAGAGGCAGAAGAATGGATAAGTGAGCTGGAAGACAGAGTGGTGGAAATCACTGCTGCAGAACAGAATAAAGAAGAAAGAATGAAAAGAAATGAGGGCTAAAGAGACTTCTGGGACACATCAAATGCACTAACATTCGCATTATAGGGGTCCCAGAAAGAGAAGAGGAAGAGAAAGGGCCTGAGAAAATATCTGAAGAGACAATAGCTGAAAACTTTCCTAACATGGGAAAGGAAACAGTCACTCAAGTCCAGGAAGAGAGAATCCCAATCAGGATTAACTCAAGGAGGACTGTGCCAAGTCACATAGTAATCAAATTGACAAAAATTGAAGACAAAGAGAAAATGTGAAAAGCAACAAGGGGAAAGCAATAAATAACATAAAAGGGCATACCCATAAGACTATCAGCTAATTTTTCAGCAGAAACTCTGCAGGCCAGAAGGGAGTGGCATGATATATTTAAAGTGATGAAAGGGAAAAACCTACAACCAAGAATACTCTACCCAGCAAGGCTCTCATTCAGATTTGACAGAGAAATCAAAAGCTTCACAGACAAGCAAAAGCTAAAAGAATTCAGCACCACCGAACTAGCTTTACAACAAAAGGAACTTCTCTAAGCGGGAAAGTAAAGGCCACAACTAGAAACAAGAAAATTATGAAATGGGAAAGCTCACTGGTAAAGGCAAACAGATGGTAAAGGTAGGAAATTACCCACACACAAATATGATATCAAAACCAGTAATTGTGAGAGGAGGACAGTACAAATGCAGGATATTTGAAATGCATTTGAAATTAAGAGATCAGCAAACTAAAACAATCACATATACATATAGACTGCTATATCAAAACCTCATGGTGTAAGGTAGATAAATAGTGGGAAACAGCCGCAGAGCACAGGGAGATGAGCTTGGTGCTTTGTGTCTGCCTGGAGGGGTGGGATGGGGAGGGTGGGAGGGAGGGAGATGCATGAGGGAAGGGATGTGGGAACAGATGTATATGTATGACTGATTCACTTTGTTATAAAGCAGAAACTAATAAAAAAAAAAATTAAAAAAAAAAAAACCTCATGGTAACCACAAATGAAAAATCTATAGTAGATATACACACAAAAAAGAAAAAGGAACTCAAACACAACACTAAAGATAGTCATCAAATCACAAAAGAAGGGAACAAAAGAGGAAAAGAAGAAAAAAGACCTACAAAAGCAAATCCAAAACAATTAACAAAATGGCAGTAAGAACATACATATCAGTAATTACTTTAAATGTAAACAGATTTACATTTAAATTAAATCTGGTAGATTTCAGTCTACCAAAAGATGTAGACTGAATGGATACAAAAACAAGACCTGTATATATGTTGTCTACAAGAGACCCACTTCAGATCTAGAGACACATACAAACTGAAAGTGAGGGGATGGAAAAAGGTATTCCATGCAAATGGAAATCAAAAGGAAGTGGGAGTAGCAATACTCACATCAGACGAAATAGACTTTAAAATAAAGACTGTTACAAAATACATCAAATAAAAACTGATAAGATTCAAGGAGAAATAAACAAATCCACAACTGTAGTTGGAAATTTCAATACCCCCTTTAAATAGTTCATAAAAGTAGGCAAAAACTCAGCATGGACATAGTAGACTTGAACAACACTATCAACCAAATTGATTAATTGACATTTGCAGATAATTCCTCCTTACAACCACAGAATATATATTCTTCTCAAGTGCACATGGAATGTTTACGGAGATTGATCATATTTGGGGTCATAAAACCAGTCTCAATAAATGTAAAAGGATCTAAGTCATACAAAGTATGTTCTTTGGTCACCACAGAATTAAATTAAAAATCAGTAATGAAAAGATAACTGGGAGTCCCCTTAATATTTGGGAACTAAATAACATACTTCTGAATAACCCATAAGTCAAAGAAGTCACAAGGGAAATTAGAAAGCATTTTGAACTGAATGAAAATACAACAGATCAGATATAGTGGGATGCTGCTAAAGCATTATTTAAGTGTCGCAATGGGCAGTAACATGGTCGGAATTTTTGTTTTTAAAAGATCAGTCTGTCTAGCAATTGAGTTTAGGAGGAGAGGTGAAGAACAAAAGAGGAAGTAGGGATTAGGAAATTATGTCAACCAAACATTTCATCAATAATTATTGAGCACCTGTACTGGGTTAAGCACTAAAGTGCTGAGGTGGTAGCGGGGAACAAGACGGAGTGTCTGCCCTCAAGGGGCTTACGTTCTAGTGAGGGGAGAAAAAGAAATAAATACATGAATCAGATACTGTCAGGTATTCGATGTGGTAGAATGTGACTCGGTGGGTGGGCAGGGCGGATGGGAGTGGAGGTGGGGAGCAGCTTTAGTGAGGCTGGTCTGGGAAAGGCCTCTCCCCAGAAGTGACATTTGAGCTGACCCCTAACTGTGCAAAGATCCAGGATAAGAGCTTTTGAATCAGACAGAATAGCAAGTGCAAAAACCCTCAGATGGAAATGAGTGAAACCCATGCAGCTGAAGCACAGGGAGCAAGGTGCCAAATGGAGACCAATGAGAATGGAGCAGCAGACGGGGGACCCTCAGTAGGCCCTTGATGGCCATGCAGTGTGGATCCCAGGTACAAATGGAAACTTCTGGAGAGTGTTGAGATGAAGGGTGATGTGGTTGGTTCACTCTTTTTTTTTTTTTTGCTGTACGCGGGCCTCTCACTGTTGTGGCCTCTCCCGTTGCGGAGCACAGGCTCCAGACGCGCAGGCTCAGCGGCTATGGCTCACGGGTCCAGCCGCTCCATGGCATGTGGGATCTTCCCGGACCGGGGCACGAACCCGTGTCCCCTACATCGGCAGGCGGACTCTCAACCACTGCGCCACCAGGGAAGCCCCGGTTGGTTCACTCTTTAGAAAGATCCCTCTGGCTTGGCGGAGGAGGAAAGGAGACCAGTTATCCAGGCAAGAGATGGTGGGGCCTGCACTAGGGTCATAGCAGGGAAGATAGTGTGAAGTTACTGGAATCCAGATATATTTTGGAGGTAAGCAGGACTTACCAAATAGGAGAACAGAAGTCTTGAGGAGGGTAGATGTGAGGTCTGAGAGAAGAGACAGGAAGTCCAGATGGAAGATGGCTTAGGCTAGAAGAGTGCTGACAGAGATAGATTTAATATTCTCTATTTCACCGACTCTAAGATCCACATTTTTTCACATTTATACTTCTCTGAAATTGAGATGTACTCTTCAGTCAATAGCATCTTTCAATTGTTATCAACCATGAAACAATTGTGAGGTTGTTGTGTGGTGAAAACATTCCATTGACACTTTCTGGTAAGATTAAGTGCCAGCAGCAACACATCTTAGATTTGGTAAAATGTGGATATCATAATATGTGGATATATTTGCAGGCAGAATTGACAGGATTTAATGATGGATTGAGTGAGGGGAACGAGGAAGAGAAAAATATCATCATAATTCAGGAGACGGAAGTCCCAAATTCTGAGATGGAAGAGTAGCAGATTTTGAAAGAGAGAGATCAACTTCTCACTCAAAAGTAAGTTTGGAGTTCCTATAAGGCATATTAGTGAAAAATGTCAGAAGGCACTTGGGTATTTAGGTCAGAGCTCAGAAGAGAGAAGGCTGGAGATCCATAATTAGGCAGATAGTATATGATGGTACACGGAGATGGTAAAGGAGTGAACAAGATTTCCCAACACGTATAGAATGAGTAGAAAAGATGGCCCATGGCTGAGCCCTGAGAAACTCCAACATAGGGGGCAAGGAGAGGAGAAACCTACAGAAGCCACTGAGGTCAGGCAGCCAGAGTAGTAAGTGGGAAATCATGGGGAATTCCACCTCTGAAGCCAGGACAGCCTAGAGTCATCAATCCAGTCAAGTGGTACTGACAGGTCAAGTGAGGCGCAAATACACGTGAGTATCAGCATAGAGAAAATCCTGGAGGGTTATACACCACACCATTACCAGAGATTATCTCTGAGGGCTGGAATGCAGAGACTCTTCCTTTTTTTTTAACTTTTATTTTCCAATATTGCATATTTCTGTAATGTATTAATTATTTAAAAGGAAAAACTAATAAAGCAAATCTGCAAAGCGTATCTATCTTGTGGGTGAGGATGCATCCACATAATAGGTGTCTGATAAATGTTAATTTTCCTCCCCTCCCCTCCCAAGGTTTTGCATTCTGAATGGAGTCTTCCAAAGAGGCAAAGCCCTCAGAATGGTTTTTAGAGGTGGAATGAATTTCTGATATCTTGGAAGACAGGTAGAAAAGACCGTTTTGAAGAGAGGATAGGCCCTTTCCACAGCCCTGAGATCACATCACAGAGGGGGCCGGCGGCATCTCCCACAAACAGGACTGTGCCTACATGCTCATTCCCCTGACCCTGAAGAAGAGGCGGAAAAGGAAACTCAGAGTTGCCTTGAAATTTAAGCACAACTTATATTCGTTCTACTCTGAGATCTGAGTTTTTAATAGTTTAGAAATGCCCAGCCATTCAGAAGGTGAGCAGAGGTCCAAACACTGAAGAGAATGCACACCCTACTGGTGATTTCTCCAGCCTGCTGTTCATTTCTGAAAACGTTCCCTGAGGTGAATAATTTATGCCACTTATTGGTTCACATTCTTTAAGAGGCCTGGGTTAAAGGAGGCTGGAGGTTTCCGCACAGTGAAAGCCCAGCTTCCCCAGAGGCGTTTCCAGCTGTCAGGATGCTTGGCTTTCCTGGCCCTGTGGTTTGAGGGTTCTCTAACTGCAAACATCCCACAGTGCAAACACATTTGCATCAAGATCATGAATGTCCCTGATACAGTGTAAATATGACATAGAAAAAGTTTTTAAAATAACCCCAGCCAGCCCATTACAAAGAGATAACAAGCCTTACTGGGGATGGTGAGGAGGATAATTGTTCCTGTTCCTTACTCTTTGCCTCTAATACCATGATACAGCCACACCCTCTGCCCTGTGACTTTGTAGTGCCTCCCAACAGAGCCGGCAACTATTATATCCCTTTTCCATTAAAGTTGGGCTTGGCCATGTGACTTTGGCCACTGAAAATAGTAGCAGATGTGATGCCAGAAATGGCTTCTTTTTTGGCTGCATCGGGTCTTAGTTGCGGCACACGGGATCTTTGTTGAGGTATGCGGGATCTTTTCCTTATGGCACACCGTCTGCTCGGGTTTCTCTCTAGTTACAGCGCGCGGGCTTCTCTCTAGTTATGGCATGCAGGTTTTCTCTCTCTAGTTGTGGCATGCGGGCTCCAGGGCGTGTGGGCTCTGTAGTTTGTGGCACACTGGCTCTCTCGCTGAGGCACGCGAGTTCAATAGCTGTGGCGCGTGGACTTAGTTGCTCTGCGGCATGTGGGATCTTTGTTCCCTGACCAGGGATCGAACCTGCGTCCCCTGCATTGGAAGGCAGATTCTTTACCAGTGGACCACCAGGGAAGTCCCCAGAAATGGCTTTTTAATGCGTTTGCATGGGTTGGGCTTCTGCTATGCACCTTAACATCTCTGGGAGCTGTTTGTGCGGGACATGTGGAGCCAACCAGAACTCCCCGCCCCCATCCAAGCAAAGGCAGACCAGCCAGCTGGCAAACCTGCAAGAGATCTTGGAGAATAAACAAGGAGTTGGTAGGAATTGTTAGATGCTAGAACATGTCATCTTCCTGAGGACTTCGTTCATCAAAAAGTTAAACACAGAATTATTGTATGACCCAGAAATTCCACTCCTAGATACATACCCCAAAGAATTAAAAACAGGGACTCAAACACACACCTGTACATGAATGTTCATAGCAGCACTATTCACAATAGTCAAAAGGTGGAATCAACCCAAATGGCCATCAGTGAATGAGTGGTAGACGTACTAGAGAATATTATTCAGCCATAGAAAGAATGAAGTACTGTTACATGCTACAGTGTGCATGAACCTCAAAAACCTTACACTAGGTGAAAGAAGCCAGATACAAAAGGACAAATATTGTATGATTCCATTTCATTTACTAGAATAAGGTAAATCCATAGAGACAGAACGCAAATCAGTGGTTTCCAGGTTCCAGGGGGAATGGGGACTAACCACCTAGGTAGGGAGTTTTCTTTTGAGATGATAGAAGTGTTGGAACTAAGTGGTTACATAACATTGTGAAGGTACTAAATGCCACTGAATTGTTTACTTTAAGATGGTTGATTTTATAAACCATAATGAAAAGAATATGAAAAAGAATATATATATATGAATCACTTTGCTGTACACAAGAAACTAACACAACATTGTAAATCAACTATACTTCAATTTTTAAAAATGGTTGATTTTATGTTATATAAATCTTACCTCAATGAAAAGAAAAAAGAAAAAATTGTCTTCATACAAATGGGATGTGTAATACCTACAAGTGCCACCGGTGTCACTTCTCTTTTTAATGAATCCACTCTGAAGCAGGAGCGTACCAGGTCTCAGAAGCTTGCAAATTTTAATCTGTGAGTCAATGTATGAATGGATTTGGGTAATCTGGCTGTAAATCCACTTAAAGATTGCCTCTAAATCACTATCTTGAAGTAAGGCCAAGGCATTAAGGGGGAATCTGATCTAGTTACAAGCATGCATTCCTTCCAGGGATGAGTAAAGCTTTGGGGACATTCTCCAGCCCCTTTATAAATCCAAGTTTATAAGGCTTTATAAATTGTTGAACTCATCACACTACTACAAAATTAGATTTGCTGCCACAAGGGGGCAGTGGTGTCCAGGCAATGCCCCACCAGTTAAGAAGACAAATTAGAATTCTTGAATTGCAGATTCCAGTTTTCATCATTGAAAATGGTAGCAAATAACCCCAGCCTGCTGAACACATCATCAGCTATTTAAAAATATATAGTATGTATGTTGAAAAGAATATTGAATCTGGAAAAGGATCTTTGGAAAACATGTCCATCAAGTTTATATAAATATAGAAATTGGGTTCAGTGAGCAGCCCAGAGCCACAGAGCGAGGCCTGGGACCCAGGTCTAGTGTTTTCATGTCTGATGCTCTTGGTACCACAGCCTCCTGCTCTCTCGAGCTTTCCTCGACCTTTCCCTGAGCTTTCAGAGCAAGTCATGTCTGCGTATTGACGTAAGCACTTCTCGCTGTGATTGCGGCAGGGCAAGTCTCTCTTCCAACCTCGCGGCTGCCTTCGAACTCCCACCTTGCTGCTCTTGGCTCCCATCTCCCAAGGCAAAAGCATTAGCAGAAAAGCCCGGCACTCAGAGTCAGGACGAGCGTCCACGCAGGGCTGACAAGATGTCAAAGCCTCCACCATCTGTCAAGACCTATGAGAACGCAGTCGGCACGGGGCAGGCAAGGAGCTGATGTGGTCGATCACCCAGCATCAGCCTCAGAGGCACACAGGCAGTTCACCTTGTGACCCGCCCCGGCTCTAGCGTTCCTCCAGGAAGCACTCCAATCAGCAAAGCCCCCTGCTAGATGCTGGAGGGAAGGAGGCATCCCTCAAAGGTGATTAAGACGCCATCTCGGGCCTCCCTGGTGGCGCAGTGGTTGAGAGTCCGCCTGCCGATGCAGGGGATACGGGTTCGTGCCCCGGTCTGGGAGGATCCCATATGCCGCGGAGCGGCTGGGCCCGTGAGCCACGGCCGCTGGGCCTGCGCATCCGGAGCCTGTGCTCCGCAACGGGAGAGGCCACAACAGTGAGAGGCCCGCATACCGCAAAAAGAAAAAAAAAAAAAAAAAAAAAGACGCCATCTCAGCGCTGGAGAAGCTGCCAATCTGGTTGAGAAACTGAGACCAATCTAGGAAAGGGTAAACAAGAATACAAGCGCCAAAGCAGCACAGAGCAGATTTCCAAGTCCTCTGCAGGAACCATTCACCCCAGGATACATGCACATCAGCAGGGCTGGACATCGGAAGGAATTCCAATTCCTCAGAATCCGAAGGGCGGCCACCTTGCAGAGGGGGGACAGTGGACCCTTTTCCCCACTACTAAAAGGGTAGAGGATCTTTTCTCCTACAGCTTCTCACTGAAAACGCAGGCCGCCACTGTGTCACTAACTCCCTGCAAACCCCACAGAGCTGGATTATTTTTGGTAATTGCCACCAGAGGGCGCTCAAAGAACAAGCCTGAATTTTGCTTCCTTGTCATTTATGAAAGAAGAGGGGGAAATGCTGCTTTCTGCCTTCAGCCAGTCCAAAGACCAGTTAAAACCCCCTAACAGTTTTACTTAATTCCTACTTTGTGACAAGTACACATGGCAGAATGATGCTGGATCTGTAGATTTACAGAATGGCTGCCCTCCTCCATGAGTTTCCCATGAATATTTCAGACTCAAATGATCCCCACAGCAGAAGTCCTGTCTTTATAATGTGCCCATAGTGCTCTCTTCAGAGGACGGGATGCCAGCATTCTCCCCGCCTGCATTCACAGCCTCAAGAACTGCCCTCCCAACCAGAACCAAGCCCAGATTCTATCTCCAACATCCACAGGAGTGCCAGCCCCACTCCTCAGGCCCCTCTTTTCCAAGCTACCCGTGAACATACGACAACACCGGTGTGACAGACTGTGTTATACAGGCATTGAAATTAAAGTGGAAATTGCTTCCAGCTGCTAGATTCCCCATGCCTCCTTGTCACTGCAGATCCTCATCTCAGTTGGGGTGGGGATGCAGCAGTGTGGTGTTCTGCTGCCAGGATGAAGTGACGAGATTCCCAAGGAGGAGATACAGCAGCTGCATCCAGGAGCATGACAAACCCCACCTTAGATCACTTGTTGATTAGAATGGTTAGAGTTCACGAGGTGTTCATCCCTATTACCATGTGAGGACATCACAACTGCTTTTTCCTTCTTCTCAAGATTATTTTGCTCCTGCAGAAATTTCCCTTTTTTTTAATGTGTTTGGAGACAGAACTGTGAAGAGGGATGCTGCCTTGGGCCCAGGAGCCTTTGGTTTTCATGCAGAACCTAGGGGGCAACCTAGCAGGGTGGGGGAGGGGGCAGAGAGAATTGGCCCTGACTTTCAGGTTTGGGGGTTCAGCACAGATTGCTGTTGTGGGCTCCTGACTTGAAGGAGGCCAGTAGGCCAACAGGGAAGTGGATCTGTCAATACAGTCGCATGCACTCTTCCTGCACTCAGGGGACATCAGAGGAGTGCATGACCACTCAGAAATGGCAGCTGCTCCTGGAGACATCTGGAAAGGCTTCCGAAGACAGATGTCCCCCAGGCTTCTCTTGGAAGGCTGATAGGTGACTGCAACCACCACTCTGGGTTCACCCCTCAGCCGCCCCCTGGCCTGCACCAGCACATGTTCCCTGAGTGGCACCTTCTGAGTGCTTGCCAAGTCAGGTGACAGGATCACCGTGAGGGGGGGGGGGCGCTGCTGCTGTCCTGGGTCTTATCTCCTTCCCCCAGGTCTCACGTGACATCCATGACTCACACCCTCGTCTTCTGGAGCTCTGTGAACGGAGAGTGCATTTGCATTCCCTTTCTTCTAGTGCATGGTTAAAAACTCAGACTCTCTTTGAGACAGTGTGCACAGGGTTTTGGTTCAGAGATGGGTAGATCCCTTAACTGTTTTCACCCACACAGCAGTTGCCCCTCATCTGAAATGGCCTAGAACATCCATGCCATTGGCTTTGTGGCCGTGGACCCTGACTTCCCCAGCCACCCTCATGCCCTCTGAATGGTATTTTATGGTTTGCAAAAAGCTTTCACTTTCATTGTATTACCCCCATTAGACAGATGAGGAAACTGAGGCTTGCCAGCATCCAAAAGTCTGGTGAATCAGGAACCATATTACGAATCTGCAGAATTGATGGTCCTGAAATCAAACTACTGATTTTACAAGCCTACCTCAGGGAGCAGACAATGCTAACCTGAGGCACTTCATTTTGATCAAGTAGCTGTGCCTGAGCTTGGGGGAATCTCTGGATAACCATCTGGATTCCAGAACCCACATGACCTGGTGCAGCCACTAGAAGGCTGATGCTCTAAGTAATATCCTGTATCCAATTTTGCATCTATGGTGGATGTCTTTGGTTTTGCTGTCCATCACCCTATCTGCTTTCTCCCAATACCTCAGTTTTCCTAAGAGTGACCACTCTCCCTCATATTTAGTATGATGTTTCACCTGTGTCAGGAATGGACATGCAACTTAGACTTGAACATTTGGAGCCTTGCTTTCTCTTGGCCACAGTGGTTTGGAGCACATGGCCCAGTCAGAAGCATTGAGACTCCTGCTGTGATCGTTAAGAGATAGGCACTCTCTTTCGCAGCACTTGAGAAACCTGAGAGCATGCAGGCTTGGAGTATCTGGCAGCAATCTTGTCACCAGGAGGAACCCAAGAAACAGAGTGACTAGCTGATGATATCATTGGTCTCCAGATATAGCTATGCCTGAAATGAGTATTTCTCTGGACTTTTTTGTTATGTGATCCAATAAAGGCCTTTCATTTCTTGGGTCAGTTTTGAGTTGGCTCAAAGGTCCTATCCAAGGTCCTAGCCAATGTAACATCTCTTCTACTACAAAAACCAGTCATCCCATTATACACACATTCCTTCCATTTCTAGACAGTGGGCATGGTCCTTGTCTCTATCCCTCTTGTCAAGTCACAAGGAAGCTAATAGAGGACTCTGGCTACACATCCCTTGGTCCGATGAGTTGATTCTTGGAATGAGGGCAAATTGCAATATCCAGACGAAACCAGCCAGGCATCTTGCTTGATACCCAAGTCTGTCTCATTTATTTGTATAAGGATATGTTGCACTTTCTTCACAGCAAGGCCTTTCATGTCTTCTAGTCTGCACCTGGAGTCTGTTTCCTCATTTACAAAATGAAGGGGATAGACCACGTAATTTCTAAAAAATCCACTATAACTAATATTCTGTTACCCATTTATACATTCTTTAACAAAATATAGAAAAAAGTCCTTATGAAGGAAGTGTGGTCTGTGATCAGAGGGTTTAGGCATTTGGGAAAAGCCTGAGGTTTCTGGAAAATGTCATTGATGGGAATGTGCTTTCAGACTCTCCATTTACGGTAACCTGTGACCCGAGAAATGTCTCGATTTGGGAGAAAATAAAGAGGAATAAATGAGAATAAGCATCGAGGTGGGTCTGTGTGGGGCATTTTATTTGTCCAAGGCCTCAGATCTGTAAGCAAGCACCGTCCAAAGAGCAGCAGAGGCAGGTCCCTTTCAGGAAAAACTTCTCATATCAAGGTTCCCAGAAAATTGTGTTTGGAGAGCTAAGAAGCTTGGCCGTGAGTAATTTGTTTTTTAAATAGCCCTGTTATTGGTCCACATTGTGTTTTTCATTCCACCGGAGCCAAAGGTGGCGTTTCTTTTGTTTATAGTATTAGTGTTATATTATTGGTGATCTCATTGTTCTTGTTTGTGACATGTTTACCTCGGTGGGACAGTTATTGTAGGAGGCAAGTCGGGGGCTAATCTACCCACCAAACCTGCAGAACTAAAGAAAAAGACGCCAATGTGTCCTGCAGGGTGCACATTACTCCTCTCTTGGATTGTTAAAGTCTAATTATAGGCTGTTGGTCCCAGTTAGAACCATTTATAAGCCTAAACACTGTTCTGCAGTGTCTTTTGCCAATAGGTGTGTTTCGTTCTTATTGTTGTGTAAAACATAACATTTGCGCATTTGGGGGACTAGAACAGGTTAGTGTTCCTTTGGAAAGTCAGATAGAAAACAGGCTAAATATGACTGAGAACGGGATGGGGGAAAGTAATGACCTTGATGTTTATTTATTAGGAATTTCTGAAACCTCAGGATTATGGAACTCTCCTTTCAGATCTCAGCTCAAATGCCACCTCCTCTGGGAAGCTCTCCCTGACTGCTCATCTCACATTCTTGGGACAGCAGATTTCCCCCACCCCCACCCCCAGCTTCCTGGCGTTTATCACATTTCATATGACTGTTTGGATTATTTGACTGTATCTTTCCAGTAAATGGAAGACTGCCTAACAAACCAGAGTGCTAAGTACAGATAGAGACAAAAAGACCAAGTTATAAGGTACGATCATGCCACCTCAGGACTGGCAGCTATGTTATCCTCTATACCAGCCACCCACCGGTGACACCGTTATGGTCCCAACTGTGTTCTGCCCGTGAAGCACAGCTAAACCCGTAGATGTTCAGCAAGCTAATAGTAGAGCTCCTGCTGTGGCCAGGTGAACTTGACCGTGGCTCTGTAATGGCGAAAGTGTGTGTCATTGCCTCGGGCACCTTGTGTCTGTTATCCCATCACTCACCCCCAACTCTAGTCCTTGTAACCACATCGTTAAGGGGGAAGGTTAATATGGAGAGCGGGGGAGGGGAGGGAGAAGGGAACATGAACATTGCATATTACATAACCCATGATTCTGAGCGTGGTCCTTCCACCTGCTTACACCTAATTGTATTGGTGCTAACATACCTCATCTCTTTCCCCTTCCTTCTTCCTGTGTGTGTTTTAAATTTATCCAATAATCTGTGAGATTCAAGCATTTAACTTGGTCTGTGTGCCTTTCTATTCTGTCACCTCTAGAATAGCTTGCCTGGTAGTGCATTTGGAGGCTAATTTCTTTACAACATATTGAAAGAGTATACTGTGAATTACCTACTATGACTGCTAATTAGGGTGAGGGGTAGGGTTAAACTACTTTCTGAGTCTAGCTACAAAAAAAGCCATTTCGTTGCCATTCAACCGTTATCCATTGTATTAACTTTTGAGAATACAGGGACAAGAAAACAGCCGTGGAGCTTACAGCAAAAAAAGACAATCTGATGATCACACGAATAAATGTGAAGTTTTAACAGTGATAAGTCTTCATGAAGAGAAGGTGTATGGTCCTCTGAGAGCGTATGACAGGAGAATTTGACCCATTCAGAGAAGGTAGGAGTTAATGAAGCAAAGGGAAAGATAACCTGTGTAAGGCCCCATTTGGGATGGGTGAAATCAACCACTCATTCAGCAGGCAGCACCGGCCCTGAGTGCCTGGCCCCCTGTTGGGTTCAAGAGTACAAAGCAGAAAGACCAACCCTGCCCCAAGGCAGGTACAAGAAAACTCTTAGGCTTGGGAGGGTCCTTGGAGAATCCTGGGGTCCTAACTCCCAGCTTTACTTATTCTCACTGATGCAGGCTTCCACCCCACCTAGTGCTCCTTTGTGAGTTCAGCCCTCCCAGGATTAAAAACTGACCTCACAATAATATCTCTGCCTCCAGTCTCATCCTTGCGTCCAAATCAAATCCAGTTTTCAAAACTTCATTAGCTAAAGTCTCATTGAACTCAGGCTTTAGAAGAAATAGTCAGGATGCCGTTCCCTGGCCTATCCTAAGCTCTTTACACACATGATTTTTTCATCTTTATGACAACCAGTGAGGTAACACTATTGTAATAGGAGAGAAACCTGGTGCTTAGAGAGAAGGTAATTTGCCCAAGTCATTCAGCTATTAAGTGACAAAATCAAAGTTCAAATCCAGGTCGTTCTGACCCCAGACCTGAAACCCACATGAAACCCAAGAAGCTTTAACCAGGAATTTCAGTTAAAATGAAGCTTGCTGGGTTTCTGAACAGCTCTCAGGGCGTTTTCTTCCAGGTTCTGGTTCAGATGAACCATCTCTCTCCATTGCGTCTTCCCAGGGGGGCGGATTTTCGAGGGAGAGAAGCTGCTTCGCACAGAGAAGTGGGCAGATGGCATCGGGGACACACGTGTGACCGCCGAGAAGACTGCGGCGTATTTGCCCTTCCGGTTCACAAGATACGGGCAAGGGGCGGTGGATACGAGGGTGTGTTGGCGGTGGTTGAGTGGGGACACTTTCTTTCCAAAAACCCAGATTGAATACAGTTTTCCTTCACCCCCTGAACTTGGGCGGGTGGGTTTTGTCTTTTCTCAACCACAGCGCTTGCCTCCGAGTGGCCTGGCGTCCAATTGCAGCCGGACAGTGGGGGGCGGCGTTACCTGGCATCGCTGGTTTCTAACCAGGGAGAACCGGACCTGCGGCTGGAGAACGTGGGGGGCTTGGGGCAGCAGCGCGCCCGGGCCAGTCAAGGAAAGCCTTGAGTGACTCTCGGACGGTCTCTGGGGACAAGGCTGGCCACCTCCGTGGGAAGTGGGAGGGTGGGCGAGGCAAGCTGGCGCTCTCGGGTGGGCGGGGGCGGCGGGCAGGCTCAGCCCGGAGCCGCAAGGGCGACGAGTGCGCGGCTTCCTGCCGCCAGGGGGCGCCTGGCCCAGCGTGGCCCGACGGCGGGGCTAGGCGGGGTGGCCGCAGTTGGGTGAAGGGTGGGCGGGGTGCGACCCAGCTAAGCCTGGAAAGCGCGGCGCCCCCCCGGAAAGCTCACTCAGACCAGCGCTCGGGGCGCCCTCAACTCGACCCCACTGGAGGGCAGGGGTCAGGACAGAGAGTGAGGGCCCTGGGGTGCAGGGCCTGGCACCCAGTAGGCGCTCAGTAGAGAGTTGCTGACTGGGGGGCGGGGGGGGCGCTCAGGGACAGCTCTAGGGAGCAGCTGGCCCGGGAACCCCAAGTCCAAGTCCATTCTCAATGGGGTCTCGGTAGCTGACTGCCGTGAACCCACGATTACACTCAGTAGAGCACCCGCCCCGTCCCCATCCCCGTTCCCGTCCTAAAGAGCTTCATATCTGGTGGGGGAGAGAGGGAGCTCCCCCGCGGCTTGGCACCCGGAGGAGTCCCGAAGTTTCCCGGCTCCGTGCTCCTCCCCGCCTCCCCGAGACTCAACAGGAGTAGCCTCACCTACGTTCTTAAATGGTTCCTCTGGACCGCTGAGCTGAGCCGAGCCGAGCCTCCAGGGAGGGGAGGGGTTTCTTCCCCGGACCTTTGTCCCGGTGCTCGGGTGGGTCAGTCTGATCTGAAGTCGCCTAGGGGACTAGAGTCCGAAGAGGACTCGACCAAAGGCTCTCAGGACGCCCGGGAACTAATTAACTGAGCGAAAATGCGCGCCAAGGCCTGAGATTCCCGGGGTCGTGCCTCAGCATCCGCAGGTGCCAACGGGGGGAAGAGGAAATTGCAGTTTAAAGAATGTAGAGTGAGTGGAAACCAAAGAGCGAAAGCTTGTGCTTTCTAATGTCACACCTGAGGGGGCTCGGCCTCTGAAAAAAACGCTTGGTCCAAACCCCTGCTGTGCCACTTACCAGCTGTGTGATCTTGAGCAAGTTACCCAATCTCTCTGAGCTCTGTTTCTTGCTCTGTAAAAGGGAGTTTTAAAAACTTAACTACTTCTGTCCCGGCATTGTGAGGATGAGATGCGATAGTGAATGCACAGCTCTTAGCCCTGTGTCTGGTGCAGGTTAAGGCTGGGTGTGCGACAGGTGTTAGGCCAGTGTTTTCATCGCTAGATGCCTTCATAAGCGAGGATGACGAGCTTCCCAGAGCTGAGAGAAGTGAGCAAAGTCTGGGCCCTGGTGTTAGAGACCCGGGAAGCGTCCAGACGCCAGTGCACAGCCTTCAGGGCTGTCACTGCTCTGTATCCTCCCCTCCTGAAAACTGGAGTTAGCACCAGTGTGGTGCTGCAGGCGGCCCCCGTATGGGATGCTTTCTGGGGCACTTTCCTGCAGGGAACACCTGCAATCACCAACGGTGACTTTGAGCACATGCCGGCACTTTAAGGAAATTATCTCAATTAATTCTCACAACATTCTGAAAAACTAACAAGGAAAATGATGTACAGAGAAGCCGAAGGTCTCAAGGTCACACAGTCAGTGAGCAACCAAGCTGGTACCCACCACCAGATCCGGTTCCAGAGCCTGAGCTCCTTCCCTATGTCCAGCAATCTAAACACCTACCTCTCCATCAAGCCTAGCCCCCAAGCCTGGGACCAATCCTCCAGTTGGTGGTGGGTGTCTTGGGGCTTGGGCCCGATACCCACGCCGGGCACCAGATGCCCAGCATGGGTTGGAAAAGAGGGCAGTCTTCCTCCTGGCGCCTGCAGGAAGCCAGGGCCAGCCGGGGCTGGTAGGAAGGGACAAACTGGGCGGGACTCTGGGCCCTCCCGAGTCTCACCCTGGTGTTTGGAGTGGGTCACCTGATACCTTGCCCATCTCTCCCACTTCGGGATGCAAGGAAGAACCCAAATCTGCCTCCTGCTTTCTTTCTTCTCTGCAAAGCCCAGATGCCAAAAAAAGATGCCCAGGGAGCTGGTGTTCATTAAAGAATGAACATTCCCAACCCCAAATGAGTCTCTGTGTACACAAGCCTTCCCCGCTCCCCCAGGCCTGTAGTCGAGGCCTCCTAGCAGCTCCCACATCTCCAGCCGCCTCCTGAGTAGACATCAGCCAGGACTTGGGTGCCAGAGTCAAGAAGGGGCACGGGCCGCACTGGGGGCCTGGTCTGGCAGCCCTCGCCCTCAGTCCTCTTTGGGGAGGTGAGAGCCTGGGGTGGGGCGGGGAAGAAGGCTTTGGAGCTCGGCACGAGAGCTTTCTTGAGGCCTCCGGGCCAGCTTCTCTGGCCGGGCTTGTGGCCAAGAAAGGAGAAAATGTTGGTCCGGGCCGTGGAGGAGGAAGATCCGCAGCCGTCTAGCGGGGCAGTTTCGGCGCAGGATACCAGGGGGCAGTGCTGCGCAGCGAATGTGGCCGAACCGCAACTTGCAGCCGGTTCTCCGACTCCCCTCTGGTCTCTCAAATACGCTGCAAAGTTGCTCCTTGAGCGCTCCTGAGCCCAATAGCCCTCTCGCCCCCACATGCTAAAGGGGGTGCGCTCCTCTCCCACCGCACGCCGCGCTCGGTGCGGCCGTCTTTGAATGTCTTTGCTCGGTAAAGACAGCTGCCACCTGGTTGGTTTTCGACCACTGACTTGGCCTTAAGAAGCGTGAGCTGGGGGCCTCCCTGGTGGCGCAGTGGTTGGGAGTCCGCCTGCCGATGCAGGGGATACGGGTTCGTGCCCCGGTCTGGGAGGATCCCATATGCCGCGGAGCGGCTGGGCCCGTGGGCCATGGCCTCTGGGCCTGCGCGTCCGGAGCCTGTGCTCCGCAACGGGAGAGGCCACAACAGTGAGAGGCCCAAATACCGCAAAAAGAAAAAAAAAAAAAAAAAAAAAAAAAAAAGCGTGAGCTGGGGGGGCGGGGTGTCTCATAGGGTTTTTGCAGGCCTTGCGCCCAAGGGTGGAGTTACAAGGAGGATGGGGTTTGAGGGGACAGCCCACAAAAATGCAGATGCCCCTTTGGCAAAGGAAAGGGCCGCTATCTTTCGATCGCCTTCCGGATTTACGTAGAAATCGGTCCGAGGAAAGGTCAGATGTAAGGTGGAGGCCCACCCTCGGCCAGGTTGGCGCCAATCCAGAGGGGCGGGGGTGGGAGGGCTGACTTTTAGCGCCAGGACCCAGCCCCAGGCCCACCCCACCCCCGGAATCGATGCTGTGTGTGGGAAAAGCCTTCCCTTCTAGTCTAGAGGAGGCTGTGTCCAGACTTAAAATCTGCAGAAGCAGTGGGCAGACCGTACCCGGTGACACTCGCGGAGCTCTTCCCACACGTGAGGCTACGAATTCCACTCCATGTCCCGTCGCGGAGGACAAGGTCGCGCCCTCCGAGGTTCCGGGCCAAGTGTGCGCCCAGGGAGCTTAGTGAAATATAACCCGAACATGATTCTCTTTGGGCTCGGCCTGCTCTTGCTGGGATTTTTGTTTTTGTGTTTCTCTTTTTTCCCTCAATAGCCGTTTTGCAATAAATAAAATTAAAAGGCAGCTGCATGTCAGCGTTTGAATGACAGTGGCTGTTTGTTCTTTGAAGAATTCACACTTTAAAACTGCTTTCTGTGAGCCCAGAGGAAGAACTTTTAAACCACCGTTATGTAATTTGAAACCATCAATGGCCCCTCTTTAAGGTTGTCTTTATTGTGGGAAGTCAAGGTAATGATTTTGTCGCTGTCTAATTTCATCCCAATGTACAGCATCGCTTTTATAGCCTTTCAAAGGTAGGTGAAAGGCGTCAATCTGGGACCCTTTTTGTGGCCGATTAACAGTTTAAAATGGTTTTCTAACCCTGTCACAACTATTGGGCTGATAAACAGGATTTCTGCAGAGGCATTAGCAAGTCTGTAAATAGATCATTTAAAAAAAAAAAAAAAACTCCAGGCAATTCTGCCGCTCCTCTGGCAAAAATAAAACATAGGTCCACGGGGTAGTGTGCCGTGTGTCTCACCTCCAAGAAGAAGTAGTTACAAGCGACTTCTCAAGAGCTGTTTGTGTCCTGGTTGTTATTATTATTGCCATAATCTTAGGAGAAAGTGAACAACAAGCTGACGACGCAGGGGTGGAAATCAATGGCTTGTGGGCACTGCATTCATTCTACCTTATTGTAGGAAGTGTCCTTCCCGATAATCACTGGCAAAGCCGGGCGCCGCTGCCTACTGTCTTTGACGTAGAATCATCCAAATAGAAAAATCCGATTTTGTTGCAAGGGTTCTACAGAAGAAAATATTTTATGTGGACACTGCTGGGACGACTGCGGGAGAAACGAAGGAAATGAAGGCAAACTAGACGCCAGCATACGGTGACCCATCCATCACCTTTATCCCCTCTCTACCACTGAGAAATAGTAATATTTTCAGTAGAAGCAAAAAGGCAAACTGGACTATTTAAGACTTTTTAAAATTAAGTTTAGGCCCAGTCCTACTATACGTTTATTCTCCTTGACGCCGTTGTATTTCTCGGATGCAACAGAAACCTCTAACTCCTGGCCCCAGGTCCCGCACCAAGGGCGGACAGCCCCATTCCCCGGGTCACCCGAGGATTCCCTTTTGGGTGCAGGCGCGGCCTCTTTCTCCAAGAGGAGGGGGCAGCTCCCCCAATGCAAAGCGAAGGAGAAATTAGAAGTAGGGATGAAACTGTCAGGAGGCCCAGCCTGGCATCCACTTCCGCAAGTCACTGGGGGAGGCGACACCCCCGAATCTGGAGCGCCCCCGAGAAGCTCCTCTGGCGCCGTGGGCGGACAGCTTGGACTGTTTTGTCTTCTCCGCCCCGCACTCCGGGAGTTTAGGTCCCCGACCCGGGGAGGAAAGGGCGAAAAGGCGCCTCTGGGCTGGCTGGGGATGCGGCCGCTGCGGAACCCACGCCCGCAGCTACCCTTGCGGCCCAAGGCCGGGCCCGATGCCGAGGTGAGGTCGCGGGGCAGGCGGGAACCCCCGCCCTGGGAGGGGCCCCTGCGCTCCGAGCCGTCGGCGCGCGGGGGAACTCGAGGCGCGCAGACCGCCTCCCTCTCCGCTCGGCTCCCGAGCTCCCCCCGCGATCGTCGCAACTCAGGACCTGGGTGTGTGTGGGGGGGTTGCCTCCCCAGCGCCGGGAAAGGACCGCCGAGACCGAGGGGGCAGCGGGCTCGCGCGGCTGCAGTTGGCGCCCGGCGGCCGCCAGCAAGAAACAGAACCTGGAGCTGGACTCGCATCCGCACTCCCGGCCCCCAGCCCGGCCCGCGGTGCCCAGGGAGGCCCCGAGTGGCCCCTGTCTCCTCCCCTCCTGCAAACACCACCTCCAGTAAAACGGGCCCACCCCACCCAGCCTGGCGAGCCACCCGGCCGCGGGCTGCCCCCGCCGCAGCTCAGTCTCGGCTGGTGCAGATCCCTGGCCGAAGGCAGGCAGAACTCAGCATCCCCGCGGCTCCTACCTCCCCGAGGCGGCCACCTGGGATGGGGGCGGGGTGGGGTGGGGGTGGGGCCGTGGGCAGAGGCCGAGCCAAGGGACGCAGCTCGGCTGCCGAGGGCTCGGCCCCGGGCTTAGCGGCGCGCTCGAACAGAGCCCAGCTCGGGCCCTCTCGCTCCGGACGCAGTCCGGTTCCCGCCCTACCTCTTCCCCGTCCCTCCTCTGGCTGCGTTCTGCGCCTTCGGCATTTCCCTTCCCTCCCGGGGTTTCCACCCCCCTGCTTATCTCTGTTACTCTCCTCTTCTTCGCCAGCTCCTTTCCTCCCCACCTTGTCCCCCGCCCTCCACTCTTCTGCACCTTGTCGCAGAGAGAGTCCCAAATAACCCTCATAAAGCCAAAAAAACTACAAATGTAAGCACTGCCCAGATCCTGTGTGCGTATCCTGTTGCTTCTAGAAGGCAAATTGACACCGGGAGGATTTGGATCGGCTTCCTCCCCAGCCCAGGGACGTTAGCCCATTGCACAGACGGAGGATTTGGAGCAGGGAGGTAAAACCCCAACTATTATCAACATAATTTTTCTCATGTGGTGGATTTCAGTCCTCTGAATATGATCTCTACCTCCTGTTTTCCATTCCTCTTAATTTCTTGACGTTTTCTTGGCTGGTTTAAGCAACAGGAGGAAGAGAGGGCAAAGATAGCCCTATACCTTTCAGTAGAATGAAATAGCAGCCTGGAATTTCAGCCACATAACTCTCACAAATGAAACTGTGTTTGTGAAAATTCGTGACCCTAGCTATGTAATTTGGAAACAGTCATGAAAAAGGATATTGCGCAGGTGAAAGCGATCTTGCAATGGCTTCCCTATTTTTAGTATTTTTCAAAATTGCTGAGAGGACTTTCCCTGAATACAAGGATGGATGTTTCAAGTTGGAAACTGCGGTGTAGCCTTAGTCATTGGAGGGCTACAGTTATCATAAATTGCTTTTAAAGTGTATATTAAAAGTGATTGAAATTTGTTTCCTTAAAAAAAAGTCTCTGAAGTTGAAAACGTTCCACCTTTCTCAAATAGACTTTCCTAAAACTTTAAAATAATTCCCATGAACATTTTCTTAGAGAAATTTCACATTAAATATAATGTTTCTGGGACCCTTAAAAAGCAGAAGTTGGAGCACAACTTTCACAACCATCAATTTCCTGCCAGATTCTTTGAATTGAGCATTTTCCTGGGTGTCTGGACCTTCCTCTTCTCGAAGCAGGGTTCTCAGGAGGGAAAATTCGCATTCCTGAAGAGCTCTGCTTTATGGCAAGTCCAGAAGAAATGAATGCAGGTTTTTGCATCTCACGCCTATCAGGGTGGACCCGATTTGGACGTGGGATCAGCTTTAAACCCAGCAACTATTCTGGACATGCTGACAATTTGAGGCAGATGCAAAAACTAGCCAGAGTCATGGAGGATGAAGACAAAATTAAAAAGCCCCTTGTTTTGCAGGATGCACTCAGATATTGAGGAAGAGGTGGCGGTGAGATCGGACTTGTCTACAGTGTCTATGTCCATCTATTACTAATTTTCATTCCTTTTCCAGAGCTTGTTTTGTTTAGCCAGTTCTGAGTACCTGGGATTTACCGGAAAACTGTTTCCTTTGGTTTCTCCCCATATTGTTAGTAATAATTTGAACTGAGTCTGCCTAATCAAGCTCTTATACTCTAATTTTATTCTTTAACAACTAGATCTTCAAATTAAACAGTGTTTCTGTCCCTACATAATTTTTACTTTTTCCCTCTTAACTTTATTCTGTACTTCAGACTACCTCTCCTTGCTTATCATTCTCCCCATTTATTCTTCTCTCACTTGAGGTTTCTATGATGGTGATTTACACTACCGAACACATTTTCAAAACACCTTCAAAATTAACTGATGCCTTTCCTCACCCCCTGGAATATCATTTAACCAAGGAAGTCAACCCAGGAAGGTGAGGGAGAAAAATGAGATGATCATATACAAGTAACTGAGGACAAAAACATCCTCTCACTGAGTTTTTTTTTTTTAAAGAACGTCTTTAAATTAGAAATATCGGATTAATTACTGTAAGACAAATATAAATTGCCTCTCTCCATTGGGTATTCACGTCAGGATCCTTTTCTGCTAGCGACATTATAAAACACAAATAGTGGCCATACAAAACATCAAAAAGTTGTGTGTCTAACCCCAAATGCCTCATTCCTATAACTGACAATCTCTCTGGCATCCTTCTTTGTAGAAAAACCTGTTCTTAGAGGAAAAGAAAAAGTTGGAAGGACACCCAGACAGCTGATATGAAATAATTCTCTTGTTGAAACACTTGAAGGGAATTCCAGCAGAACAAATTCGTATTTCCATGACCTGTGTTTGCCCCAATGAGAGGGAATTTGGGATGGGAGGGAAAATGGCAGTTATCAGGAAATGAAATGCTTGCCCAGAGAATTCTAAGCAAGTCAATCACCAGACCAGGCAGGAGTTTTGTGGGGGGGTTTTTTGTTTTGTTTTGTTTTGTTTTTTAAATATCCACTTCCCATTTGTTTTACCCAATTCAAAATTTTTTCCCAAGAAAAAAAATACGCTTGTAAAATGTCTCATTAACAGCAAAGATGAATTGGACCTCAACTTTTGAATGCCATGCAGCTTTAATGGAGATTGTAGAAGTTTGTGGATTGAAAGAATAGTGCCAGCTTGCATTCGGACGAACTATTTTCCATCTGTGTGGTAGAGTTTGAGCTGTGTTTGCTACAAAAGCTTCAGCTGGCTGATGGACGACTTTGGCCCTGAATTTTCATTTATGTTTTGTTTAAAATATGAAAGGATATTTGTTATTTCCCAAAATTTCAAATTTTCAATCATTTCCATTTTTATCTGGTTTAAATTATGTTTTGAGATGCACATTAGAGACTCTACATTTAATATTATTTTACAAGGAAAAAAGGGAAGGTACTGACTTTCTGTGTCAAAGAAATGGCTTATTGGTTTTTGTCTTCAGGCATCTCTGATTAATACTTAAAAAAATAAAGTTTTTCTCACATGCAGGACTTTGCTAATACAAAGTACATCAGCGTGATCCGCAGTCCTAAAATGTGAGGGGTGAGGGTGGGGTGCGGGGGCAGGGAGAGCTCATCTGGGACCCACGCAGGATGCAGGGATTGTGTTTTTATGGAAAGCCTCTTTTGTCCAGCAGCTGGTGAAATTCAAAATGGTCCCCAAAGCCTGTCTCTGAAGCCAGCAATTCAGAAACAGTAGAACCAGTTCGTTAGCCTCCGTACCCTGCCTCCCCACTCAGTGACAGTCCAGCTGAGAATGTTTCCAAAAGCAAGACTTTTCTAACCGAATGGAAGCTGCTGGGAGGGGCTTAGTTCCAGGATCAACAGTTTTTGCTTTAAAAAGAAGGTAGCAGTTCAGCCCCTTGTTTGTTTTTGCTGAGCACCTCGGTTTTGCCTCTGCGGTTCCCCACCAGCAGGAGACCATTACTCGGAACAATGTCCTATCCCATTGTCATCATCTCCTACGGAACTAAAACAATGCTCTGTTTGGCTTCCTAGGCGAGGGGGATTTGTTCTGCTCTTCCTGAAGCAGAGTTTCCGACTGAGTTTCTGACCCAGTCACTTGATATTCAGCAGGGATACCTGGGGACAATTTTTTTTTAATCTGCTATCTTGTGTTTTGTAATTTCATTCTCTGAGAAAGGGCTCAGAAACTCGATTCTCAATCAAGAAGAATCATACCGTGGCTAAAGGAAGAGGGTTTGCTCAAACTGCATGAGCTCTATAATTTAAATCAGCTAGATAGGATTTATTTATCGTTGTCTCATTTTTCTTGTTTTGTATTATTGAATAGCAACCCCCTAAAAGATTTTCTAATATTGTGTTGTTGAATATCAAACCCCAAAAGGTTAGAAACCACAGGACCTCAGATATTTTCTACTGGACCACAGTGTTTCTGCTTACTTCTTTTTAAACATGTACGCTAAAATATACACACACACATACATATATATGTATATATACGCACATATATATATATATATATATATATATATATATATATATATCATGACATGTCAAGACTTCTAACATTCATGACAAAGGTTGATAAACATTAACTCTTTGGAGCTATTTTGTCATACTTGAGATCTTCCATAACAGTGAAACACGCCCACCGAATAGAAAGAAACCCTCTGATCTGCCATAAGCATCTCTCTCTTTACATACACCTACACAGGCCTACTGGCCCTAAGTGTTTTCACCTGGAAAATGTAATATAGCTTAAGGCAGTTCTAGTGGCAGAAAGACTTGTTTGTCCTGAAGCTAAAGAGTCAGTAGGACATTTAAGACTGTTGTGCCCTTGGACCTGAGGCAAGCTAATTGTCAGCATCGCTCCAGTAGTTGCTATCAATTTATTACTCATGTTTAGTAACCTGGGAAGCACAAATGTAACAGCTGCTTATAATAAAAGTGTTAATTGGCCAAGACTGGCAACCTGAGGAGATTAAGCCTCATGCTAATGAGGCCAAGGTCGTATGCTGATTTACTTTGCTCTGAGGTAGTAATGAATAGTCCCCGTCTCCAGCAGCCCCAGGCTGGATCTGTGCAAACCTACCTTTGCATGGCTAGTAGAGAAACAGTTCAGAGCCTAGGTCTTGCTGGACTGCAAGAGAGCCACTGAGGAAGATGAGATGGCAAAATGCTTAAGAGCTGGGGCTCCAGAGGCAGACGGACCTGTGCTGGAATCCTGACTCCCCCATTTGCTTTCTCGGTGACTCTGAGCAAGTTATTAACCAGTCTGAGCTTCTGTTGCCTTATCTTTAAGAAAAGGGAAAATAAGAATAATAGTGCTCTATTATTTGTTATAAAGCTTAAATGACAAGGTGCATGCAAAGCATCAACACTCAACATTAGTGATCATCAGTATTATCTGTGTATACGATGAACAGCACTGAGTATCCAAGACCCAACCCTATAGTTCTTCCTAGTCCTGTCCCTGTCACTAGAAAGAACATCTACTCCATGGATATTGCGGTCACATGTTTTACTCCTAGATCCCAGGAGACTTGTCACACACAAGTGAAGCTTCATTAATTGGTCTGTTTGGGTTATACATGTACGGACACATTCTGCAAATCACAGTAGTCTTCACAGTCATGCTTCTTTTTTTTTTTTTTTTTTTACAAAAAAAGAGTTGAGAAATCCAGGAGCTTTAAAAAAAAAAATCTTTGTTTTACCGATAGGTACCAAATAGGAATAAATTGGAGTATTCAAGTGGAGTATATCAAGTTACGACTGACCAAGAGGTTGAGATCATTGAAACCAACATACTTTCCTTAAAAATACCAGACATCTGACAAAATTTGTCCAGCCTTCATAAGGGCTGCCTGAAATCTGGGAGACCTTTTTTTCAAGTAAGCTCCTGCTGTCTGAGCTGATTGGGCATATAAGAAGTTCTCATTTCCCTACTGATGGGTTGAGACTCTAAGAAGCCTATGAACAAAAGAAGTACCCTCTAGTTTTGTGGGAGATAATTTTTGTAAGGTTATGGTTATCTTTATTACCCTTTCCCTGGCATTCCCTAGTCCTAAATTTACTAATTCTGAAATGTTATACTTAGAGGGTCATGCTTTTTCCTGACTATATTGGTTGGTTTGTAATATGATCCCCGTTGCATTTTACTAGACATGTGTTACATTTGCAGGAAGTCCAGGATTAGGCCAACAAGCAAACTGGATAACCCCATGGTTTCTTACAACTATTCTGAAAACTTCCTTATTTTGCTTTTTAAACATCAGAAGTTTGGCTTATAAGAGCAAAATTGTGCCTGGAATGCTCTGTCATGGGTTCTGATCTATTAAGCACTTCCTTGATTACTCGGTTGGCCTTCATTTGTCCTGTTCCTCTCTTTAGATCCAATTCTACTGTCTCTTATCCTGTGTTATCTGTGAAGCCTCCCCATCACGTGAGCTGCTTTCCCCTCATCACTCTTTCTTTGACTGAAGCCTGAGTCCCATAACCTCACCACACTGGCCACAGCTTCAGTGAAGAGATCCCTGCTCTCAAGAACTTATAGTCTAGTTATGGGGACACACGTGCATGAAAAGATAACTAGCAGTAGAAAGCAAGGCATGAAATGGGATGAAAATGCAGTCAAGATGGTAAGTGCTATGGCATACCCCTCTCTGAACCTCACTTTGCTCACCTGAAAAACTGGAGTTAATCCTCTATGGTCAGCCCCTCCCATAGGATTTCAGTGAAAAACAGATGAGATGGTCTATATGGGAAGCTTTCTGTCAACCACAAGTCAACTGTACAAAAAAAGAGTGAGCATTGTTAAATTGTAAGATGCAGGAAAATAACAGAATTATTATTAAACCTTAAAAGGCTTAAAGACAAATGCCAAATTCAGTAGCATGGCAATACGGTTCCATCTAGAGTGGGGGTAAGGTTAGGGGGTACAATGGGAAAGGGTGTGCAAAGGGTCTTTTTTTTTTTTTTTTTGCAAAGGGTGTTCTCTGTGTTACATTGAGGGGTGGTCACGTGAATGTTCATTGCCTCATTTTTATAAATGTTGGTATATATGAAATATTTATATACCATTCATATATTCATATGTATATACCATATGTATAGACATACATAAAGGACTTTAGTTATTGGGTCTAAATAGTTTCACTTCACAGATGAGAAATCTGAGGACTAGAGAAAGAAATGCTTGCTTAGAATCAAACAGCCTCTCAGTAGCTAAAGTAGCACTGTATCTTATTCCCCTCTCCCTTGATCTGTATTTCCTTTGTCCTCTGTAAATCTTATTGTTATCCTTCATTCCTCTCTTCCCCTTACCCCCATAGTCAAGCCAACAACAGGTCCTGCCAGTTCAACCTTCTATGTCCCGAGTCCCCCCACTTCTCCCTATTGCCATTGCCCGTGTGCTGGCACATTTCCCCAGCAGCTCTGGACTGATGCTGGAGCAGGACAGTGCAGCGCAGGGCATAGCTGTGGTTCCAGGTTTCCTGACTGGGTCGTCATTGAGGAAGCACTGCATTTATGCACACGGGAAATAGAAGTAACCATTACTCCTGTTATGCATACTTCACAAGGTACTTATGTGGATAAATGTGAAGGCACTCTGAGAGTGTAAATTGTTCTTTGTATATATGTGTATAGATATGGAGGTGTACACACAAGTTTCTACAGCTACTGTTATACACAAAAGGCATATACACTCCTCTCATGTCCCTCAGTGTTTTCTCCAATTCTTCAATGGAACATCCCACTCTGGGGTGCGATGGATCATCATGGGCCTTCCTTATCCTTGCCAGATGGAAATTCCTGGAACGTAGGAGTCTGGGGCCCCTGTAGGGACAGAACATGTGTTCTGCTGAATAGGTGTTGAATGAACCTTTATTCAGAATAAGCCAGCGCTGTTGCTGCTGTTTCCATCCCACCACGTGCCTTTCCTCATATCCCTTTAGATGGAAGGTCCTCCTTCTCTCACACGCCCATCCTTTCCATCCTTTTATGCCCGTTGAGTCCCACATCTTCAAAGAAGCCACGCTCCACACTCTGACTTGCACTGCAGCCAGCCCTTCCTTTCTCCTGAACTCCTTCCCCGCTTGCAGTGTGGGCCACAAAGTTCAGCCTTCAGGGATGTCTTGACTCATTTGATGTTTTAACGGAAGATTGGAAGTATCCTGGGCTGGGACCATGATGTCTCAGAGTCTCCCATCTATAACCCACTGGCCTCTAAATTTCTTGAGGACAAGGACTTGGTCTGTATTGTTCACCGTTGCATTTCCAGCTTCAGTACTTTATCTGACAGAATAGATACTCAGTAAATATTTGTTGAACGAATGAATAGATTTTACACATAATAAATGCTTAATAAATACTTAAGCATGCTTGGCCAAGATAGTCCAATAACATACCTTCCTATTATTTTTTCATAACACTATTCTTTCTTCACAGTATTATTATTTCTTCATAGCACTGTCTGAAATTATCTGTTTGGTTAATGAGTTCATATGTTCCTTGTCTGTTGCCACTTCTCCCACTAGCCTACAGGGAGCTTATAGTTTAACAAGCAAGGCTCTTGTTTGCCTTTTTCACTGCTGTGTCTGGCAATTAGTAGATGCTAAGTAAATGAGTGAATGGAAAAAATTATATCACACTGTTAGGGACTGAATTCTGTCTCTCCCAAATTCATATGTGGTAGCCCTAATGCCTAATGTGACTGTATTTGGAGACAGGGCCTTTAGGGAGGAAATTAAGGTTAAATGAAGTGATAAGCGTAGGGCCCTAATCAAAAAGGATTGGTGTCCTTATAAGGAGAGGAAGAGATGCCAGGTCTCTCTCTCTCCATGGGAGCACAGAGGACAGGCCATATGAGGACATAGTGAGAAAGTGGCTGTCTACTAGTCTGGAAAAGAGGTCTCACCAGAACCAACCTTGACAGCACCTTGATCTCAGACTTCCAGTCTACAGACCTGTGAGAAAAAATACATTTCCATTGTTTAAGCTACCTAGTCTGTGGTGTTTTGTTATGACAGCCCTAGTAGACTAAAATATACACAGTTACACACTAGTTGGCTGGCCTTGGACAAGTCGTCTTACCTCTGTATGCCTTAGTTTCCTCACCTGTAAAATGGAGCTAATAATAGTTTCTGCCTCACAGAGGCATGATGAAGTTTGAGTTAATATATGTAAGGCCCTTAGGATACTATATTAATGGTAGCTATTTGAATTAGTAATAGTAGTTCAGTCAATTTAGTGAATGACAGCAATCATGCAAAATTTTAGGGCTCCCAAGTGGGACACTGGGGAAGAAAATGTCACCTGGGGAAAGAAATGTCACCTAGAGAGGCCCCAGACAAATAGGTAGGTGCAAAAGGGCAGAGGAGGAAGAGAAGAAATTCTGGGGAGACAGGATGGGAGTTGGCACTATGTGACGTGCCCAGGGACAGCAAAAGGGTAGGCTGGCTTGGGCAGAGGGTCTGTAGAGAAGAGAGTTCCATCTCTATTTGCACAAAAGCACCAGTGTTTCAAAGCAAGGGAGAAGCCGGCAGACATTCTGAGTGTGTTTTGTGTCACTGGTGATTCCGTTCCGATTACTGACCTTCTCGGGTGTGTCAACAGGCCCTGCTGCTGCCCTTCGCCAGCTGTCACTTCTCTCCCTTCTTGGCGCCATGCTCTCTTACTCAGCACACTCTGCTTCTCCTGTTCTCCAAACACCCACCAGAGTACATGTCCTGGTGCAGCAGGACATTAGCCAGTGTGCTACACAGTCCCATGTCTGCTACTCCCTCCCTTTCTGGCATGCAAAGATTTGCTCTGTGAAGAGAATTTAACTGGAGTGTTCAATTTACTGTCAAGTAAGTTGATCTGTGTAGACAGCTGGCATCCTTTTTGGTTTGGTTTTATTGTTTTTAACCCTCAGAACCAAGACAGAGTTGGGGTCTGAACCTTTGGGTCACACATTGCCTTTATCTTTCTTCTCTGCTCTTCTCCTAGAGGTGAAGGACCAGCCTTTGCATCCACGGACACATGCCCATGTTCTCTCACTGCTCTGCATCTGGCAGGGTAAATGGCAGCCTGCAGTCTCTGCCACAAACCCTCTGGGCGCAGGAGAGGGAACGCAGGCCTTGGAGTGAAAAACATAGGCTGGTCTCCTGACTCTGTTTCTGCTTCCTCTAGCCTTGTCACTCTGGGAACCTTGAGCCTCAGTTTCCTCATCTGTAAAATGGCACAGATAGTGGGGAGGATCAATGTGAAAGCTCTTGCAGATCCGTCACACTCTGGGACGATGTGGTTGTTCTCGTTGTTTTCACCAGCTGCCTGTCATTTGTTCTCTCACCTTCCCTGGCCTCACTGTGGCTGGATCCCTGGATTGGGGAGGAAGAAGGAAGGGGCCCAGTCAGTCTTGGGGTCATTCCCTCGATGTAGGGCTGGCTTCACTGGTGTGACTCGGGGTTCTAAGTACTCCAATGATAGCACAAACCCCAAAGAGCAGTTTTGTGAGATGTTTTTTAGGACCCGCAAGCAGGGAGAACCCGACTGACCGTAAGGCTCTCCCACTTTGTCAGCTCCTCGGAGCAACGGCAGCCTGCACTGCTAGCTTCTTGTGCAGCCCAGCTGGACAGACACATCTACAGCACCTGTTCTCTACAGCATCTTCTTAGACTCAGATGCCTCCAGGCCCAAGCAGGGAATGTGATCGAAGGTGCCCACCTGGTAAGGAACCAGGGAGTCTGTGTCCTTCCAGGAAAGGTAGTCTCTTCTCATCTCCAGCTGATTGTTGACATGGAAAAAGGAGCCTCATGCAACCAGGTCACCTAATTTTTCAAGAGAAACTGGGAGTTCAAGTTTTTAGATGAAGTCGCTTATTTTTATTTTTATTTTTTTTCTTTTTGAGGTATGCGGGCCTCTCACTGTTGTGGCCTCTCCCGTTGCAGAGCACAGGCTCCGGACGCGCAGGCCCAGCGGCCATGGCTCACGGGCCCAGCCGCTCCGCGGCATATGGGATCCTCCCAGACCGGGGCACGAACCCGTATCCCCTGCATCGGCAGGCGGACTCTCAACCACTGCGCCACCAGGGAGGCCCCAAGTCGCTTATTTTTGAAATATTGGAGATTAACTTTAAAAATGTGAACAAAACAAAACACAAAACCACAGACTGGATTTGGCTCAGGTCTTCAGCCTCTGCTTTAAAGTAATCCACATGAGAATATTGGTAAATGCTCAGTGTGACTGTTTTGCGACTTATATGCATTTCTACTGAGGCCTTGTCTAAATACGCAGCAGCAGTCCTATAATTTGGATGGCCCGATGACTCTGCCATGAATCAAGAAGTCTCTGCCTAGGGACTCAACTCCCCTAGGCTTACGTGTGTAACTACAGAATCTAAGAATGTTAGAGTTGGGATCACCAGCTCTCCTTGGACCACTGATCCTGTCTTGCTCCTCCTTCAGTCAAAAAAGAAAGCAAAGGTTAGATGGAGTGGGGCCTTGCCTGGGATCACTCAGATTTTTAGCGAACCAGCTGGAGCAATAGTGCAACCTCCCAACCCCTGGTCCTATTTCATTCCACTTTTCCTTGAGCTTCCATTTCCTGCTATAAGATAATTGTCTTTGCTTCAACCCCAAATGAAATTCTCCTGAGAAGTAGTATTCCTCTGAGCCACTGGGATTTCAAGCCATTGAAGAATGGAAGGCAGGTTGGATGAATGGCCAGCTCTGTGGTCTGTTCTTTATGGTTGAGGTCAAAATCAGGATGAGTGGAATGAAGAATCCCAGGGATTCTGATATGGCAAACCAGAATGCTCTGATGTGCATTTTCATCTGATTGCCTCCAAATTTCTTCACCAAGAGTAACAATGTCTCCCTTTTATAAAAAACATGGCAACAGGGGCTTCCCTTGTGGCGCAGTGGTTGAGAGTCCACCTGCCGATGGAGGGGACACGGGTTCGTGCCCCGGTCTGGGAAGATCCCACATGCCGCGGAGCGGCTGGGCCCGTGAGCCATGGCCGCTGAGCCTGTGCGTCCGGAGCCTGTGCTCCGCAACGGGAGAGGCCACGGCGGTGAGAGGCCCGCGTACCGCAAAAAAAAAAAACAATAAAAAACAGGGCAACATGTAAAAACAGGCAAAATAACTTGTCCAGATTAAGAATGTAGTGGGAGAAGGCGCTGTAGAATCTCAAAACTGTGAATATTTTAAAGCATTTGTGTATTGGGCAGCAGCAACCAAATATTTGGCCGGGGGTGGGGGGAGATGAATATCCTGCTCTGCCCCAGATATTTGGCCACTGGCTGGTGTAGGCCATTGGGAGGGTGTCTGCTCCCCACACCTCTTTATGAGGCCCTTTCTGCAGAGATGGTGGACAGAGCTTGGCTGACCCAGGAGGCAGGCTTCCTCCTCCTTTCATGTATGTGCCTGGCGCTCAGACAAGCCCCTTGCAGGAAGAACCTTAAGAGAGGGGACGCCAGCCAGCCACAGATACTCAGGCTGCTTGCAGAAAGAGAGCATCCTCGGTGTTTCCACTCGGTCTTCTGTTGGTGGTGTTGTGGCAGTGGCATGACGTTGCCATAAACAGCCTTTGAGAATATCAAATGCCACCGTCACACCTCCATATTTAGTCCCTTACAAAAGCTGTTTATAGTTCTGTGTACTCCTCTTCACAAACGTTACACCTTAATTTATTAGCTTTTTCAGAGAACTCAAACAGATTGCAGAGGCTCAATTTTCCCATCCAGAAGTCATGCTGGTTTAATTAGTTAATGTTTGTAAAGCACTTTGGAAGAGGGAACGTGCTGTAGAAGTACTAAGTAGTGAGTAGTATTAGGAGTTACTCAACGGACTTTATTATAAGATCTCCTGCTTATACGTCATCCCTTCCAGCTCACTGGGTGTGTGTTAGCTCTGACCATTACAGAATTCATCACATAGAAAGTGTTCCTGTCTCCTTCTGGGGTCACATTGGGCTCCCAGGCCAGTTACAGCCATCTGTGACCCTGTGACCACAGTTCTCCACTTCTGTTGTAGCTGAGAGTCTTGGCAAACTCTTGGCAAAACAAATGCCTCTCAAAAACAGCTAACAGTCCTCTCATTTTCTTTTCGTCTTTTCCCAAATACTGAGTGCCCCACCTTGTACCAGGCACTCCCTCCTTTTTGGTCCTCTTTTCTTGTCTGGGATAATGGTTTTGCTGAGTGACCTTGGACGAGTCAATTCATCTTTCCACTTTCCTTGATCCCTTTGGCTGTGTTGCAGGGATCTAACACAAAACATCTGGGAATAAATCTATGCTCATGCTCAGTTCTGTATTCCTGTGTTAATGATCTCACTTCTGCCAGCTTTAAGTAGAGAATGAAGGAAAGTCCATATTGTTTGCATTGCTTTCACACTGATATAATTTTGCATTTCAAACTTACAGTGATTTCTCCTTTATTAGAAAGGAATTCAGTGTGACACACATGTAATTTTTCTGAGTTTATTTTATATTAAAATGTTTCTCAAATCTTTTATGTGCTTCCCTGCCCTCTTAAACAAAAATGCAATTTAATCTTTTGAGGGTCATTTCCCTGAATATCCATTGTCACATTGCATTCTACTGCTTTCATGCCCTCAAGAGCACTTGAGGTTGTAGTTACTTGTGTCCAAGCAAAGTCACCCCAGATTGCGATATATTTCAAGTTACTTGGTCTGTTTTCTCTCTCTCTCTCCAAGCAGTACTTTCCCCTCCCATTTGATGCCTCTAATCTTCTGTACGTTCGGAAATGGGAGAGTTAGGTTTGTTAGAATTAGTCCTAAAATAAGAGTAAATAGGCTTTGAATGAGGGACTGAGAAGGTTCCTATAAGCCAAGAACCCAGGTTGTAACTTACACTCTTTGATACACACATTTTAACTACTCGATAGCCTTGCCTTCATCCTTTTCCGGTTGTGGCTCTCTTCTAGGTGGGGTGAGGTTTATAAAATAAGTGACTTCTGGGCAAGCATTCTTGAACACTGAAATAAAAACCCTTTACAGCTCTGATACAGGGAGTTCTTAGAGATTTGCGTGGAATAGGTGTCAGTACCTGCTTGTTGAATAAATGGCTCCAGCAGTTTTTCAGGCAGTAAGAAATTTTAGAAAATGATGGGTTTAAAGACGCTTTGAAACACAAATGTACTCATGTTAGAAAGATACAAAGTTATAAGCCAAGTTTCCTGGAAAACCTCAAAGTTCTCTGTGATCCAGAAAATGTAATAAAATCAGCCTTTCTTTGCCTTTTCCCAGAACGCTTCACCTGGAGAATGTCACAGCCAACAAGCACCTGTTGTCATTTTCCATTTACCACCCTAAGAGCAAATGGGCCTCTGATTTTCTGAAGGTGAGAGCAGAACATGTTCATTTGCATCTTTATTTTTTTAATAAAAAGAGAAAGTAATTTAGGGCTTTGTACCCTGAGGTACATCCCAGTGAGGTAGCCCCATTCAATTTATAAGAAGTGATGATGAACTTGGCAAAGACCACGTTGGTTCCATTTCTAGCTGTAACAATTTTATTGTTTGGTATTAAGAATGACATGCTAAAAAAAAAAAGAATGACATGCTATGTTTTTTATTAGTCTAGCCTACACTGTGTAATGTCTGAAATAGAGAAATTACAAAAATAAACTTATGAATTATTCTTTAGAATTTGGTTATTCCTTAGGAGGCACGATATAGTTCATTGGTCAAGATTGTGAATTTGGGTTTAGGATGGTCCTGGGTTTGAATTCAGGCTGTGGATTCCTAGCTGTGACGCCAAGGACTAGTTGCTTAACCTCTCTGAGCCTCAGTTTCTCATCCAAAATATGGGTGTTTCAGTTACCTATTGCTGCATAACAAACCCACCCAAAGCATAGTAGTTTAAAACAACAGCAACCATATATTTTTTCAAGATTCTGCTACTTGGACAGGGCTCTGCATGGATGGCTCATCCCTGCCTCACATGAAACTGTTGGGATCCCTTATAAGGTTACATTCAGCTGGAAGTTCACCTGGGCTGCAGCATCCAAGATGGCCTCACACACATGACTGGAAGTTGGTGCTATCAGCTGGGGTAACTCAATTTTCCATATGGCCTCTCTTCCTCTAGTAGTCTAGATTGGCTTCTTTATTGCACAACAGCTGGGTTCCAAGAGAGCTAGAACATAATCTATTAGGGCTGTTTATGACCTAGCCCCAGAACAGGCACAGAGTCACTTTCACCTCATTTGATTGATCAAAGCACATCACAGGCCACATTTACTGAAGGGGAAATAGACTCTGTCTCTTGATGGGAGGAATGGCAAAGAATTTATGACCATTTTTAATCCAACACAATGGGTATACGCAATTGTCCTTTTCTCAAAGGGTTGTTATGAGAATTAAATGAGATTATAGCAGTCAGTAAGTCCTTACTAAATACTAGTTTTCATTACTGTTTTATAGTATTGAATCAGCATGAAGTCAATTATCTTTGCCATTTACTATTTGGACCTTTCAGTTACTCTGTCTGGCTCTTGGTTCTTTTTGCCATCTCTAGTTCTAACAAGTGCTAGGCCTATGGGGAATGTGCGAGTAAAAATAGTAATAGTAGGGCTTCCCTGGTGGCGCAGTGGTTAAGAGTCCACCTGCCGATGTGGGGGACACGGGTTCGTGCCCTGGTCTGGGAAGATCCCACATGCCGTGGAGCGGCTGGGCCCGTGAGCCATGGCCACTGAGCCTGTGCGTCCGGAGCCTGTGCTCCGCAATGGGAGAGGCCCGCGTACCACAAAAAAAAAAAAAAGTAATAGTAAATATTTATTCACAGTGTTGGCTATGGGACAAGCAATATTCTAAGCACTTTGCTTATGTTACAAACAACCTGATAAGTACTAGGGCTAACCTTATTGTGCAGATAGGCTACTGAGTCACAGGGTAGCAAAGTAACCAGCTAAAGCCACACACCTAGTAAGTAGTGCAGCTGAGATAGGAACATAGGAATCAGACAGCCTGGCTGACCCCAGAGCCCTGTTTGTTTATTATACCACTCTAAGGCCCCTTCCAACACAAAAATTGTATGTTGCTTCTACCTAAAAAATATATAAAGTAGTTGAAAGAACTTAGTTTCTTGTTACAAAATAAAAAATTGAGAAATGGAGTCCAGTGGGATTATTTGCTGGCAATGTGGTCAGAATAATTCAGAATTTAGCTCTCTGCCCTTTGGCTAATACTCTACCTTTAGCTAAAATGGGAAAGAAATATCTGGATGTAAGGCTGTATTTTTCACTTTGGATATTCAGCACCAGTTCTTAAGTCAATTGCTTCTCCAGTGCCCTGACTACTTTCTGTGAAATGGGGATAATGACAATTAGATGATATTGAATTCATCACCACATGCAACTTTGATTGGGATGAAAATCTCTGTATAAATACTAGGTGTTCCTGTTTTTAATTAGTCATTATTATCAGGACCTCTGATTCATTGTTACAGAAACTTAATTTCTGGTTGTATTATCTCCTCTGGTGCAGTTCTTTTAAAATGATGTCTTGGACATTAAGTTATGCTGTTCCCAAGCCACTCATAATCTAAGAGGACCTCAGATTTTTCTGCCAGCTTGTTTTCCCCTCCTACATCTTTCTGAAATGAAGATGGAAAAAGGAAGCAATGTGTAGTACCTCTGATCCTACTTTCTGTTGCAGTGACAAGGTGGAGGCATGAAATATGAAAAGCACCCCCAAGGCTCAGATTATGATTTAGTTAATTTATATGGCATTGTTTCATCAGTTCCAGAGAGAACATTCATTTTGTTCAGGTTCTGGGAAAACTGGGTGGTGGTGGGAGTGCAGTTTTAAGTCAGGAGACCAGGATTGTAGCACAGATGCCCCCACTAACTAGTTGTCTAATCCTTAACAAGTCACTTGGTCTTTCCAGGCTCATTTTCCTCATCTGTCAAGTCAGATAAAGGTTATGGAATAGATGATCTCTAAAAATTCTTCCATCTCTACAGTTCTATTCCGGGTCTGTATGCACCTGCCGACATCGATGTGGGATCGGGAAGGGTACCAGGGAGGGAGGCACATTTAATCAAGAGCATAAAACACTTTTGCCTGGAGCAGCTCTGTGTCCTCATGTGTTGTGTAGACAGGCTTGTCTCAGATTCTCAGATTATCCAAATAAATGACTGGATTCTCTCCTTTCATTGCCAATGGACACACAGCTTTAGTTTTTTCTGGGAGCAGCAGCTGCTTTTCTGAAATTTCCATCCCAGGGCTTCCGTCTCCACTCTGTCCTCTCAGAAACCTGTCATGGTTTTTCTGGATGGATGCCCACAGAATTTTAATCCAGTCACAAAAAAGTACTATGCATAACATAAAGCAAAACCAGGTTATGGGTTTTCTGCTTCTTTACTGAATTTGTTTACTTCAAGGGCTTGGAACATAGAAGGGCATCGTTCAAAAGCACCATTTGTGCTGCCAGCCCAGAGCCATGTCCAGGACCAATGAGTTCCCTTAGTTAAGGATTTGTCCTTGAAGCTGTGGAGAGAAGGCCTATATGATTTAGTGGCCACCCTGGGTCCTGCCCCAGGTCCTGACACTTCCTGACTCTTGGTAACTGGCTGCTTAATTAAACTGGTTGTTTCTCCATAATGTCCCATTTTCTTCCCTTCCCCAATAGGTATTTGCACTTCCAGTAAGGTGAGGGGACTCCCTGTCCTCAGGAAGCTTAGCAACTTAAGCTCTCCCAACTTAAGCTAACTTTAAAAGGTGTAGTTCTCCAACTTTAACTTGTGGAAAATTCCCCTGGGGAGGCAGCCAGAAACACACATTCCAGGACCCTGCTCGTAGACGTTCATTCAGTAGGTTTGGAGCCAATAAAACTGCATTTTATTCAGTCCAGGGCAGCTTGATGTAGGAGGGTGATAGACTACTAAGAAAGGCTCATGGCTAGAAATAAACAGCATTATCAGAAACAAGAATTTCATGTTTGCATTTGTATTTCTTGCTCTCTGGATAAAATTCATGAAAGTTGATGCCTAATGCTCAGGATTCCTGGCATTAACATTAAGGGCCTTGCTCTGTATCTCTTTGACACACATCACCAACACTGGCAGATTCTGAAAACTTAAAACAGGCACATTAGTGCCTCCCTGACCGAGAGGTTAAAAAAATGAGTTTATGTAGCCGGTAACCGACTGCTCAGTAAATAGTTGCCACTTATAACAAAATATGCCACTATTATCCCCTACAAGATGGGGGAGGGGCAAGAGTGTCCGAGGCCCAACTTCAAATCGGTATTTGGGATTTGGCCACAGTTGGGCGTATCCTCTGGTGCGGGGGAAACGTGGCCATGGATCTCCCGGGCCACGACCCCGGGACAGCCACCGGGGCGTCCTTACTATAGGCAGCAGTTCGTTGCTTGGCTGGTTCACCCTCCTAGACCTAAAATAAGAAGCGGTGGGTTGGACGTTTTTATTTTTAAAGACTTCCCTCTGGGCCTTTGACCCGGCACCGCAGGTATAAGCATGGATTTTGCGGGCCGTGGAGCTGGGTGCGGCCAGGAAGGATCCCTGCGATCTTGGACTCTCCGCGGCCGGGAGGTCTCCGGAGGGAATAAACAGGTCCCCAATCCTCCTGGGGACCCGGAGCGGTTGGGGTGGGACCCCTGGCCAGAGCCAGCTGTTCGAGGCCCCACCCTCCAGGTGGCGGGGAAGGGTCGGCGGTCAGGGGTTTGGGGCCTCACATCTCCCCGCCCGCGGAGGCCCCAGTAACTGACTCTGGTTGAGCGCTGCAGGTAAACAAGGGCCCCATCCACCGCCCAGATCCTCAACAGGAGGACCCGAATCCCAGGGACCAGCACCGGCAATGCGGTAAAGGGAGACCCCGCGGCGGCGCCCCGCGTTGGCTCGGCCAGCGAGGGAGTGAAGCCCTCGGGGCCTCGGAGCGCCAACCTGGGCGTTTGAGCTTTGCGGCAAGTCACTGGAGAGTTGGCTGGATTTTGTCCCAAGCCCACGCCACATCTTCAGGACAGGACGGCCGCAAGGACGCCTCCCCCTCTCCACTCCCACCTGTCCCTACCGGACGGCCCCGGGAGAGCCGGGACTCAAAGGCACTTTCCACCCCGAGGCCCAGTTGGCGTGGGATTTGGAGGGCCGCCGCCCGTGCGGAGGAGGACTGACGGACCACCGGTCCGCTGGGGACCCGGGAAGCCCGCCGCCCTGCGGAGAGTAGCTCGGGACAATCGCGTGCTCACTCACACACACACACACACACACGTACACACAACCCCCAACCAATGAAATAAAGTAAAAGCCCAAGGTCTGCCTCCGTGGACAGAGACGCCCCCCGGAACCGGACCGAGCGTCCCTGGGGGCCAGAGGGGCTGGGGGAGGAAGGGGGAGGGGGGAGAGCGAAGGAGCCGGCTGAGGGCCCCTCATCATCTCCGCCCCCGATGCTTGCTGGAGTCCGGCTGGGGGACGGCGGCGGCGGCGGGAGGGAGCGGCAGGCAGAGCCCCTCCGATCCCACCGCACACACTCGCACCCCTTTCCCTCCCCTCCCCCTCTCCCACCGGCTCGCCGCGACCCCCGCCCCAGCCCCCTCCCCTTTCCCTTCCCCGCCCGCCTCCTCCCCCATTCTTGGAATTGTGTGGAAAAATTCTCAGCCAAACCTCCCACCTCTCCTCTTCCCCCACACCCGCCCCACTCCCCACGCCCTTTAAAAAGCCCCCTTTCCTCCCCGGCCCCTGCACTCTTTGTGAATGAGGGCAGGGAACACGGCCCTTCCCCCGCCCAGGAGCCACGCCAGAACGCCGCACTCAGAGGACTGTTTGTTAATAGTCCAATTAGATAATTGCCATCTTTCACTCCTTTTGCTCCGCATTTCCCATAAAGGAATGAATGGGGAGAGCGGCGTGGAGAGGGCTTCTGCCCCGGCAAGGTGACGAGAAGGGCTGGAGCATGCTCCTTGCACAAGGCCATGCGCTTGAATTGAATCATTGTGGCCTAATCAATGCTCTTATTGGATTACTGGCTGTTGCTTTTCTCAAAGATATTGTAGCAGAGACAATGAAATAGCTAGGGGAAAACTTTTTTTTTTTTTTTTAAGCAGATCTCACAGTTGAGATTTTCTCGGCTCTCTCTCCCTCTCCCCCTCTCTCTCCTGCTGGACTCTCTGAGTACAAAGCTGCCCTTTGAATGGGCTGCCTCAGGGCTGCTGGAGGTGCAGGCATGAAAAAATCCAACTGGAACTAAATGAAGAGAGGTGGCAGTTTAAGATGGCTGTCAGCGTCGAGGTGTGTTAAGGAGTTGTTTGGGACGAAAGCTTGGCTTTTTAGAGGGTGGGGGAAGTACTTTTGGGGAAAACTTTTTCTCCCCCCCACTTTTTTTCCCCCTCCTAGAGGCGACTGCTTTCTTCTGCCGCAGGGTGTGTAAGGGTTTTTGTTTTTTGTTTTTCCTCCCCCCTCCATCCTCATTCAGCTCTATCTGTCGAGTGTGGAGAAAACCCCTCTAGCCAGTGTGTGAGCAGGAGGGTCAAAGGCAAAGGGAAAGTTAATAATGCCTGCTAACGGTACTAACAATTCAGGATGAATCTTGTCAAAAGTTTTTCTGGAAGTGTGGGTCTTTGATTGTGTGTTTCCTGAAAGCAAGACCAATCATTTCCGTTTATTCACTGGCTAAACCCCTACTTGATTGGGGACAAGGACAGAAACCATCCATTACGGTCTGATATATTATCCAAACAATTTAGTGTATTCATGAGGTAGCCGAAACGTGGAGGCTGCGAAATTACCCGTAATCAATTGCAACAGCGAGTGTGCGTCCCCCCGGGTGTCGGACAACTGCTACTCGCAGTCTCAGTAAGAGGCGGGGGCCGCAGCAATTCGGAGTTGCGCTGCTCGCTACCTGATCGCCAGGCTGGGGACAGTGGACGTGCTCAGAGGACGCGGGCGCTGACGAGGCGGCTTCGCCGCTGCTCCACCGGGATCCTCGACCAGACCCGCCGCCTCTCCACGAGCGCGCCACTCGGCGGTCGCCGCTGACCTGCCCGCGGCCGCCGCAGCCGCCCCGTGGGGACATTCATTCTTGCCGCTTGCCTCTCTCCGGACCGAGCGTAGGGGCTGCAATTGTAGCGGTTTTGTCCCCCGTCTGCTTTTTTTCCTCCTCCCCACCCCCCCTTTTTTTTCCTTTTTTTTTTTTTTTTTTTTTTGGTTGTTGCTCTTGCCTCTCCTATGTTCGGGAAACGAGACAAAATGGACGTTCGGTGCCACTCGGACGCAGAGGCTGCCCGGGTCTCGAAGAACGCGCACAAGGAGAGCCGGGAGAGCAAAGGCGCGGAGGGGAACCTCCCTGCCGCCTTCCTCAAGGAACCGCAGGGCGCCTTCTCTGCGTCGGGCGCCGCGGAAGATTGTAACAAAAGTAAATCCAATTCAACCGCGGATCCGGATTACTGCCGCCGGATCCTGGTCCGAGGTAGGAACGGGGCAGGGCTGCGGGGGGCGTTCTTTAGGGGTGACTCAGGGGCTCGAGCTGTGCGCCACCACCGACCCCGGCAGGCCGGGTGGGTCTGCCGCCCGGGACTTAGGAGAAAGTTGCTGGCCCTCCCCGTCCCGGGTGCGGCCAGCCGCTGGGGATTCCCACCTGGGACGCGCGCTCTCCAGGAGCTTCGATCCCTTCAAGCCTCGAGAGGCCCCGCCGGTTAGGCTGCTGGGGGAGCCGAGGGACCGTGCGGGAGGGCCCAGGATCCAGGCTGCGGCCTCCGACCCGGGAAAGAAGCCAGACACTCTGGAGGACCTGTTCGCGTCCTGCGGACCGAAGGACCTGCGGGGAGCCCGCTCGCGGGCTCCCGCACCCTGGCGAGTTGAGCGCATCCGAGGGGGCCGCGGGCGCTGGAGAACAGCCGTGGACCGCCGGCTACGGCCAGGCCAGTTGGCGCGCTGGGCCACGGGGCCCGGCGCCGCGCTCGGGCCTGGCCGCCGCCGCTGGGAGAAGCAGCCAGGCTTGGTTGCCAGGCCGCGGATGCCGCTTTAGTGCTGGCCTCGACCCCGCTCTGCTGCGCGGCGCGCGGTCGGCTCCGGCGGTGGCGGTGGTGAGGCCCGGCCCCGGCCCGGCGCCGCCCCCACCAACTGATCGCCAGGCCCTGCCGGTTCCGACTCGGTCCCTCCTCCTTCCGCCGCCCGGGTTAGGGAGGGAAGGAGACCCCGGGATGGGGGTGGGAACCGCCGGAGTGCGGTCTGGTCAACATGCTCCAGAGCTGGGGCCGGCAGGGTCTGGGCTGGTCAGTGCGGGGACCCTCGAGCTCCAGGGGACCCAGTCCACGCAGCCGAGGCCCCCAGACCAAAAGGAACGTCAGCTGATTTGAAATTGATTTTTTCTTTCTCCCCTGTTCGGAGGGCTCTGCAAAGGCCAAGTCCGATTCCCCTTCCCATCAGCTGTGTGGAGTTAGTCCCCTCACCCCCCCCACCCCCGCAAGCACATACAGCGTCCTTGCTCCCAGGCAGTGGCTGCAGGCCCACCCGTCCGACTTCCCACCTCCGGACTGCTGGCTGCTGGTGACTGTGTCCCAGAAGCCAGCTCCGGCCAGGGGAGGTGGAGGAAGGCAGGAGGGTTCTTGTGCCTGATTATCTCCCCTTCCCCAGATGCCAAGGGGTCCATCCGCGAGATCATCCTGCCCAAGGGCCTGGACCTGGATCGGCCCAAGAGGACGCGCACTTCCTTCACCGCGGAGCAGCTCTACCGGCTGGAGATGGAGTTCCAGCGCTGCCAGTACGTGGTGGGCCGGGAGAGAACCGAGCTCGCTCGGCAGCTCAACCTCTCCGAGACCCAGGTACTCAGCGGCCAGGCTGCACACAGCTCGGCATCAGCCTCCTTCCCCTTCACCCCCAGCCAGCTCTTTCTCACCACCTAGCTTGACTCTGGATAGAGCCTCCCGGGTGAGGCAGAGAAGATAAGGAGGATGGGGAAGAAAGGGCGAAGGCTCTCTCCCTTTCCTAAGCCATCCCTTTCCCCCTCCACCCCAAATCTTCCATGGTCCGTGCTCTGCCCACCTTGGCCTAGCCCAGGAGGCCCCAAATCCTATCCTTTTGGATTTCTTTTTGGACCCCAGTCTTGAGAATTCTCTGCTTGTCTCTGCTCTTGGAGGAACCGACGTTTGCCCCTGTTTTGGCCACAACATTTTGGCTAGATTTCCAGGCACACCCCCTCTGGAGACCCTAGCCTTACATAGCACCCAGGCCCATTCAGCAAGAATGGGGCTAGAGCCAAAGCCCCCTGTTCCAGAGCATGGGTGACAACTAGGGATCAAAAAGTTGCATATTCCAGAGATCTGCCTTTGCAGACCAGGCTGCCCCAATGCTTAAGGCTTTCCCTGGTCTTGAGCTGGACTCAGCCCCATTACCAGCCCTGAGCACCCACTGTGGGCACCTAGGAGACCCTGTCTTAAGTGCCAGTGATGTGTGAGGGATGGGATGGGAAGCAGATCTGGGGCCTTGGGAGCCAGCACTGACAATTGTGCTTGAGGTCTTCTCCTTTACATGAAATCCATATGATGCTACTGGGGCTGGCCCTGTGAACTCTGGGCCCAGGAGCACTTTAGGTCCTGAGAGCTTTGTGTTGTGGGGATCATTTAGGGCCTCCCCAGGGCATGGTACCAGCTTGGCCTACGTAAGGCATATTTCTTTCTGAGGACCAGTCCCTTGACCTGTGCCCAGCCCTGAAGTGGGTGGGGAGCATTTTAGGTATGGGATCTGGGCCGAAAGCTGAGAACCAAGGACAGAACATACTGGGTGTTCGAATTTGAGTTGGCATGGTAGCTTTTTCCCTATTCTCTCTGCCACCATCCCTCTTAGTTTACAAAATCTAGACAGAATAACCTCTCCCTAGAGCTGCCAAACTCCATTCTGGGCCACCAGCTAAGGCCTGAAGAGGGGCAAAGGGAGAACAGGAAGTAAGAGGGGAGGTTGACGGGGAGAGAATTTAGTCCACTCCAGCCTCCTGACTTCCTCCCATGACTCCAAAGTTCATGATGGAGAGCAGCTGAGTTATAAATTAAGGATATCACTCAGACCTTTCGATCCACTTGGTGGTGAGGGGGGTGGAGGAAGCTTGGCCTATAAAGTTCATCCTGCACCAATTATTCAGTCTATAGCCATCTTCCCTGCTTGCTGCTAGTTGATAGTCAATCTGACCCTAACAAGCAGGAAGTAGCCTCTTGTAGCCTTCAACAGGAGTAGTGCTCTGGGGCTAAATTCGAGCCAGTTGGGCCGCACTCCTCCCCATTCACCCTCACTTCCCACTTCCCGAACTGCATCCTTTAGGCCTTACACCTTCTCCTGGAAATGCGGGCTTTTACGCAGCACTGATCCGTAGTCCTGCTGCGGGTAGTGCGGCGACCCAGTGAAATAACTTCTGGTCTTTTCCAGTTAGAGTCCTGGACATTTTTATTTCTTTGTTATTTGTAACCCGGGCTGGCCTAGGCCTGCTTCCGTGACCCGGAAGCGCAGCGTATGGGAGCTGTGTCCCCCTCTTGGCGGCCCTGACTCCCCGCCCCGCCCACCCGCCCCGCAGCTCCCGGGCCCGACTTCTCCGGGCTGGGGCTGGGACTGGGGCTTTGGCTGGAGTTGGGGGAGGGCCCCCCGGAGCCCTCGCGCTCCGGGAGCCCGCTCCCCTTGACGACCGTCTCCCTCTGCCCCTCTCTCCCACCCTCCCTGCGCCCGGCGCGCAGGTGAAGGTCTGGTTCCAGAACCGGCGCACGAAGCAGAAGAAGGACCAAGGCAAGGACTCGGAGCTGCGCTCGGTGGTGTCGGAGACGGCGGCCACGTGCAGCGTGCTGCGGCTGCTGGAGCAGGGCCGCCTGCTGTCGCCGCCCGGCCTGCCTGCGCTGCTGCCGCCATGCGCCACAGGCGCGCTCGGCTCGGCGCTACGCGGGCCCAGCCTGCCGGCCCTGGGCGCGGGCTCTGCCGCGGGCTCGGCAGCCGCCGCCGCCTCGGGTCCCGCAGGCGCCGCGTCCCCGCACCCGCCGGCCGTGGGAGGCGCTCCGGGCCCCGGGCCCACCGGGCCAGGGGGACTGCACGCGGGCGCACCGGCCGCCGGCCACGGCCTCTTCAGCCTGCCCGTGCCCTCGCTGCTCGGATCCGTCGCCAGCCGCCTTTCCTCCGCCCCGTTGACAATGGCCGGTTCGCTGGCCGGGAATTTGCAAGAACTCTCCGCCCGATACCTGAGCTCCTCGGCCTTCGAGCCTTACTCCCGGACCAACAATAAAGAAGGGGCCGAGAAAAAAGCGCTGGACTGATCTTAAGTGTTTTCCTGTATTTATATTTATAGTATCTATCGTGGTGATATTTATGGACTCACGCGCATTAGGCACCCGGGGCTCCTGCTCTGGGCTCCCGGCTCCCAAGAGGCCTCTGACAGCTCTCCTTCCCCACCAGGCTCTGTTACCAGTATTACCCCATTTGGGCTATTTTTTCCCCCTACCGTTCCTCTGTGTCCTCCCACACCCACCCTTCGCCCCCAACTTCCTTCTGAATCCACGAGAATCCAAAGAATTGGGGGGAAGGCCCGAGTTAGCCAACCTGATGCCCCAACCAGTGCCTGGCCCTGGAGGGTAAAGTCTGGTTGCCCTGGAGGGTAAACTCTGGTTCTAAGTCCAGAGCACAGGACATCTGCTCTAGATCGAGCCACTGCTGCCGTTGATTATTCTTATGGATATCTGAAAAAGCAAGCTGCGAGCAGACCCCAGCTGAAAAGGCTGACAGGTTTCGTTAGACCAAAAAGGAGGACGTTTCTTCCTCTCGCCAGAGAAACCAGGGCTTTCAGAAGCCCCTGGGCCCCACTTTGCGGACTTCTCGGGAGAGCCGGTGCACATGCAGCTTCCTGGCTGGACCCATCCTGCCGAATTTTTTCCCCTTTAAAGAAACTCCAATCACAACCACCCCCGACCCCAGGAGACAATAAATCAAACATCGTGATGGTCAACGGCGGTAATAAATTTGATCTCATCAGCAATAAAAGGAGAGTAAGAACTACCACACAAAACCAAATGGAGTGGAACCAGTTTTTAAATACTCATAACGATGGAGTTTAGAAGGCGTAAGAAAATACAGGATACAAAATGCGTCCCAGGGCAATACAAAATTAAAGTTCTGGGTGTCATGACTTAAAACAGGAATTTAAAAGGGAAAAGCAAAAGAAAAGCCTATGCTGCTAATGAAAGAAAATTCAGAATCTTTTCCGAGGCTGTGCCGGGAGGTGGCCGACAGCTTCACGCTCCTCCAGGAGAGAGAGCTGTGCAGTTCGCGGCAGCTCCCGGACGCTGGCACTTCTCCCCACCGTCTCCCTTGTTCCCAGACCCGTGGCTCCAGGCAGAGTTGCTAGGTTTGGAAACAGATCAGTGCCCATTGCCTCCTCTCGCCCTCTCCCCGGATTCACAAAACCCTCAGAGCACGCAGGAAACGTCCCGATTTCAGAGTTCTTTGCGGACGGGAGGCAGGGACGCAGCCGGGGACATCAGGGCGGCCCGGCCTCCTCTGTCGGTAGTCTCCATATCCCGATCAGTCCCCTGCGTGGATCTGAAAGGCATCCCTCTCCACCGCCTCCCCTAAAACACCCCCAGGGTTTCGACAGTCCCGAGTCAGAAACCCGGACCGCGACGCTGTCGCGGCCTCACGCCCTACCCGCACAGCCACGGCCACCCGCATTTTAACCAAAACCACAGACCCAGACGGCGAGGTGCCGCAGTGTCTAGAATGTATTCCTCCATCCGAAGTGAGCGCAGAGCATTTTAAAATTAGTAATTTTATTGTAAATTATTTACGTCGGAAGCTTTTTTTCCTTTCTTTTCTTTCTTTCTCTTTCTCTCTCTCTCTCTCTCTCTCTCTCTCTCTCTCTCTCTCTCTTTTCCTTAGGCAAATAGTGAAGAAAATAATGAACGATTCAAACGCGGGTAGGTGTCACTGAATCCTGGCTACTAACTTTGTTCTGAAAGTTTTGGATATTTGGATGTTTTGTATTTATGTGGTGAGAGTGAAATATATATATCTATGATGATAAATGAGGTGTATTTTTGTCTTGTATTTGAAGGATTAAAAAAACCAAAAAGAAGAAAGAAGAGCCAGCAAGTGATGAGCCTCCGAGTGGGGACTCCTGAGGCAGAGGGTGGCAGCCCCGGCAGTGCCGGGCCCTGCCACTGGTACCGAGAGCGCTTGGGATGAGGTTTGGGGAGGGTTTCGGTCCGGGAGACAGAGGCGCCTGCCGACGATGTTCTGCTTCCTTTCACTCTCTGGCTCTGTGTCCCAGCGGTGTCGGACCATCAGGCCCTCCCTCCTAGATCTCCCACTTGGTGTTTCTTGGTTTATTTAGGAATTTGTCTCCGGAAACCCTAGAGCTCCTGCCTAATAACGCCCCCAGCTTCTAGAGTTTTCCAGCCGCAATCTCCATGCCGGCAGTATTTTGGATTTGTGCAGTCACAGGGCCCAGAACAGGGAAGATTTTCCTTTCTTCTGACTTATAAGTCTCTTCGCCGTCAAAGAGAAACTTTGAAGGAGCAAGAGAATAAAATAGCTATTAACTCCTGCAGAGACCTCTCCCCCCACACCACCCCAGTACATACAACATACACAGTGGTGACGGATGTAGATTTTGCAAACAGAAATCTGGAGAAGCTAGGAGGGCTGGGGACGGTACTCCAGGGCACGCTCTTCTAAAGCTGAGCGGCGGGCGCGGCAGCTCCAGCCCCCTCTTCGTGGCGCCTGAACCCCTGGGGGGCATGGGGGCTCACAGTTCTCTTGGGGACACTCGCACAGGCCAGGCCCCTCGGCCCCCCACGCGTGCACTGGGCCTAAACCGCGAGCCTGCGGCATCCGAAACGAGGCGGCGGCACGGTGTGGGCGGTGGAGTTCCTGAGCTGAGTGTGCGATGGGCCCTACCGAGGTTAGGACCCTCGCCGTGGGCTCAGAGCTCTGAGATCAGAGCAGCCGCAAAGCCCAGACAGTTCACTTTTGTTTCTCAAAGTCGCTACACACCCCTCCCCCCGCACCACCCCCCCCCCGCCACTTTCCCTCCTCTACCCGTTCCGTCTACCCTTTGCGTTCCTTCTAAGGACCCCTCTCCTCTGGCGGGGTCCCAGTCTCCACCCCCTTGTTTCTCCCCTTTTCCATCGCTTCTCCACAGTCCGGCTCTCTCCCTTCTGCCTTTTTCTCCACCTGGAGACTTCCAGTGTCTCTCTCTTTCTCCCCGCTTTTGGATTCCTCTGTCTGCCCGGGTGGCCCCAAGGCCGATGCGTGGGTGGCTCTTGATGCAGATTCATGGCTGGTGGCTGAGGCCAGCAAGGGGAGAGAAGGGAGTGAGAAGGTGGCATCGTTTTATAGAACAAAGGAAAGCACAAAATCGCAGCTTCAGGGTCCCCAGGAAGCTCAGCCCCCTCCCCCAGGAGCCTCAGCCTGGGGAGTCAGCAAGTAGGTCCCTCAGCAGCCCCCCACCCCACCCCCGCCTTTCTCCATTTTGCTTTCTTATCCCTAAAAGGAGAAAGAGCAAGTTACCCCATCTCCTCTCTGCTCTCACCTCCCTTCCCCTCTCTGGCTTTGGGAGAGCTGCTGAGCTTTTCACCTGCCACTCGGAGTGGAGTTCTTCTTCGACTCTTCTGCATAGAACAAGAATTACAATTTTAATTAAAAAACATTTATAGACAATTTATCTCATCTTAGTGCCCGTCCTGTTTCCTCTCCTTCCCCAAGGGCCTTCAGCAAGTTGCTTTGGTCCCTGGAGGCTTCTAGTGAGGCCTCTGGCCTCCAACTAGTGACTCACAGGCCAGGGAGGAGGCAGGTGACCTCTGTGAGAACAACTGGCCCCATCTGGGAGAAGGTGGAAGGGACTTCTGGGGTCATGGAGAACAGCTGGAGGTAGGGGTACTGAAGGGAATCTCATGCTCAGGCCTGCACAAAGCAATATCCAAGTTAGCTCAGAGCAGAGGAGAAAAAGAAAAAACCTCTCACCAAACTCCTGTGAGTCTGGCAGTCAGGTGTGGCAAAGATGAGGGAAGTCACTCCAGAGCTGAACGGGACGTGTGTTCATACCCATGCTTGCAGTTGGCCTAACTCTGAGCCAGAATCTGTTAGTAATAAGCAGCATTTAGCAGCCCTTTATAGTTTACAGCCTTTTGCATACACCATCTCTATTACTCCTTACTTTCAGAGGTCCAGCCTCATTTTAAAGAGCCACATACAGGCTTGGAGCCCTCAAATAACTTGCCAAGGGCCAGTAATCAGAGCCACAAGACTATAAACTCCCCCTAGGGTCAGGGCCCTCCTTTTTCTTTTTCTTCCTCATTCTCTCCCTCCCTCTCCTGTCTCTCCTTCTCTCACTCCCTTCTTTCTTCCCTTTCCCTTCCTTCCTTCTTTCCTTCCTTTTGTGTTCAAAGTGTCTGGCTCATAGTTAATCAAACTCTTTAGCCTATTTGCTTCCACATCTGCCAACTCCTATTTCCAGGCCTACACCAGCTGCTGAGGATTTACTTGGTGCCTTCGTCAAGAGGTCTGAATTTCTCCCTCCTTCCTGTTTTCTTTCCTGCCAGTACCCAACTCCTTCCCCTTACTTCCCTCTAGAATGACATCTTTAAACCTCGTTACCCTCTTTGCCTTACACTTTCTAAAAAAATGTTTTTTAAATTGAGGAATAACATTCATATAGTAAATATGTATATGGTAAAGTACACAAAGCTTAAGTATACTGTCAATGAATTTTTACACACACACACACACACACACACACACACACACTTCTTGAATTGTTCCAGTGAAACTCTTTCAACTTCTCCCCTTGGGCCACGTCATGACACAATGGCTTTCTCCTGTTTGAAAAGAAGTGGTGTCATATTGGTGTGATTTTGTTTTTCACAGAAAACCACTCCAGGAAGTCCTTCTAAGGCTTCTTGAAAGAATTAGAAATCAGGTATCTTCCAATCTCCTGCAGTCCTGAGTGTAAGTGACTTAAATCAAACACCTGATCAGAGCTGTCTACTAAGTCAGGGTTTCTCAAGATACAAATGAAAACCACCTGCTACAGATTCACTTGGGAACTAGTCGAAATGCAGATTCCTAAACCTCAGCCCCACCTGATGAATCAGAAACTCTGGGGGTGGGGTTCAGGAGTGTGCATTATTAACAAGTTTCCCAAGTGATTCTTATCCACACTAACATTTGAGAACTACTGTACTAAATGGCAAACTCCCAAGACACTGCAACCTCCAGCATCTGGCCTGGGACCTGGTGTTTGGTAGGAATACAATGCATGTTTGTTAAGCAAATTAATCCACGTTTTCTGACACAAGTTTCTTGGATCACATAATACTATTGTAATTTAACACCATTTCTACATTGGGAAATCCTTACATATCAGTCTTTTTACTTTAGTAGGTTTCACTTTGATGAAGCAGGAGAGGAAGATGGATAGATTTCGGTGGTTTCTCAGGTCTAAGGAAAGGTCTTATATCAGCCTAACTGGGACCATCTTGCTGGACCAGATGCTCCCCTTTAGACCTGGGAGTTTGGGTGGGGCAAGAAGAGAGTCCTTCATATTCACTGAAAGACACTCAGGTGCACTCTTTTCTTGGTGTCAACTGCAGGTGTCTGTTGGAGAGACATCAGAGCTGTGGAGGGAGCAAGGCCACCAGGTCCAGAGGAACTGGCATGGAATGGACATGGAAGCTGAAAATTACTTTCATATTCTCTCGTTTATTTAGTTGATATGAAACTTATTTTCTGTCTAGAAGCATATTTGCTTATCTTCTTACCCTGAAAACAGAAAACATATGTTGTACTTTATGTGGTAGTGTTGTATCCATTCCTAGAAATAACAGCAGCTCACACACACACGTTCCTCAGTATCTCACAAGGTCCAGGATGATGGTTTGCTCCACTAAGAAAAAGTAATTAATCTTAGAGGTTACTAGTTACGGGCTCTCCAGTCACAGTGACATGGGTTCAAATCCTAGACCCACCACTTAATAGCTGTGTAATCTTGGACAATTACCCAGCTGCCTGTTTTAAGCCTGTTTCTACATGTGTCAAATGAAGATAATAATGGTAGCTACCTCATAGAATTTTCATGAGTAGTTAATTAGATAAGGCATTAAAGCATCTGGTACAACCTAGTATCAACATTCAAATATTAGCTATTTATTATAAGACTGTGTCAATGTGGTAGCTGATGGTCTGAAACTCTCTCAGGGCCTTAATTTCCCCATCTGTAGAGTGAGGGGGTTAGCCTTAAGTCCTTACTCAAGGAAGGACTTGGAACTGTGGTTGAGCCAGTCATAATGGAGTTTACTCTCCCTGCCTTTAGAATGGATACCACAGCCATCAGTAAGAACAGCACTTTTACTAAAAATGATAAATTATTATTTAAATGACTTGGCGGACGGCCTTCAGCTGTCAGTTGTCAGACAGCCCTCAGTTGTCAGTCTTTTTTGGGAGTTGCCTCAGCTGAAGAGAACTACCTTGTCCAAGGTCATCCCTAATTTCCCAGGGTGGCTTCCAATGACAGAGCGACCTGGGGATAAGCCTGATCCTCTGCGCTCCAACTTTGGATAGGTTTTTTTTTTTTTTTTTTTTTTGTGGTATGCGGGCCTCTCACTGTTGTGGCCTCTCCCATTGCGGAGAACAGGCTCCGGATGCACAGGCTCAGCGGCCATGGCTCACGGGCCCAGCTGCTCCGCGGCATGTGGGATCTTCCCGGACCGGGGCACGAACCCGTGTCCCCTGCATCGGCAGGCGGACTCTCAACCACTGCGCCACCAGGGAAGCCCAACTTTGGATAGTTTTGAAGGGCCATCCCATCTTCCCATCTTCCCAACTCCCTGAAGTTCTATTTATCCTGTTTCCCCATGGCTTTTCTCTATCATTGCAGGTCTGTATTTTGTTCCTTTCTTTCTCTTTATTTTTTTTAATTAAAAAGATTTTAATACAATTTTATTTTCTATTTACAGTTATTATGAAATATTGACTATATTCCCTGTGTTGTACAACACATCCTTGAGCCTCTCTTACACCCAGTAGTTTGTACCCTCCCATATTCCCCCCCACCCCCCGCCCACAACCACTAGTTTGTCCTCTATATCCGTGAGTTGCAGGTCTGTTTTTTTTTTTTTTTTGCGGTACGCGGGCCTCTCACTGCTGTGGCCTCTCCCGTTGCGGAGCACAGGCTCCGGACGCTCAGGCTCAGCGGCCATGGCTCACGGGCCCAGCTGCTCCGCGGCATGTGGGATCTTCCCGGACCGGGGCACGAACCCGTGTACCCTGTACCGGCAGGCGGACTCTCAACCACTGCGCCACCAGGGAAGCCCGCAGGTCTGTGTTTTGAAAGATCTTTTGGCAGTTGGGGAAGACGGCGGGGGAGGTGGTGTGGGAAGAGGAGCACACGGATTCTGAGGCAGAGGTCAGTCGGTTGAGTTCACTGCAAAAGGGACAAGAGGATGACGGTGGTGCTGGTGGTGTCAGTTGGTGCAGTAGCAGAAGAAATGGAGAAAAGAGGATGGGTTCAAGGTATTTTCTGAGGTAAAATCAACAGATCTTAGTAATTAAATGGAAGTGACGGGAAGTAATCAAATTTGAAACTATTTTCCTTGCGTCAGGAAGGGAATGAGATGAGGAGCTTAAACCCAAGAAGGGGCTGGGGCAGAGTTAGCCTCAAGGCTGAGGTGGCAGCTACGAATTCCGGAGGCGGCTTTGGACCGGAAGGCAGGAGGGCCAGAGGGCGGGAAAATCACGGAGCATGCGCACTCCGCGCGAGCTTGACGTAAGCAGTAGGCGCCGCTTCTCCGCGGCGGGAGGGCGTGAAGGGCTTTACAGCGCCCCTGGGCTTCTTGTCTATCTGCCAAGACCTCACGTCTCACTCCTCGCCCCTTGCTGCTGTTGCCAGTCGACGGGCCTAGGACGCACTCGCATGCGGTGCCGGCTGCCAGGAAAGTGGAGAGTTGGACCTGGTTTGACGCTTTGGCTCCAGGCCTTGACCTCAGCTGAGCCTGACTGTGGCGCCCTCTTGCCCAGCATGGGCAGAAATAATGAATGGAAACGCCTTCCTCTGAGGCCGGGCTCTGAAGAGGTCAGCAGTGACCAGGTCTGTGGAGCAGCAGGAACTGGCATGAGGAGGTGCGGCTGCCACCCCTGGAGCCCCCGTCCACCCAGCTGCTCAGCTCGTGAGAAAGGAGAGGGAGGTAGGCCAGACGCCATCTTTCTTTCCATCCTCCAGACCAACGCTCTGGGTTCTGAGGAGCAACACAGGCTGGGCCCGAGTCGTGGGCCCACTCCCTCTTGGAAGGAGAGAAGCAGGAATGGGGAGTTTGCTAAAGATGCCTAACAGTGAGTGTCTGGGTTTTGCTTTGTTTTCCTTTTTTCTCATTTGTTAGTAAGACTGCCGTCGGTTAGATAGGTGGTCAGTAGGGAAGTTCATCTAGCCCATTTTACTTAGGGTCAGACTTTGTCCATTCCAGGGAAGAGCTAAATGCAAGTTTAATGTTTCCATCCCAGATGTCAGCTGATGCTATGGAGAGCAAGCCCAGGGGGGTGAGCAAAGGCAGCCCGGGGAGGAATGGGAGGGGAGAGGGAATAAAATGAAATGGAGTGAAAGGAGGTGGGGCGGGAGCACGCCTTGAGTAGAGGTGAAAGATGAGGCTAGAAAAGTAGCCTGATTAAGAAAGGTCTTGAATACCAAGCTAAATATCTTCTTTTTTTTTTTTTTACATCTTTATTGGAGCATAATTGCTTTACAATGGTGTGTTAGTTTCTGCTTTATAACAAAGTGAATCAGTTATACATATACATATGTTCCCATATCTCTTCCCTCTTGCGTCTCCCTCCATCCCACCCTCCCTATCCCACCCCTCTAGGTGGTCACAAAGCACCGAGCTGATCTCCCTGTGCTATGCAGCTGCTTCCCACTAGCTATCTATTTTACTTTTGGTAGTGTATATATGTCCATGCCACTCTAATATCTTCATTCTGTAGGCAAACGAGAGGTTTTTGGTAGGGCAGCAATGGGAGGAAAGTTGAGTTCCTGGATCATGCAGGTGCAGACAGAGAGAAATGTTAGTGAATCTTGAAGTTAGGTATTGAGATCTGAAATTAGGCTACAGGTGGTGATAATGGAAAGTAGGTAGGCGTTAATGTTCTTGATCTCATCAGTGATGGAGGCTAGGGGTAAGTTAATGCACTGATACCAGCACTTCTTTCTAAACAAAAGCATTATTTCATTTTAAGATTCTTTTCCTGATCTTCCTATGAACATCTCTGTTCAGAGACAAGAGGGAGGATGGCAAGGGGGACTTCCCTGGCGGTCCAGTGGTTAAGACTCTGTGCTTCCAATGCAGGGGGCACGGGTTCGATCCCTGGTTGGGGAACTAAGATCCCACATGCTGTGCAGCATGGCCAATAATAAATAAATAAATAAATAAATAAATAAATAAAAATAAAATGACAGGTATGGTTGACTGCAAAATGACCATACCCCCCCCACCAATAAAAAAGGAAAAAACAAACCAAGAAAAAAAAAAAGAGGGAAGGTGGCAGATAAGTTTCAACTCTGGTTCTAACTCTGATTGATTGATGGTGGCTGCCTGCCATACTAAGTTGCAGAGGATTCTAAGGCCTCATCAAAACTCAGTTGGAAAAGTGTGCCGATCCTTAGTGATGTCTGCTATATCCATAGGAGATGTTTTTGTAATTCTGAGACAAATATAAGTGACTCTGTGGTCAGGCTGCTTCTCTAGGTTCTGACTAAGGAGTTGGGTCCAGTTTTGGCTCAGTAGGTTTTCTTAGCCTGGAAGGTCATGGCAGAGTGGGGAGCTGATTCCAAGTAACTCAGGGCAAGGTCCTGCAGCAGGTATCCCAGTCATCACATAGACCCCCACAATCTGGCCGTAGTAAGAAAACTTGGGCTTTGAATTCCATCTCCGTCTTTCATTTAGCCATGTGAACTTAGACAAATTACTCAACCCCTTTCAATCAGAATACTCATCTGTAAAATAGAAATATATTACTTTTTCAACTTAGATGTAAAGTGTTTAACATAGTGCCCAACTATGAACTCAACAAATATTAATTAGCCTCTTTCCATTTTGAACAAAACCTTGTCTTTAGGTCCTAAGCATCAACTTCTGACTAGATTTTCACCTGGGCAAAATTATATAACTAATTTTTGTGAAGATTCACTGAGATATTGGATGTGGAGTACGTGACATAGAGTAGGAGAATCCTCTTTGCAAATTGGTAGAACAGAGGACACACTTTCAACAGTTTGGTGTCTCCAGAGCATTTTTTAATGTATTTTTACAAACACACATGCACACGTACACACACCCTCACTCATACATTTTGTTAAGGTTCTTGTTTTCCCTTGACATAAATAGGTTCATATTATACATATTGTTTTGTGACTTTCTTTTCATTTAACAGTATATCTTTGAGATCCTGTTATGTCACTGCTTATAGGCCTATTTTATTAACCTCTCTAAATTTTATAGTGTGGATGTATCATAGTTTGCTTAGCCATTCACTTATTGATGGAAATTTGTATTCCTCCTTTTTTTTTTTTTTTTTGGCCTTTACAAATATGTTTCTGAGAACATTCTTGTGTCTCTGCACCTATACTGGTATTTCTGAAAGTGGAATTATTGGGTCAAACAATATGTATTTTAATAAGTTTAATGGTACTGCTCAAAGATTAAACGAATTTATATTCCCACTCACAGTTTTTGAAAGTTAGTCTGGGTAATTTACTGTCTACTACTGGATATGATCCGTCTGAGACTCTTCTGTGTGCTAACTTCTCAAGTAATTGGTGTTGAAACTGCATACAACAAATTCCCTGAAGGTACTGCAAAAACATAGTTTGTTTCTTCTCTTTTCTGGATTGATTATTAATCTTATATATCATTTAAGATCTCTTTTAAAACTAAACAGATTTATATTTATTTTCAAAGTGATAAAAAGTTAAAATGTCACGGCTTTTTGTAAAAGAGCAGTCCCCTGCCCTCATTCTCAAGCTGTAACCACCTTAAATTCTTTTGAATGTTTTCTTTTACTTCTTAATTCCTCCCCTTCATCTCCTTTATATGTCCATAGTTCCTCTCCTCCAATACTCACAGTTTAACTTTTTGCGGGGGCTAGACCAACATTTAGTATTTACATTATTGTGGCAATATAAACCCTATTCCTAGTTGACCTGTTTATATATTAGGAATCCATTTTTTGGGGTACAACTTTTGTTTTCTCTGGAGGTCATTGTTTTTTAAACATTTTTTGTTTAATTGGTTCTCTGTGTACTAGTCACGAATTCATTTCAAAGTCTGCCATGAGTGTAAATCTTCCAGTTAGCTCATATGCATCAAATATTCTCCCAGTTCCTTATTTTTGGAGACATCTGTCTTGGTGTTTCTGTCCAGCTCTAACGGGGACTGCTGACTCTCTCAGCTGGTGACACAGCTGTTTTCCTAGCATTTTTCTTTGCTATTATCCTGGGAATCTTTCTCTTTTCCTGGGTTGGAAGCTCTGTTTCCTGGATTCTGCTGCTTCTTTGATGATTTACGCCCTTGTTTTGGTGGAGCACTTCCTTCAGTGGCTCCTTGAGACATGGCACATGGACGTAATTTTTTGTTGTTGGGAGTTTACATGTCTGAAAGTGGCCCTATTCCACCTTTACACTTACATGATTATTTACTTGAATATAGAATTCTAGGTTGGAACTGCCTTTTCTCAGAATTTTGAAGACATTGCTTTATTGCCTTGTAAGCTCCAGTGTTGCTGTTAAATCTAATGCTCCTCTGACTTGTAATTTTTTTTTTTAATGTGATTGTTATTTCTCTCTGGAAGTTTTTAGGATCTCTTCTTTATCCTGGTATTCTGAACTTTAAAAAAAGTGTGCTTGAAGTAGGTCTTTTTATAGCCATTGTGCTGGTACTCAGTGGGCCTTTCATATCCTTCATTGGGAAATTATCTTGAATTATTTCTTTGATAATTTCTTTCCCTCCTTTCCCTCTGGCCATTTTCCTGGAATTCCTATTATTTGGATATTGGATCTCCTGGACTGATCTTGTAATTTTCTTATCTTTCCTTTCCTATTTTCTGTCATTTGGTGTTTTGGATGAGTTAATATGTTATAAAGTGCTTGGGACAGTGCCTGGCCAACTTTATCTTCTAATATAAGATTAGAAGATTTGATTCTGCTAAGATTTTCATTTTGGCTATTGCATTTTTAATATCCAAGAACTGTGTTCAATTTTCTAAATCTGAGCTATATAGTATGGCATCCACTAGTCACATGTGGCTACTTAAATTAAAATTAAGTATAATTAAAATTCAGTTCCTTAGTTGTATTAGCTACATTTTGAGTGATCTATGGCCACATGTAGCTGGTACATACCATATTGGACAGTGCAAATGTGGAATATTTCATCACAGAAAGTTCTATGGGACAGTGTTGCTCTAAATTTTTTAAAAATGGAATATCCTGTTATTGTTTCAAGACTACACTCTCTTTTATCTCTCTGAGAATATTAATGATAATTTGTTTGAAGTTTCTTCTATCTCTTTTATTCTGTTAGGTTGCTCATACTTAATATTAGGACACTAAAAACCTGATTGGAAGCTTTCTGTGCATGGATGGGGCTTGTTGATATTGAGACTTACCACATGGTGATCTGGAGGGGATATTTTGTTAAGGACCCCTGAATATCAGTATCTTTAGGTCCTTTCTTTTTTTTTTTTTAATTAATTAATTAATTTATTTATTTATGGCTGTGTTGGGTCTTCGTTTCTGTGCGAGGGCTTTCTCCAGTTGCTGTGAGCAGGGGCCACTCTTCATCGCGGTGCGTGGGCCGCTCACTATTGCGGCCTCTCTTGTTGCGGAGCACAGGCTCCAGACGCGCAGGCTCAGTAGTTGTGGCTCACAGGCCTAGTCGCTCCGCGGCATGCGGGATCCTCCCAGACCAGGGCTCGAACCCGTGTCCCCTGCATTGGCAGGCAGATTCTCAACCACTACGCCACCAGGGAAGCCCAATAATATTTTTTTAGCATTACCTGAATCCACTATGTATTAAAATTTCCCCAATTTGTCCCAACAATGTCTTATATATATTTTAAAATCCAGGATCGAATCTGGGTTATTGCATCGTATTTGGTTATTATATCACTTTCGTTTCCTTTAATCTAGAACAGTAGTCTGATTTCTTTTTTTCCCCCCATCATACTGACTTTTGGGAAGTCTAGGCCAGCTGCCTGATAGAATGAAATGCATTGTGGATGTTTCAAATTGTACCACACACATCACGACAGTAACTATCAATGGAGATGATTCTGAAAATGTTAAGGCCTGAGCAAAGCCATGAGATAGAGAATTTGTGGATGTAATTTCTTTACCAAAGAATGACCTACTGAAGAGACTTGATGTTGTGGTAGCTGATGAACATCTGACAGTAGACGCCAGAGTCTATTCCTATGCTCCAGCGCTGAAACATGCAAACATGAAGCCATTTGAAATGCCCTTCCTGAAGTATTAAGGCCAAGGGACAGTCACCATGTTTTGGTTTCCTCATGGTGCCATTTAACTTGTTGCTCAGGCCCCCATATTTCCTGTGAACTGGAAATTAGACATATTTGGCTAGAGTACTTCTTAGGTGATGTTTTGTTGCAATTGCCTTCTCATGTGGTCTGAGGAGGAGAATGGTTCCATTTTATAATCTTTACACAACTGTTGAGCTCCCAGTAGGTAGCATGTAGGTATTATGTTAGATAAAATGGGAAATATAAAGAAAAATTGTCTAATGTGGTACCTGGTATATGATAGATGCTCTATAAATATTTATTGACTGCTGAAAGATATAAAAAAGATAATTGGCATTGTAAACCAATGAATGGTGAGGGTTAAATGGAGCTGTAATTTAATTTTATTTAACAAATATTTAAAATTTGTTGAGCAGAGCTGTTTCTATATGCTCTGACCTAGGTAGTGATAGGTACTGGAAATACATTGATGATCTAGACAATTCCAGGCTCTGCCTTTGAGAAGTAAATGCCCCACCATTCAGAAGTTAGAGAATAAATTTAGGTGGGAAGAAAGAATTGTATAAGTACCCAACAGTGTAAGTTGGAGTTAGATTCTGGAAGACTTTGAAGGAAGGGTAAATAATTCAAACCATCAGAGAAGACACTGTCTTGCCAGTACACAGTTTTGGAGGGGTAACTGGCTTTGGGCAATGTTGCTTTATAAGTTACATGGGCCTTAGTTTCCTTATTTGTAAAATGAGCAAAATAAAAATAGCTCTTATAGTTCATATCTATTTAGCACTTGCCATGTGGCAGATACTGTTCTAAATTTTATATATAAATTATTTAACTATCTATCTATCATCATCTTTCATCTTCATATCTCTATAAAGCCATTTCTTTTTTCTTTCTTTTTCTTTTTCTTCCCTTTTTTTTCCCCATACCCTGAGAAGTTTACCAGGGAGTCACTGGTAAAGAGTGCTTGTAAGGGAGAGTCACTTCCTGTGGATCTTCAGGAAGTCCATTAATGATTCCCTACCACCACCCACAGGAATCTCCAATGACATTCAACACAGCAGTTTTAACTTTGTCCTTTCAGGCTCAAATGTGACATTTGGCCAAGATAGTGAGATCTTCCTAAGAGAGTGTGATTGAGAAATCAAAATGTTACCCTCGCTCATTTTCTTATACTTCACACTAGTGATTCTTATATCTTTTTCTTCAGGAACCTTTCACACTCTTAAAATATATTGAGTACTCCAAAGAGATTTTAGTTACATGGATTATATCTATTGATAGTTACCTTACTAGAAATGAAAAGGCAGACATTTCAAAAATATATTTATTCGTTTAAAAATGATAAACCTATTACATGTTAAAATAAATCACAGTTTTATAAAAAGTAACTATATTATCCCAAACAAACAAAATTTAGTAATGGCATTTTAAAAATGTGTTTGCAAATCATGGGCATGTCTGGCTTTATAGATGACAATTGGATTCTTATGTCTGCTCCTGCCTTCAATTTGTTGTGGTATTCTATAAGCCATTTTCTATAATTATCTCCATTCTACCTGAGAAAGTGAAGGACACAGAGGTTAAATGATTTGTCCAAGATTCTATAGCCAGTAAGTGGTGGAATCAGAGTCAAGCTCAAGCAAACTTTAGAGATTGTACTCTTAACCTTCTATATACTAAATTGCCTGTAGGCCTGTTTAGAGGATTAAATGAAATAATGTATTCACTTAATCAGTGGTTGCCATATAGTAAGAACTCAATAAAGTGAGCTGCCATTATTATTTCACTTGAGGAAATTAGTGAAATGCTTAAAAACATGGTAGATTATTAAAAGTTTGTGAGCTGTGAGGCATGTCTCAATAAGTGTTCATTTTTGGAAGATTAATGTGACAGTGCTAAGGAGGATGAGATATAGAAGGAGAGACTGGACACAAAGAGATGTTTGGAGACTTGAAATAGTCCAGTTGCGTGTGTGGAAAGATCTCCCATCGCCAGAACAACTTGACAGAGAAGGGAATTTTAAGATAGTATTGACAGTCAAGCAACAACATTTATGGAACACCTGAAGTGCACAGATAACTGCTGGTTATTGTGGGAAAGAAAGAAAACTGACATTCTCTGAGCACCCATGACAGGTGCCATTACCTTTTTTTTTTTTTAAGCACCTTTAAAAAGGGTAACATTTTGATTTCTCAATCACACTCTCTTAGGAAGATCTCACAGTCTTGGCCAAATGTCACATTTGAGCCTGAAAGGACAAAGTATGGACAGACACTTGTCTGTAATTATTTCTCAGTCTCACAGCAATATTTCAAGGTAGGTGTCACTGGTGACATTTTTTGGATGAGGCCCAAAGGTAAGAGACTTATACATGGAAAGAGGGGGAGGGAAAGGATGAGGGATGGGGGGTGGATATCGCCAGGGTTCAATCCCAGACCTAGCTGACTTCAAAGTCCATACTGGACTAAGAATATTAGTTTGAACTTCAGGAATTCCATGAATTTTCTATGGAATTGTAGGCATAGTTTTTTTGGGAGGTGATTATTTAGCAGATTTCTCAAAGGAATCTATGACCCCAAAAGAGAAGAACAGTTGTCTTAGATTGTCAAAGTTGGAAGGATATTTAGAAATTAAAATCCCACTGCCTTCATTTCAAAGTTGGGCAAACACACAGAAAGGGGAAAGGATTCGTTATAGATAGAGTGACTCAATTGGCAGAGCTAGCACTAGAACCCAGTCCCCTTGTCCCCCAGGCCACTGCATCTCCATTTTTGATACCTTATATGAAGGCAGCAGAAGCCTTGCACAGCTTGGAAGAATTGTAGTGCATTGGACAGATCTCCTTTTAGACTGTCTTGGCAAGAAGTCAGTTAGGCACCTCTGGAGGGAGGTGTGTTAACTCTTCAAGGACCAGGCTCTAAATTAGTACTGTTTGGTAAATTGCCACTTTATAGGGTACTATTAGTAGGTGACTGCTCTAAAGCGAGCTCTGGACTGTAGAAGAGCAACCCACCTCTCCAAGAGCCTGCTTCTTGCCTAGTGTATAGTTTTCTCCCCAGGTAGAGGAAATCCTGCCTGGGCTGTGGCAAATCAAGTCGTCTTTGAGGAGGATGTAGTAGAAGGCAGGACAAGCTGCTTTTCGTACCAGCAGAGTTTGTCTGCATGCAGGAGCAGTTTTAACATAAGGAAATTTGAGTGGTATTCGTATCTCCTCCATGTTCTGTCTTCTGCTGGCAGCCCTGCTTTCTTCTGAGCCCGCAACCACAGTCCCTTTTCCATTTCCTGATGACACTTTTAAAGCTCATGTTATTCTACCCATCACCTAGCTCAGTGTCTGGCACTTAGAAAATTTGAGTGTTTGTGGACTAAATAAATGAGATTCTACTTGTGCTTGAATCTTGATTCTACCGTGTATAAGCTGTGCTATTTTTAATTAACTTCTCTGAGCAGTGATGCCTATGGTTACCTGGTAAAGTAGAAAACAGAAGAAAGTTTCAATGATGGTCAAGACTGGCCCTCTTGGGACCTGGGGGAAAGGATTAGCAGGAGCCTAACCCTCTTGGGGAATTCAGAGGCAGATTGGCAGTATTGTTGCAGACTGCTTCAGGTGTTGGTCGGAGTCCCTGAGACCCAGTCCTGATTCAAAGCCCTGACCTTGCTTTTGTGAACATCAGGCTCATTCCTCATTCTTGGTCTGCCTCAGTAGTACTGGAGAACTTTGACATTTTCTGTCCTTTGACATGATGGCCCATCAGCTTTTCCCTCCCTAGGGCAAAACCAAATTTGTGCCAGCATGATTCAAGATGGGTGGTATTTGGAGGAGGTTCCTGCCCAAGAGAGTTAGGAATGGAAGGTTTAGAGTTTCTTAAAGAATGTCCCCTTCCACTTCAGACAAGTTTCTGTTAGTTCACTTTGTCCAGAAAATGACTATTGTTCTAAATAAAGCCTCTGTAGTTTCAGCCCTAATCATGATAAATCTACCAGGAATTATTGCCTGTCTGACATTAGACCAATTGCCTAGAAATCATGACACTTATAAGAAATAGTCATCTCTTTATTTGAATGAAAACAAAGCATTCCAGGGCAGATTTTAAAATATATTATTTTAATTTTTAGAGGAAAAGAATTCTTCAAAGAGAATTGTCAATGATCAAAACTGGTTGATAAATCACATACGTAACTATGTAATTAAACTTCTCCATTTTCAGAGACCTGCAATTAGAGTTCTTCGTGTAGTTACCCATAATGATTCATTCTTGCTAATATGCTAAGGAAGAAGGGAGTCAGGAAGATAAATTTTAATTTGAACTTTTCCCTAATTTAGATCAAGAGGCGGTGGAAGCATGCCTAGGCTCGGAGGCAGGAGAACTGGGTTCTAGTTCCAGTTCTGTTTCTCATTAACTGTGGGGCTTTAACCAGATCATCAAGCCTATCTGAGCCTTCGTCGCCTCAGCTATAAAACCATAATAATACCTACTTCAGGGTATTGTTATGGAACCTTAATGAAAGCATGGGTTTGGTAATGCTTTGTAAATTTCAAAGTGCTGTAAGGTCCTGATACGTTTTAGTATTGTGCTTTCTTATCATAGCAGGCCAGGCCCTCTGTTTGTGGTGGGAGGAAAAGGCTCTCATGTACCATATCAGCCTGTGTGTAGTGTGAAGAGATAGACATTAATGAAGGGCTAGGGTGCTTGGTTGAATGTGTCTCCGACTGACTGGTGGCCCTGCTTCTGATGATCAGGAATTTATTATTAAGAAAATTGCTATGTGCTTGGGGAGCTGGGACTTGGTTTGTGCCTTCCCCACTGCAGAGGGTCACCACAGATACCTCAGGTGCCCTTGCATTGACCTTGATGGATTCACATTTAAAGAGAAACCTTTCATTTGGACCAGATGGAGATCTTGGGGGATTGTGACAAGTTCATTGAGAATTTTCAGGGTTCAGGTCTGTCTTTCTCTCCTTCTTTCTTTCTTTCTTTCTATTTATTTATTTTTATTGAAGTATAGTTGATTTACAATATTCTGCTATATAGCAAAGTGATTCAGTTATACATATATATACATTCTTTTTAAAATATTCTTTTCCATTATGGTTTATCATAAGATATTAATATAGCTCCCTGTGCTATACAGTAGGACCATGTTGTTTATCCATTCTGTATATAATAGTTTACATCTGCTAATCCCAACCTCCCACTCCATCTCTCCCCCAATCCCCTCCCCCTTGGCAACCACAAGTCTGTTCTCTGTCCGTGAGTGTGTTTCCGTTTCATAGATAAGGGTTCAATTCTAAGTCTCAATGTGGGGCCTTAGGATGTGAATTGGGGTTTGTGTTCAGACAGAGTAGCAGAGCTGGAAAGTACCCAGATGATCTAACCCAGTGGTCCTCAAAGTGTGGTTGAGTTGTAGCTTCAGCATTACCAGGGAACTTGTTACACATGCATATTCTTAGGTCTCATCCCAAACCTGCTGAATCAGAACTCCTGGGGCTGAGGTTTAGTAATCTGTGTTTTAGCAAGCCCTCCAGGTGATTTTGATGCTCTAAAGTTTGAGAACCACTGCTCTAATCTAGAACCATTTTGTAAATGTTTGTAAAATGCTGAACCTAGTGCCTAGGACATAGTAAACAGTGCATAAATAATAACTGTTGCTACTTTGCTATTCATATCTGAGAGCTGGGACTACAAAAAAAAAATCAGACTTCCTGCCTGATTTTTCCATGACCCCATGTTTTTGCAGTGGTCCTTACAAATCCAAGTTGCATAGTAGTGATCACCTCTTCGATTGTGGCAGCAATGTGTGAGAGCAGTTGCTAGGATTGTTTTCTGAAGTGGGGATGGTTTACATGGACCATTGGAAGTGGGGGTGGAGACTCATGGTAGTTCTTAGGGATCAAATGGAATTGAACAGCACTGACGCCTCCAGTTCCCCATCTTATGTCATACTGAGACAATACTGTTCTCCAAGGGATGTGAGAGGTGTTCCAGAAAAGAGAAATTAGTTGTGATCATTAATATTAGTTATTTTGATCTTAACTATCATCAGAATCCTGTATAAACTCAGGTAGACTCTACTTCTGATTCAGTTTTTCCATCTGTAAAGTGAAAATAATGTAATTTCCCCGTTGATTAGTTGACAGAGACAAGATAATTATAGGAGTATGTTTATAAGGTAAGAGCCTCAGAAGAAAGATTCTTTTCTCTATTAAAATTTAGCTTCATTAATTTTGTGATTACAAATGTAATACATGTTAATGCTTTTGGAAATTTTGGAAAAGTATAAAAAAGAAAAATTTAAAAAATCGCCCATACTCCCATCACTCAGGGAAAATTACTGTTAATGTTTTGGTTTATTTCCTTCTGATCTGAAATTTTAACAAAAACACTATGAAATAGATATTTTCTATTGAGGGACGCTTGCATGGATTGTGTGTTTACGGTGTGCAAGGCATTGTGCTAATTGCTGAAGATATTTTAAATCAGTTAACCCTTAAAACAACCCTCTAAGGAAAGGGTTCTCAACCTTGACTACACCTTAGAGTCATCTGGAGAAGTGGTTGGGGGTGGTCTTTAGAAATAGGAGACCCATGCCTCAGACTAATTATATCAGAATCTCTGGGAATGGGAGCAAGACATCAGTATTTGTAAAAGGCTGTCCAGATGATTACAATGTACAGGAGAGCTTGTAATAACACCTATTGCTGGGCCCAGCACCAGAGAATAGAGTTCTCATTCTATAGGTCTTTCAGTGTGGTCTGAGATTTTATATTTCTTTCAAGTTCCTAGGTGGTGCTGATGCTTCTGGTCCAGGGACCACTTTGAGAATCTCTGAGGGAGATGGCATACACACACAGGTGAGAAAAATGAGGCTCATATTAAATAATTTGCCCAAGGTATTAATATACTACAGGGAAAAATTTGTAGAGCCAGAATATGAACCCATGTCTATACAAAGTCAAGCTTTTCTCACCTCTATACTTCCCTCACCCTATTAGTGTCACTTTTCTAACATCCACTAATTTAATAGATTTGTATCCATGGTAATATATAATTCTTTAACCTCTTGACTCATGCCCCCCACCCCACCCCCCAAATTGTAAGTAAGGGAGTAGTAGAAGTGAGGTTTGAAAGGTGGCTGGGAACTTTTCTTTGGTTTTGAATGTCACGCTTTGGAGCCTAAATTGTATCCTATAGCAGCTGATTCGTCTGTTTCTACCCCCAGCTGTCTCCCTACTTGTTGATCTTAAAGGTTTGTGCCTGGGAAGATTGCACAAGGTATAGAGTCCTAGGTATGGCTCTGTTTCTGCTGTCCCTCAGTGGTTCTGGTCTCAATGTAGGACATCATTAGAATTGTTTTGTTATTTAATTTAGTTGATCTGGTGTTTTAAAACCATGATCATTTTATGGTCATAAGCCCAGCCAAAAAAACCTGAAAAACAATCCCATGTGTGATTGTTCTCACCTTGTTTTAAAAATATACTATAATCATGGTGGGTTCATCATTGGACTAAGTTCGACTAAGGTCCTGAGGTTATGAGAAATGGGACTAGGAATCAAAAGACCGAGATTCTAGTCCTGGCTCTGCCAAATACTAGCCACGTGACTGTGGGCAAATCATTTGACCTTTCTGGACCTTGGTTACTTCACCTATAAATAAGAATAAGAATTCCTAATCTACTTACCTAATAGGATTTTCACCAGATTAGTTTTATGGTTTTGGAGATCCCTTTGGTTCAGGTGGTCCAGGACAGATTTCTGGGCAGGGGATGTGGATCTGGGATGTGAGGGAGGATTTGTTGTGAGGAGCATTGTGCATTTCAGGTAAGGTGTGATGTGATGTGTGGTGATCAAATTGGTGGTGGGGCTCGAAGAGTGCATGTTGAAGGGAGGGGAGATCAGCCTAGTCGGAATCTAATCCAACTCATGTAATTCCTAGGAATAATCAGACATATCAGACTTTTACTATGGAAGCTATTAATGCTAAATAATTTGGAGGCTATTCAAGACGAATAATTGTAATGGTAATAGTAACAAATGAATGGTGAATTAATATTACCAGATGTAGGGCTGAGACTTTAGTAAACTCCACAATTGCCTTATTTACTTTTCTCAATAACCTTATGAGGTAGGTGTTATTATTCACATTTTGTAGATGAGGAAACTGAGGCTTGGTGTGGTTACACAGCTAGTCAGAACCAGAAGTCAAACCCAGGCTTATCTGGCACCAAACCCACCATCTTTACTATTATTTTGTGCCTCCTTGTTTGCTCTTTAAGTGTTTCCTGTATTTGTGTCTGGTCCTGAGGTTGTGTTGGAGATTATTTTACTTGGCCTTCAAGGCCCACCTCTTTCATAACATTTCCCTTTCATCCCCATTAAGATTTGTTTCCTTTCTCCGCATTTTAAACTTGTGCTTCCGCAGTAATACCCCTCACCTTCTGCTTTGTGTCTTAATGATTTGGGTACAAGAGTGTCTTCCCGCATTAAGCTGTTGCTCAGCAGTATATCTAGCTAAGAATTATTTTTCAGCATGGTTTGCTGATAATTGCATTCTAGGGCAGAAACAGTAGCTCTAAAACCCATAACCACTAAGGGAAAACTTATGTGAAAAACTGTGTGGCATATTAAGTTCTGTTTCCATCAGGTCAAATATGAAAAAGGCAAGAAAATGAAATAAAGGCCTCAGTTATTATAACCATTCTAGCGAAATGGACCTGAAGAAGAAGGTGACAATAGATTCTGTGGAGTGAAGCTTCATCTGGTGCTGGTTTGCAGAGCACGCGTCTCTTTGCCTTTTAATCATATAATAGAAATGACTGAAAGAGTAAAGGTGCCGGGCTAATAGTTATGCTGAGTCCATTCTTCCCACTGACGCTGAAGGGATTTATGTAGGTAAGTCCCATTAATGTTAATGGAAGTTACATGTGTAATTCCCCTTTTTCATCACTGAGAGAATAGAGCTTTATATTCCTTGGGTAATTATGGTACCGGCACTGTTAGTGTTTTTTAGTTAACTTTTTCACCTGCCTTTCCTGCTTGGACTGTTCAGAAAGGAACTGAATTCTTCTGTTCAGAAAGGAAAATTGCCGAAATATCTGAGAGGTGAAACAAATGTAACTAGATCCACTTGTTTGAGAGGGAAAAAAAGCAAGAAAACACTAGGACAGGAAGCTGGAGGGTGAGCTCCTGCTAATTTTCAGATCCCAGGAAGCATGTCGTGGTTTGGATTTTCTAACAATGCAGGGCTTTTCACTGGCAGCCCATTTCCTCAGGTATTTGAAGTGAGAGGAAAATGAGTCCCTGAACATTTGGACTGAATTAATTTTAGCGTGTAAGATTTGCGTAGCAATGCTTAAGTCTTTCTAGAGCCTAATAAAGAATTAATCTTGATCTCTGCCTGAGACTCAATAAAGTATTTGAAATACCTTGGTATCTGAGATTTGATTCACAGGAATCTGAAAGGACAGCTGTATTACTGTCCTATTTGAAATGTAAGCCCCTTGGGTGTTCCTCTGTCACACTAGGTGCTCTGATGAGAGCAGACAGCAGGTCATCCTATTCCTTAGGACACAGCAGTGTCTGTGCCTTAGCTGGAGGTGGGAAAGTCAGCGTCCTAGTCTTCCTATGTAGATGGGTCATTTTTCAGAAAATGTTTTCACTGTGAAAAGGGACAAAAGGTTCAGCTTTCCTGTTGGCTTTACTTCTACCATTTAAAAATAGTTGTTTTTTTATAATTAGGAGGAGAAGAAAGGTATACTTTAACGCATAGACACTTTCAGGTTTTGTGGCAACCATCCATTCTCCTGTTGGAAGGCACTTTTGTAGTCCTCTAATTCAGCCAAATGGTCTAAAAGCATTTAGTGATGGGGAGCTTACTCTAGTACTTGGTATATATATAGTATACCAGTAAGGAAGTGACTCGAATCAGCCGGTCAGGAACAGGCGGTTCTCTCTTTGGGCAGCTTTGTGTTAGAAAGTTCTGCCTCATGGCAAGATAAAAACGTGTCTTCCATTAGTTTTCTTTTACCCATTGGCCCTGCCCTATCCTATTGGGACCACAGAGAATAAGTTAGCTCTCTCGGCCACTTGAAATTTCTTCACTTGTTTCTCAGAATTAAAAATTGAGACATTTTATTGGCCTGCCTTTTTTCATCCTAGGTGCAATCATATGTTGGTTTTTTTAGGCCAACGTTTGGCTATTCATTCTATAGCTGTTCTCTTATTCCTTGGGCAGCTGAACCATATTTCTCCAATTTAGCTAATTTCCTGAGGCTTATGACAGAAGAGCTTTTGTTTATCACCTTGTCCTTTAAGTCTTCACACCCAGACTACTGGTCCATGTAGCTGCTATCCCTGAAGCTCCTTCCAGATTAACTAATCAAAGCTTGGAAAAGACCCAGATAAAATGTTATGTGAGCTGCTTTCTCCAGAATAGCCCAATATAGTGAAAATAAAATTAACTGAAAATTAGGAGACCTGGATTTTAGCCTGTTCTCAGTCATCATGGAGGTTTCCTATTTCAACTCTTTCCCATCCATTCATTTAATCATTATGCAAATACCAAAGTGATCTTAAAATATAAATTAGATTATGTCATTTAAAATCCTTCAATGGGGGCTTCCCTGGTGGTGCAGTGGTTGAGAGTCCGCCTGCCGATGCAGGGGACACGGGTTCGTGCCCCGGTCCGGGAAGATCCCACATGCCACGGAGCGGCTGGGCCCCCGAGCCATGGCCACTGAGCCTACGTGTCCGGAGCCTGTGCTCCACAACGGGAGAGGCCACAACAATGAGAGGCCTGCGTACCGCAAAAAAAAAAAAAAAAAAAAAAAAAAAAAAAAAAAATCCCTCAATGGTTTCTTAACTCACTTAGGTCTTAGTCTAAAATCCAAAGTTTTTACTGAGACCTACAAGGTCCTCCATGATGGGACTCCATCCTGACTACCTACCCCACTCCGCATCTCATTTTTACCTTTTTCTATGTTGTTCACTATGCTTCAGCCACACTAGCTGCTTCATAAGATCTGTCCCACCTCAAAATCTTTGATAAACTGTTTCTGCTTACTCAAATACTTATTCCCTCCGTTTTTGCCTAGCTCTTTTTCTTTTTATTTATTTATTTCATTTTATTTTTTTATTTTTTTGGCCGTGCCACACGGCATGCAGGATTAGTTCCCTGACCAGGGATCGAACGCGTGCCCCCTGCAGTGGAAGCTCGGAGTCCTAACCACTGGATCACCAGGGAAATTCCCTGCCTAGCTAACTCAACCTCTAGATTTCAGCTCAGGTATCATTTCTTCAAGAAGCTCTTCCATAACCTGCAAGAAATGCCCTAGCTAAATGAATGGCATCCATTGAGTCCCATGCCCTGGATATAAGCATAATCCAGTCCTCCAGCCTGTGCTTCAGAGCTGTGCCCAGCTCTTCTGTGTCTCTTTCCACTGATACGTATTACATACAGATCTTATTTTATGCAGACTGGATATATAGGGATGCGTGGTAATAGCATGGTACTTGGCTCTTAAAAACTTAAAAAATAAAAAAAGGAGTTCACTCAACTTGAAGTGATCTCACTCAGTAAAGGAAAGGAAACATAGGTTAACTGGTTACCTACTTCGGGTTTTGGCAAACATTTTCTGTAAAGGGCCAGATAGTAAATATTTTAGGCTTTGTGGGCCATACAGTCTCTGTTGAACTCAACTCTGCTGTTACAGCCTGAAAGCAATCGTACCTTAATGAATGAGTGTGGCAGTGTTCCAGTAAAACTTTAGTGACAAAACAGGTGGTCGTAAACTGCCAGTCATTGTTTCCCAGACCCTGACTTAATGTGTGCCAGATGCTTTACATGTATTTACTGTTTATGACAATCTGATAGGCAGTTATTTATCCATTTTACAGGCTCATAGAGGTGAACTAACTTGTCTAGAGCCCCCCAGCTTAGTATAAGAAAGAAGTAAAATTCTAACCTGGGCTTCACAGATAAGAGAAAGGAAATGGCCAATAACGTTTAATTCAACAAGTATTTATTGAGCACCTACCATATGATTATGCTAGTGCTAGACATTTGAAAAGACTAGCATCTTTATATTTCACTTCTCTCTGATTACCTAGTAAGATTTTAAAATAATTTGGAGAGGCATATAGTGTCGTGGTGGGGTGAAAAGAAAGTGACTTTTGGAATCAGACATGACTCAAATTTTAACCCCACTTTTTAACAACCCTGAATTTGGATAAGTTATTTAAGTTCTGGCCTAAATATCCTGAGATCAAAAACAAATGAAGTGATATTGGTAGATGGTAGCCCTCCATTAAGTAATTTTTAAATGAGATTTTATATTGGAAGGGACATTGTACTTTTTATTTATACTATTTGGATTTTTCTGTATGAGGTACTGTTAAGGTCTTTATAGATTTTAGGACTTTCAAAAATAGGGATATAAAGGAGGCAGCCACTCATGTCTCGTTCAGGGCTGGTCTGTCGCTAAGAAGTTGGCTTGTGTGATGGAGCGTTAATTGACTATCTCCACCAGTAGGAAGAAGTGTTTGGGGGGGATTCAGGAAGCATAGATACTGAGTTTGAAAGTGAATAACTTTTCAAGTCCTGCATTCTTTCTTTTTTATTTGCTAAGTGACAAAGGAATTGCTTGGAAGAGTGTCTTGTAAGGTCCACATCATGATCATATTTGATACTTATATTCAGAGTGGATTTTGGCATGATCAGTGGTTATTACTGTTGGTGAACGTTTAAAAAAGATGTAGTGGGGGCTTGCTTCCCTGGTGGCGCAGTGGTTGGGAGTCTGCCTGCCGATGCAGGGGACACGGGTTCGTGCCCCGGTCCGGGAGGATCCCGCATGCCGCGGGGCGGCTGGGCCCGTGGGCCGTGGCCGCTGGGCCTGCGCGTCCGGAGCCTGTGCTCTGCGGCGGGAGGGGCCGCGACAGTGAGAGGCCCGCATACCGCAAAAAAAAAAAAAAAAAAAGATGTAGTGGGATGAGTGTAGTGGTTTGTGGGAAAGATGTTTATGACCACAATAGGGCTGCTGTTTTTGTCTTTAATATCTGATTATATTATACAGACTCCATCTTGATGATTGGAATCTCTTATTCCACAGGCTAGATCATCTCAAATTTCAGACTTAAAAGCACACCTGAATGCCTTCTTCTGCTCTTATAATGACCATTCACTGCCAGAAAAGCTTTCCATTCCCTTTCTGTGACTCTTCAGTAGTTTTGAGGACATTCTACTCCATTTTAAATGATGCACCTTGCAGATGTTCTCACTAGAGGCAGCCCTCTGACTCTCTTGCCCTTACCTGTATCTGATGTGCTAATGGGAAAAAAATAAACAGCAACTTTCAGGAATCAGTGTGGGATATTAAAATATAAACTAGGTCATGTTTGAATATTTGGCATTTGGTGCCATTTTAGTAATCCATAACCTTCATATCTTTCTGCTTTTATCAGGTGAAAGGCAGACTCCTTTGACCCATGAAGTTGATCTGTGAACTCCGTCAAAAAATTCAAAACCCCACAGGTGTAGATCATGCATCCATTAGCATAATTTGCCACCCAGGGTATAAAATGTATACTCTTTAAACTGGTACATAATATAGATAGTATTTTATAGTGTGTTAAGAAAAGATTGTTTATTTGACATGTACTAGAGTGAATTAAAAGTTTACTGTCAGAATTACTGCTCTTCTTCTCTTCACGTTTTCTTCTAGAAACTGTGAGTTATAATACAAATTTAGTCATTGAGATAGATACTATACTTCAACCAAATAAGACCATGTATTCTAGCAGAATCTTTGGGTGGGTTGAACAGAGTGGGAATCTGACTTTCATAAGCATGTCAGTTTGGTAAAATAAGACAGAAAAAATAAGTGTCTCATCTAGTCAGGTTCAGTCTTTGAATTTCAGAGAATGAGTTTATAAGCTGAACAAGTTTATAATTTGAGAATCTAAATTTCCTTTTGCCCCTGCTCTGGGTCGTGTGTGTGTGTGTGTGTGTGTGTGTGTGTGTGTGTGTGTGTGTGTGTGTGTGTGTGTGTGTGTGTGTGTGTGTGTGTGTGTGTGTGTGTGTGTGTGTGTGTGTGTGTGTGTGTGTGTGTGTGTGTGTGTGTGTGTGTGTGTGTGTGTGTGTGTGTGTAGATTGGGTGTTTGCAGGACTTACTTCAATGTTATTAAAGCTTTTAAAGATTTCTCTAGGATCGCCATGATGATGTTCCTGTTTTTTAATTCCTGAAATTAAAATGTGTTGGAATGCTTGGCTGCCTTTCACTCCCTCCTCAATGGACCCTTTAGTTTTTCACACCAAGGTGTCCTTCTTCAGGGTGCCAGGTCAGGCTACCAAAACAGCTTCTAGGAGGGGATTAGGACCAATTAACATCTTTGTACACAAAAGCCACTGGCAGCTGAACAGGCAGCCTGGTGGCGGCTCCAGAGCTGCATTTTAAATAGGGGCCTTCTGTACTTGAGTTCAAGTAGGAAGAGGTGGAGAAAGTTTTTATTTATAATCGAAAATGCTGTTTTTGGATAAAGTCTAATGAAAAGAAAAGTAGTGTTCAGAAGTATCTAACAAATACCGTTTGAATGTTGGTCTGTATTGTATGTGATTCTATCAAGGATTCTCTCACAATATAGCCTATTTCTTGGCACATATTGAGATGAAGTGATGTTTCTTCACATAACAATTTTGTCCTTACATTTCTCTTGTTCTCTGTTTTTAAAAAAGTTCAGCTGGATCCCTAGGCACAAAAAGGAGCTGCTCCAATGGCTATATGGTCTTAAAAGCCAGTAGCCTTTTCATAAGAAATCTATCGTATGGATACCTGTACTACAAAATCTTTGTTTAGGGTAAAATAAAGTGGAGAGAGCCATTGTGCAAAGTTTGTTTGTTTCTTAACCCTTCAATTTGAGAGGCATCCAGTTAGTATTGTTTTTATTTTAATCACAATAACCAAATTGTTACACTTTTTAATTTTACCCTAAAAACTTTTTTTTGAGATAGTATGTATTTTTGAGTTCAGAAATATTGGAATCAATAAAGATATTAGAGATTTTATGACCCACCTAATTGGGAAGCATCTTAAATAGAGATCTGGTTGGAATCTATTAAGAATAATGTTGTTAAAGATGTAATGGAACCAGTTTCTACACCTGGATGATGAGAGTTTTCAAATATATTTTAAAGATCAAGGGCAAAGGAGGAGTGTTTTCAAACCATTTAATATTGCACTTTCTAGCTTCCTCAACTGCCACGGCACGTAGTTTTCTCTGTCATTGAAAATGCTAGAAAATAAAATGCTGCTTTCAGAACGTACAGTGAGAATCCATGGGAAAAACTAGAGACCTGAAAAAGAAATTAATATGTGGTAGGTCAAAAGAATGATGGTGATCACACATTTACTGAATCAGGGTGGAATGTATAAGGAAAAACGTGACAACCTATTTCCTGCCCTGTGATATATTTTCGTTTTATGGAAAGAAACGATGAAGAAAATAGTATGCATTTCTTTTTCAACGGCTTGAATGGAAAATGTTTTTTAAAAAGTCAGCCTCTTGGTCCCTAATCTAAATTATGGTCATTTTCAGTTTCCTGGGTTTTATACATAACGCTAGATTCTTCTTAGTGTGATATTTTCGAAGCAAACCTTAATACAGTCTCAATGTGTGGCTTCCCCCCTGGGTTTTAGTTTCAGATACTGTATTGTGAGTCTTCAGACATGTTGAGTCCCCCTAATGTTAAATGGTAATTGCCAGAAGTATAGGTGGGGATAGAAACATTGTTATATTTTGTTCATTTTTCACACTTCAGCAGCTATCCCTTTTTCTCTCTTGCTGTATGCTTATTAGGGTATGAAATGCAGGTGTGTGGGAAATGGCTAGCGGACATTGACAGGTTATTTTGTTGGTCACTGCCTAATTAGTAGCATAGTGGATGCACCCTGCTAAGCTTTAGTGTGGGGCAGCAGAGCTGGTCTGTTCTAATTTCCTCACGGCTTTGATATTCGCCAAAAGATTGACGGTTTTCACAAAAAGCCAAGGCCCGAAGGAGGCCTGTGGAAACAATGAGCCTTCTTGCTTGTAGACACCACAGATGTGAGAGAAAGCTGGCTAAAAACAATTGGCTGACACTGTCTAATTGTCTCCGATGTCAGCGTCATTAATGTTTTCCCATGTAAAACGGAGAAGGCCAAGGTTGTATCCTCCCTTTATTTTGAGTCACATGATTATGTAACTTATCGAGATTCAGATTAAGTGTTAATTGTATTTGCGCAGTAAAGAAACTGAAGCTACCTTGGGTTTAATGAATATGTGCTTAATTAATTTTGACAGCTTTTATCTTTATTACCTTTGGAATAATCCTTATCAGAATTAATAACATTTTTTGGTAATTAAAGTCACAGCTCATTTAATGAGAATATATATTTACATTTCTTTTTTGAGTTCACACCAGGGAAACAATTATGAACGTTTGCTTATCTTCTAAGAAGTTTCTTATGTGTATGTTAAGCAACAATTAGAACAAGCACTTTAGGGTGTCAGCAGAGCTTTTCAAATTAGACAACTGACCCAAGTGTTCTAAAGGAACACATAGTAATAACCAAGAAGCACAAAATTACAAGGTTACGCGTGTGAAACTCCAAACCTATTTTTATCTATGAAATGGTTTTAAAGATTTTTTCCTGAGGAGGGGAAAACTGCGAAAGGTGAAACCCTAGGAAGAACTGACAAATTGGACTGAAATTAAATTTTTTTTTTTTACAAGGTAAGTCCTGTAGTTTCTTACAGTGCTGATGATACATCAGTCCACACTGAAGTATACTACTTGGCCTTGTAATCAGCAAATATCATCATACTGTTTGCCCTGTGGAGCAACATCTATGACACCAAAATAAATCAAGGCAGATACTGTAGCTTCTGCTCCTTTTGATATTTTCTAGGTCTTTTCTGGGTAGTACTGTTTTTTTTTTTTTTTTTTTTTTCCCCATCTGAGCAGTGTAATGCCTCAGAGTAGTGGTGGTGGAACAGAGCTGTGCTCCGGAGAAGAGATACTCTGTGATTTGTTTATTGTCAGGGAAGCTCACTTATCTTGAGTTCCACATTGAGTTAAACTGTATCAAACTTGGTTCCCCAAAATAATCTCTTTGAAAAATTAGCCTTCCCCCAAACCATTTTTCCAGGAAAGACCCGTGGTTTCCTCTTTTCCTTTTTTTTTTTTAAACCTTAGACTAATAAGAATTTTTTTAAAAAATTAATTTAATTTAATTTATTTTTGGCTGTGTTGGGTCTCCTTTGCTGTGTGAAGTTTTTTCTCTAGTTGCGGCAAGCGGGGGCCACTTTTTGTTGAGGTGCGCGGCCTTCTCATTGCGGTGCCTTCTCTTGTTGTGCAGCACGGGCTTTAGGCGCACAGGCTCAGTAGTTGCAACACGCGGACCTAGCTGCTCCATGGTATGTGGGATCCTCCTGGACCAGGGCTCGAACACATGTCCCCTGCATTGGCAGGTGGATTCTTAACCACTGCGTCACCAGGGAAGCCCTCCTCTTTTCCTTTTATTATCAAGTTACTTGAGTACACAAATGCCCTTGACAGGAAGCATTAGATTTTGAACTTGGAGTCATGCATAGAAGCCAAGTTATCTGGCTTTCTGTGTGCCTTCTTCACAGTAATACCTGCAAAGTACAATCCACACGGTAGATGCGCAATGTGTGGGGGGCCCAATACAGTGTCCACAGTGGTTTCCTAGGGCGTGTATTACAGCACAATTTATGACCAAAGAAAGCCTAGTGTCATGGAAGTGTATAGCCTTTGGGGTCAGGTAGATCTGAGTTTAAATCTGGCCTGCTACTTACCAGCTGTGAGACTTTGGGTATGACCTTTCTGAGCTTCAGTCTCCTCATATTTAAAAGATGTAATAATACCTTGCAGGGTTGGTGTGAGGTGTAAAGATGATGATTGTGAAGTGCTCAGCCCAGGATCACCTATAGTAGCTGTAGTACTACCACATTATTGCTGCACTACCACTTCTGCCCTCTAGGGCTTGTCTGCCCTTTGTTCTGCTCCCTCCATTTTCTAACTGTGTGCACCTGAGTTTGTTATCTCACCTGCCTAAAATTAGTTCCTATCTGTAATATGGGGATGATAAAAGTATATACCTCCTGTGTTGTTGTGAGGAGTAAGTGAACTGAAGGTGGTAATGTTAATAATAATAGACATGAAGACGACTACTGACATTTATTGAAGCAGGACTCAGTGCTGGGCACTGTGCTAAGTTTTTTTTCTTTTTTTAAAATGCACATTGTCTCATTTAATGCTCATTGCACAGAATTTGGAACATAATAAGTGCTTTATAAATATTAGCTGCTATTGTTGTGTTTATCGCGAAGCCCTCAGAGTTGAAGAATTTCAGCTCTGCCAGTTTCTTCACATATCACTGTTCAGGGCCCCTGGTGAAACAGTTCCTCAATCAGGCATTTCTTATCTATGAAGTTAAGAAAGTACCACGTGTGAACCCATCCCCCTTTCTTCTAAACCCCTTAGCCTCAGTTCCTCCCTTATCTCCCCCTCACTTAAAAAAAAATTATCTTCTCTGAAGACAGCAGCAGTGTGAAATAAGTCCCAGCTTCTCCAGAAAACGGTATTTGCTCATCTTGCTCATTTATTCCAGCATGTAAGCTGTCTGCATGCAGCTTTTCTCTCAGTGACCTAAACCAGCTGGGTACCGTTGCCTCTTGATCGGCAGATCCTTATGCATCAGGTGCAGCCAGATGGGCCTAGAAAATACCCTCTTCTTCCCCTTTGTTTTTATTTGCTTAATTTGCCTTGAAAGGGAGTAAAGTTTCACAGTGTTTAAATACTGTGCCTTTATTTCTGTGTATTGGTTTATTTGCTTATCATTTAAGTTATTTATCATTTATCATTGGCTTCAAATCAGTTCAGCAAACATTTCCTAAACATCAGTTATTTGCAAGCTACTGTGTTGCAGGTATGGAATACAAATCTGAATATGGAAGTGCTGTGCACTCTAGTGGTTACATGTACCACTAGGCTTTGGTATCGTATCTAAGTTAAATCTTTTATCTGTTCCTTATTAGCTTAGAGAAGATACCTGCTCTAAGACTTTTTCCTCATATGCAAAAAAGGGGTTGAGAATATCCATGTCATAGGATTGTTTTTAGGATTAAATGAGATAATGTATGGAAAGCAGTCATCGCTCAGTAAATGGTAGTCATAAATAAGGCACAGTCTCTTCCCTAACTGGAAGAAACGGGCACAGAAAAGCAGTAATTTCCATGGAATATGGGAGGTGTACTAGGCTCATTCTGGCAGGGAGGAAGAAGGCGGCTTGGGGAAGAAGGCAGCTTCTGGAAGCCTTCCTGGAGAGGATGGGAGTTGAGTTTAGTTTTGAGGGTTGGGACAGTCATTCTGGTAAAGTAGGGCAAGGGGCGGTGTTTTCCTGGTGGAGGGGACAGCATGAGCAAAGGCACAGTGAAGGAAACATGGTATGTGCCAGAAACTGCAAGAAATTCAGTGTTATTAGGAACCCCAGGTCCTTGGTTTGGACTTCCCGTAGGAGGGGCTGCTTTGAAGTGGGCTGGCCCTGTTTAGCCTTTCCTTGTTTAACTCCCCTCAGGCTGCCTTAGCAGGCTCCAGCTCCCTTTAGAAGGTGATGATGTGGTCTAAAGAATGCCAGCTCGTATTTAGTTTGTTTAACTTCTGTTCTGAAAGGAAAGGTTATTTATGGGGAAAGGGCATGTCTATCATTGAAGAAAAAGTCAAACATGGACTTCCAGAGCTTTCCTTACCAACCATGTGACCTTATACTATTATTTAACCTGTGTCTCAGATTCTTCGTCTGTACAAGTAAAAGTTGTATAAAAATAGTATTTACCTCATCTGGGGCATTTCAGGATTAAATGGTGTAGTAATGCATGTAAATTACTTGGAACAGTCCCTGGAACAAAGAAAAAGCTCAATAAATGTTAACACTGATATGTTAACTACTCCCAGAGGATTTCCATTCAGAAGAAGGCAGCATTTAACTGAGGGAAATGGTGGCATTTTTCAGCATAATGTCATTTGCTTGGAAACAGAGGTCAGTGAGAGAATTAGAAAAAGGTAATCCAGTTCTCTCAATCTTATCTTCTAGAGGAAAATTTAGTGCTGCTGCACATACTGTAGTTTCAAAGGGAAACACAGATCCTAAATAGTAATTCCAAAGCACCCAGTGCTGTTCTCTCACAGAATCAGAAGGTTTTAAAGCAGAAGTCCTGAGAACAAACTCACCCCACTGGGTAGAACCTTTTCCTCCTCCTTCCTCCTCTCCTCCCCCTCCTCCCCCTTGCTCTACTGGCTCCCTCTTTTTCTCTTCCTCCCTCCCCCCTTTCTTACTGTCTCTCTTAATTTCTTCCTCCCTCCCTCCTTCTCCTTCCCTTTACCGTTCCTTCTTTACAAATTAGGTTTGCTTGGCTTGGAGAACAATGTGGGTTAGATTTCAAGCCCATGGCCAGGTGCCCTTGTGCAGGACAACTTGTACAGCCATATGAGTCAGCCCTCATCTCCTTCTGAATTCTCCTATCTGAGCCCACTTAATGGTGATTGTTTTGTTTTACTTTTAATTGTGGTAAAATACACAGAACATAAAAATTTATCATTTTAACCATTTTTAAGTGTACAACTCAGTAGTATTAAGGATATTCATATTGTGTGCTGCCAATCTCCAGAAATTTTTCATCTTGCAAAACTGAAACTCTGTGCCCATTAAATAACTCCCCATTGCCCCCTCCTCCCAGCCACTGGTAACTACCATTCTACTTTCTATCTCAGTGAATTTGACCATTGTAGGTACTGCATATAAGAGGAATCATACAGTATTTGTCCTTTTTTGACTGGCTTATTTCACTTACCACAGTGTCCCCAAGTTTCATCGATATTGTAGCATGTGTCAGAATTTCCTTTTTAGGACTGAATAATATTCCACTGTATCTGTATACCACATTTTGTTTATCCATTCATCCTTTGGTAGATATCTGGTTTGCTTCTACCTTTTGGCCATTGTGAATAATGCTACTATAAGCATGAGCGTATACAGATACCCCTTTGAGACACTGCTCTGGATTCTTTTGGGTATATACCCAGAATTGGAATTGCTGGATCATATGGTAATTCTATTTTTAATTTTTTTGTGGAACTGCCATATTGTTTCCTCAGTAGCTATAGCAATTACATTTCCATTAACAGTGCACAGGGGTTGCAATTTCTCTTCATTCTTGCCCATACTTGTTTTCTGGTTTTTTGGTGGTAACCATCCTAATGAGAGAGGTGGTATCTCGTTGTAGTTTTGATTTGCATTTCCCTAATGATTAGTGATATTGAGTATCTTTTCATGTGCTTATTGGCCATTTGCATATCCTCTTTGGAGAAATGCCTATTCAGATCTTTTGGCCATTTTTGAATTGGGTTGTTTGTTTTGTTGTTGTTTCCGAGTTTTAGATGTTCTCTATATATTCTGGATATTAATGTCCTATATCAGATTTGCACATACTTTCTCCCATTCTGTGGGTTGCCATTTACACTGTTGATACCACCTTTTGATAAGCAAAATTTTAAAATTTTCATGAAGTCCAATTTGTCTATTTTTTCTTTTTTTACCTATGCCTTTGATGTCATATCTATTGCCAAATCCAATGTTGTAAGGTTTTTGTCATGTTTTCTTCTAAGAGTTTTATAGTTTCAGGCCTTACATTTAGGTCTCTGATCCTTTTTTTTTTTTTGGCCACATGGCAAGTGGGATCTTAGTTCCCTGACCAGGGATTGAACACGCACCCCCTGCAGTGGAAGCACGGAGTCTTAACCACTGGACCGCCAGGGAAGTCCCTAGGTCTCTGATCCATTTTGAGTTGGTTTTTGTATATGGTGTTTGTTAAGAGTCCAATTTCATTCTTTTGCATGCGGATATCCAATTTTCCCAGCACCATTTGTTGAAAAGACTGTCCTTTCCTCATTGAACGGTCTTTGGCACCCTTGTCAAAAATCGTTTGACCATGTACGCAAGAGTTTATTTCTGAGCTTTCTGTTCTGTTTCATTGTTCTATATGTCTGTCTTTATGCCAGTACCACACCCTTTTGATTATTGTAGATTGGTAGTAAATTTTGAAATCAGGAACTGTGAATCCTCCAGTTTTGTTCTTTTTCAAGATTGTTCTGGCTTTTTGGGGTCCCTTGAGATTCTTGATAGGACTGCATTGAATCTGTAGATCGCTTTGGGTAGTACTAACATTTTAACAGTATTAAGTCTTCCAATCCATGATAATGGGATTTGTTTCCATTTATATAAGTCTTTATAAATTTCTTTCAGCAATATTTTGTAGTTTTCATTATCACTTTCTTGGTTAAATCAATTCCTAAGTATTTTATTATTTTTGATACTAGTGTAATGGAATTGTTTTTGTAATTTCCTTTTCAGATTATTCGTTGTTAGTGTATAGAAATGCAACTGATTTTTGTGTATTTACTTTGTATTTTGCTACTTTCTGAATTTATTTATTATAGTCATCCCTCTGTATCCTTGGGGGATTGGTTCCAGGAGTCCCCATAACAAAATTCAGGGATGCTCAAATCCTTTATATAAAAAAGCATTAGTACAATAAATACAGTTGGCTCTCGACAGGTTTCCCATCTGTAGTTTTAAACAAGTGTAGATAGAATTTGGACCCATGGTTGGGTGAAATCTGTGGATGTAAAACCTTCAGGTACAGAGGGCCAACTGTAGTTTTAACCATTTTTTTGTGGAATCTTCAAGGTTTTCTATATATATGATCATATTATCTCCAAACAGTGATAATTTTACTTCTTCCTCTCCAATTTGGATGCCTTTTATTTATTTTTCTTTCCTAATTGGTTTGGCTAGAACTTGTACTATTTTGACTAGAATTGGTGAAAGTGGGCATCCTTGCCTTGTTGCTGATCTTAGAGGAAAAGCTTTCAGTCTTTCACCATTGAGTAATGTTCACCATGGTTTTTTCATATATGGCTTTTATATTGTTGAGGTCATTTCCTTCTATTTCTAGCTTTCTAAGTATTTTTCTCATGAAAGTGTGTTGAATTTTGTCAATGCTTTTTCTGCACCAATTGAGATGATCATGTGGGTTTGTTTCTTTGTTTCTTCATTCTGTTAATGTGATGTATAATATTGACTGGTTTTTGTATGTTGAACCATCCCTGCATTGCAAGAACAAATCCCACTTGGTCACGGTCTCTGTGCCAAGAGTCAGACGGTATGCACGCTGCTCCTGGCGCATGGCTACCTGCCATGAGGGGGTGGGAGATGGGTAGCTGCTACTGTGCTAAGAGCTGAAATTGACTAAAATCACCTAAATTCACAGTCCAGTTCTTCTGCTGGGAGTTGCAAACCTTCAGTAGACTCCAGAGTACCAAAATAGTTATACCAGACAGATTCTGCCAGTGCGATTGTCGTCTAGGTGGGGAGACAGATTCCTGGTGCTTTCTACTCCTCCATCTTCCTCAGGTCCTCCTCATTTTCTTAATAGTGTCATTCAAAGAAGAACCTTTTTAATTTTGATGAAGTTCAATTTATCAGTCTTTTCTTTTATGGCTTGCCCTTTATGTGTTCTGTCTAAAATTTTTGCATATCACAAGATCACAAAGATTTTGTGATTTCTTTTAGAAGTTTTATAAGTTTAGTTCTTACATTTAATTCTATTATCCATTTTGAGTTAATTTTGTTTTATGGTATGAAGTAAGGGTTGAGAGGTTCTTTTTTTGCATATGATTATCCAATTGTTCTACTAATATTTCTTGAAAAGACTGTCTGTTACTCATCGAATTACCTTTGCACCTTTATTGAAAATCAATTGATGTATATATGGTCTTTTTCTAGACTCTCTTCTGTTCCATTAGTCTATATCTGTCTATCTTTAAATCAATACCACAGTGCTTTGATTTCTGTAGCTTTGTATTGTCTTGAAATCAGGTAGTGTAAGTCTTCCCACTTTGTTATTTTTCAAAACTGTATTGGCTATTCTAGGTCCTTTGCATTTCCATGTAAATTCGTGGACTCTGAGCTCTTTGGATACAGGAAGTATGTCCAAATCTTTTAGTGTCACCCCACAGTACCTGCTAAGGTACTTTTCTATATTTGTTGATGGATCAGTTAATAGGAACTGATGGAATCAGTAGGATTAACTTATTGAACCCTAGAATCTTAGAGCTAGAAGAGGACTTATAGGGACACTAAGATGAAGATGAAGCCCAACTATCTCATCTTTGACCCACCTATTCCTAAATTAGGCACTGGCCTTACTTGGGTTGGTGGGTCTGTGGAGCTCTATTTATGTGCCAGGTATAAGATTTCATTTTGCCTTTACAACCAGGACTCATCAACAATGTGTCAGGTCACAGGGATACATAGAGTAATGGGACATGGTACTTACATGTGATATGTTCATGGTCTGTTGGGACCTACTTTTGTATGCCTCACTGAAAGTGCCCCAGACAAGGTCCCTGATGTGTGTGTGGTCCAGGAAATATGCCTAAAAGTAGACTTTAGGCATCTATGTTTTAGTGGCAGACCTAAGGCAAGTCAGCACCTGAGTGAATTTGATCAAAGACTATCTTCAGAGGCACAGGCAGCAACGCCAGTGATAAAATTCTTGCAAAGTAAACAGCCTATACATTACAGATGCTACCATCCGCACACCTGTATTAGAGGACTTGCTGAGTACGGACATTTTGACTTCTTAATGGATGACCATGAAATTGACAAATTAGGAGGGGGAAGAAAATTGCATCTTTGAAAGCTTATGGTTCATCATTCTACTGAAATGACTCAGCTTCTTCCCTTTAAGCTATAATTTCAGTTTCTTTTTCTAATGGACACATTGATTTTTTTGTGCTTGTTTCTAACCTTATGGCCTACTGAAAATTTCCTTAAAAAGGAAATAGAGAAGTTAGGAGGTGTAATTTGAAAATATAGCTTTTAGGTGAAGTAACTCTATCAATATTAAGATGTAGTCAGTGCTTTATAGTGGAACATTTCTAGACTTTAATCACCTATAAATAAATGCTACCATTTTGCTATGATAAAGGAAATTTTTCATTCCTTTTAAGTACTTTTGTCCATAATTGTGAAACTAAAGCAAATGTTGATTTCATTGGAAAGCATTAAAATGTTTCCTTTATCAAACAAAATGTTTTTCTAAAATTTTGTATTTAGACTTTAAATAAACAAAATTAGATTAATAATATAATGAATTTCTACGAAGTTAGCTCAAGAGCTAGAAATTAGTAGTAAAACCACTGTCTATGTGTTCTTCCTTATTCCATTTTTCTGCCTCTTTTTCAGAGGTAACCACTTTCCTAAATTTTGTGTTTAGCATTACCTTGCTTTTAAGTTGTGAAATATGAAATATATATTTGTCTAAACAATAAATATATACTTGCCTAAACAATATATTGTTTAGTTTTGCATGTATTTGAACTTTATAAAATGATACATCATATCTTCTGGAATTTGCTTTTTTTCCACTCCATAGTTATGATTTTCATTTCTTTTTATTGCCCTGTAATATTCTATTGTGTGACTGTGTCACATTTTAACATTTTATCTGTTATCCTGTTGATTGTCATTTATGTTGTTCTCAGAGTTTTGCTATTTTGAATATTGATGCTATGAATATTCTTGAACATGTCTCCTGATGTGCATGTACAGTACTTTCTTTCAGCTGTATGTGTAGGAGTAAAATTCTTGAATTATAAGGTATGTCAATGTTCAGCTTTGCAAGTTACTGTCAATTTATTTTCCAAAGTGATATGGCAATTTAGAATTATATACCCACATATAGGTGATTCCATTGTCCATCTCTTGTCAATTCTGCTATAATACAACACTTGTGTCCTAAAAGTCACCATGCTATGCCTAATCACCTAATAAAAACCACAGGGCTTATGGGAAAAATGGAGTTAGGGGAAGAATGCTCAAAAGTTTTGTCAGTGGCACGTAAAAACAGCACAGTTTCATACATCTTAAATACTTGAGAAATATATAAATATTACAATAAATATAACACTTTACCTTGAAAAAGACCTGAAGTTTGCTTGTGCAAGTGGGTTTCTGGAAGGACAGCAGCTTGTGAGTTACTGTGTAGTGATGGAAGGAAGGTTATCTGAAATTGGATGGAACATTGTAGCACCAAATGTGGATGGGTATGGCTCATAATACTGGTGAACTGAGGTATTGATAGATATTAGAGATGTGTGTGTAATGTATATTCCTATGTGGCTTGGTTCAGCTGGATACAGTTTTCTGCATTTGTCAGAATGAAATTGTGCATAATCAAATGCAAAATTCATGTTATGCTCAAATTGTTCATTAATATATTAATTTCATTGGAACAGATTCACATTTTCATGACAAATATTTTAGCAGATCTGACTGTACTCCAACACTTGGTACTGTCAGTATTTCTGCTAACCAAAAAAAGTATAAAATTATTTCTCACATGGTCTTTACTCTCATTTCTCTGATTCTAGTAAGATTGAGCATCTCTCTCATTTTTTCATTGGCCAAATGTGTTTATTTTTCAGTACCTGCATATTCTTTTTTTTTTTTTTTTTTTTTTTTTGTGGTACGTGGGCCTCTCACTGTTGTGGCCTCTCCCGTTGCAGAGCACAGGCTCCAGACGCACAGGCTCAGCGGCCATGGCTCACGGGCCCAGCCGCTCTGCGGCATGTGGGATCTTCCCGGACCAGGGCACGAACCCGTGTCTCCTGCATCGGCAGGCGGACTCTCAACCACTGCGCCACCAGGGAAGCCCAGTACCTGCGTATTCTTATCCTTTGCCTATTTTTCATGTGGGTTTTTTGTCTTTGTGTTTTCTGTAGGAGACTCTTTATATACTCATTTAAGAAGTCCTCGCCTGAAAGGTCACCATTACCTTGATACAAAAGCCAGATAAGAACACTACAAGAAAAGAAGACTATAGGCCAATATCTCTGATGATTATAGATGCACAATTTCTCAACAAAATACTAGCAAACCAAGTTCAGCAGCACATTAAAAGGATCATACAACGTGAACAAGTGGGGTTTATCCTTGGCATGCAAGGATGGTTCAACATATGCAAGTCAGTAAACTTGATAATTACATTAATAGAATGAAGGATAAAAATTATGTGATCTTCTTGATAGATGCAGAAAAAACAACACCCTTTCATGGTAAAAACTCTCAACAAATTGGGTATAGAAGGAGTATACCTCAATATAATAAAGGCCATATATGACAAACCCACGGGTAGCATCATACTTAATGGTGAAACGTTGAAAGCTTCTCCTCTAAGTTCAGGAACAGGATAAAGGTACCCACTCTCACCACTCTTATTCAACATAGTGCTGTAAGTCCTAGCCAGAGCAATGAGGCAAGAAAAAGAAATAAAAGCCATTCAAATCAGAAAGGAAGAAGTAAATTGTTTTTGTTTGCAGATGACATAATCTTTTTTTTTAAATTAATTTTTATTTATTTATTTTTGGCTGTGTTGGGTTTTCGTTTCTGTGCAAGGGCTTTCTCTAGTTGCAGCGAGCAGGGGCCACTCTTCATCACAGTGCGCGGGCCTCTCACTGTCACGGCCTCTCTTGTTGCTCTTGTTGCGGAGCACAGGCTCCAGACGCGCAGGCTCAGTAGTTGTGGTTCACAGGCCCAGTTGCTCCGTGGCATGTGGGATCTTGCCAGACCAGGGCTCAAACCCGTGTCCCCTGCATTGGCAGGCAGATTCTCAACCACTGCGCCACCAGGGAAGCCCGACATAATCTTATAAATAGAAAACCCTAAAGACTCCACCAAAAACTGTGAGAACTAATTAATGAATTCAGTAAAGTTGCAGGATACAAAACAAACATACGAAAATTAAACATATTTGTCTATACTAATGACAAACTATCTGAAAAGGAAATAAAAGAATCCTATTTATAATAGCATGAAAAACAATAAAATAGTTAGGAATAAATTTAACCAAGGAGATGAAAGATCTGTATGTTGAAAACTATCAGACACTGATGAAAGAAATTGAAGAAAACACAGCTAAATGGAGAAGAGACCACATGTTCATGCATAGGAAGAATTAATATTGTTAAAACATCAATACTACCAAAGTGATCTATAGATTTGATACAACCCTATCAAAATTTCAATAGCATTTTTCACAGAAGTAGAAAAAAATCCTAAAATTCGTATGGAGCCACAAAACCCCAAATAGCCAAAGTAATCTTGAGAAAAAAGAACAAAGCTGGAGGCATCATACTTCCTGATTTCAAACCATATTACAAAGCTATAGTAATCAAAGCAGTATGGTATTGGTATCGGCTTAAAAACAGACACATAGACCACTGAAACAGAGTCCAGAAATAAACTCACGCATATACAGTCAACTAATATTTGACAAGGGAATCAGGAATACTCTATGGGGGAAGGATAGTCTCTTCAATAAATGATGCTGGGAAAAGTGGATATTTACTTGCAAAAGAATGTAATTGGACCCCTGTCTTACACTGTTCACAAATATTAACTCAAAATGGCTTAAAGGCTTAAATATAAGACCTAAATTGTAAAACTTCTAGAAGAAAACATGGGGAAAAGTTTCTGCACATTGGCCTTGGCAATGACTTTTTGGATATGACACCAGCACCAGAAGCACGAGCAAGAAAAACAAAAATACAACTACATCAAATTTAAAAGCTTTTGTACAGCAAATGAAATCATCAACAAAATGAAAAAGCAACCTATGGAATGGAAGAAAATATATGCAAGTCATATATCTGATAAGGGATTAATATCTAAAATTTATAAGGAACTCATTACAACTTAATAGCAAAACCCCCAAATAATCCAATTAGAAAATGGACAAAGACATTTTTCCAAAGAAGAAATCCAGATGATCAACAAGTGCACGCAAAGGTGCTCAACATCATTAATAATCAGGGAAATGCAAATCAAAACCACAATATATCACTTCACACCTTTTAGAATGGCTACTCTGAAAAAGACGAGATAACAAGTGCTGATAAGGATGTGAATAAAATGGAACCCTTGTGCACTGTTGGTGAAAATGTAATTTGGTACAGCTGCTATGGTATGGAGGTTCTTCAAAAAATTAAAAATAGAGCTACCATATGATCCATTAATCTCACTTCTTGGTATACATCTGAAGGAAATGAAATCAGTATCTTGAAGAGATATCTGAACTCTCATGTTCATTGCAGCATTACTCATAAAAACCAAAACATGGAAGCAACCTAAGTGTCCATAAATAGATGAGTGGATAAAGAAAATGTGATACACACACATGCACACACACAGAGAGGAATATTATTCAGTCACAAAAAAGAAGGAAGTCCTGTCGTTTGCAACAACATGAATAAACTTTGAGGGCATTATGCTAAGTGAAATAAATCAGAGAAAGACAAATGCTGCCTGATCGCACATGTATGTGAAATCTAAAAAAGTCACACTCATAGAAACAGAGTAAATTGGTCATTGCCAGGAGTTGGGAGAGTAAGGGAAATAGGGAGATGTTGGTCAACGGGTATAAACTTTCAGTTATAAGATGAGTGAGTTCTGGGGATATAATGTACAGCATGGTGACTGTAGTTAACAATATTGTATACTTGAAAGTTTCTATAAGAGTAGATCTTATGTTCTTACCCCTCCCCCAACAAAAAAATTTTAAAGTATTACTTTCCATTAAAACCTTAATGCAGTTTTAGTTGATTCCTATGTATGATATGATAGAGATCCATTTTTTTTTTATTATGTGTAGAACCAACACCATTTATCAGATAGTCCTTTTTCTAGTGATCTGCCGTGACATCATTGTCATGTATCAAATTTAAATAAAAGTCCCTGTGTTGGGGCTTTGTGTTCTCTATTAATAGTCTGTCTAAACCTGATCCAATACCACAGTGTCTTAATTATTAAAACTTACTTTTTTTTTTTTTTTTTTTTTTTTTTTTTTGCGGTACGCGGGCCTCTCACTGTTGTGGCCTCTCCCGTTGCGGAGCACAGGCTCCAGATGCTCAGGCTCAGCGGCCATGGCTCACGGGCCCAGCCGCTCCGCGGCACGTGGGATCCTCCCGGACCGGGGCACGAACCCGTGTCCCCTGCATCGGCAGGCGGACTCTCAACCACTGCGCCACCAGGGAAGCCCTAAAACTTACTTTTAAAAAAGTTTTCTTACCTGGTAGGACAGCTCCCTTCTCCTTATGCTTCTTTTTTTGTATTGTGGTTAAAAAAAATATGTAACCTAAAGTCTACCATTTGAACTAGTTTAAGTGTACAGTTCAGTGGCATTAAGTACATTTCTGCTGTATAACTATCACCAATATCCATTTCCAGAACTACTTCATCATTCTAAATAGAGACTCTGTATCCATTAAGTAATCATTCTGTATTCCCCACTCCATCCAGCCCCTGGTAATCTCTAATCTACTTCCTGTCTCTATGAATTTGCCTACTCTAGATACTTCATGTAAGTGGAATCATACAATATTTGTCCCTTTGTGTCTAGCTTATTTGTTTAGTATAATGTTTTCAAGTTTCATCCATGTTGCAGCGTGTATTAAAACTTCATTCCTTTTTTTTTAAACGTCTTTATTGGAGTATAGTTGCTTTACAATGGTGTGTTAGTTTCTGCTTTATAACATACATCCCCATATCCCCTCCCTCTTGCATCTCCCTCTCACCCTCCCTATCCCACCCTTCTAGGTGGTCACAAAGCACCGAGCTGATCTCCCTAAAACTTCATTCCTTTTTAAGGCTGAATAATATTCCATGTATGTTCACACCACATTTTGTTTACCCATTCATCTGTTGATGGACACTTGGGTTGTTTCTGCCTTTAAACTGTTGTGAATAATGCTACTATGAATATTGGTAGTATCTTTTTAAAGTCCCTATTTTCAATTCTTTTGAATTATATACCTAGGAGTAGAATTGCAAAGTCATATGGTAATTCTGATTACAACATTTGAGGAATTGTCAAACTGTTTTCTACAGGGGCTGCACCATTTTATATTCCCACCAGCAATGCACAAGGGTCGATTGCCAAAAGAAGTGTAATTGATATGCTAAGAGAAGAGAGAAAGTGGAGCCATATAAAATACTCAAAATCAGAGAAGGCAAAAAAGAGTGGGGCAAAAAAGAACAAAGGGACAAATAGAAAACAGTTACAAATATGGTAGATACTAATCCAAGTATATAATAATCAGTTTAAGTGTGAATTATCTAAATATACCAATTAAAAGAGAATCTCAGAGTAGATTTTTTAAAAAGACCCAACTTTATGTTATCTATAAGAAATCCACTTTAAATATAAAGACATAGATTTAAAGTGAAAGAATGTAGAAAGATGAATCATGCTATCACTTATCAAAAGAAAGGTGGAGTAGCTGTATTAATTTCAGGCAAACTTCCTTTGTCGAGGAAGAACCTCAACCTTGCCTCAACTCTGTAGTGCCAAAAATAGATGACCAGATTCAATGGACTCTAGAAAGACAGTTTATTATTCACAGCAGAGCAAACAGCAGGATTATGAGCACGATAGCATAAGTTTCTCTGCCCTCGAGTCTTCTAGTGGATCCAGATGGTGGCTCTACACACAGTGAATTGTGCTGCAGTCGAAGAACTGAAGGCCAAAGGCTTAGCATCTTTTGCAGTAAGCAATAAGCAAGCCAGTCCCCTTCTCCCAGAAAGTGATCGGTTGCATGTTAGTCGTGCTGTGGTCATGTGACCTACTTAATTGCCTGTGACTGGCTACAGAAATAGCTTAGGACCAGATGATGGCTAGACATTGCAGTTTGGCACACACAGCAAGAATGTGCAGATATGTTCAGGACACGTGGCAGATTGCTTCTCCCAACATTTTGTTTGTCTGGAAATATACATATTTCAACTTTGTTTTTGAAGAGTATTTTTAGTGGGTATAGAATTCTAGGATGGCAGTTATTTCTTTCAGCACTTTAAAAATGTTATTTCCTAGTCTTCTGACTTCCATAGCTTTTGTTGAGAATCCATCAGTCCTTCAGTAGTTGCTCTCTGCCGAGGCAAAGCCTCTTGCCCTGTGGATTCACAGCTTCTTTCCATGAACCTAGATATGGTAGATACCTCGTAGGGGAAAAGGCTGCAGAACATCAGTTGACTTCTCCACAGTTCTCTCCTCTCTGGAATCTTAGTAGCTTGGTCCTAGTTTCTATCCTCTGCCCTTTCTAACCTAGGGATTGTAATGGCTTCCCACTCTTGCTAGTCCCAGGATGATTCTTTGTACCACACTGGTTCCCTGAACTCTGCCTAAACTTTGTGAACAGTCCTTCATTAAACTTTCTTCAGTTACTCTTTTTAGGTGTGACATCTGTTTCCTACTGGCCTACATATACAACAGGTTTCTAATGTGGGATTTCTGATGTCTTTTAATATACTAATGTGTCTAATGAGTTTTCCAGAAAGGTCTTAAAATACTATCTTTTTGAGTGTTTCAGGACTGTGTTTCTCAGAGCCTTATCTTTAGAAATACTGTTACATGAACATGGACCTAATGCTAAAGGGCTGAGGTTTCTTGAAATCTACAAACAGGGGTCAACAGAAGGCTCCCAACCTGGCTAATGAGGGACCTGATGTCTCAGTCTTTATCCCTCTTGTCAGTTTTTCCTCAGACTTGCTACTTTAGTTAAGATTTCAAAGTACAAATCTATCACTTTGGTAAATTACATAATCTTTCTGAGCTTGTTTCCTCACCTGTGAAATGGATATATACTTATCTATCTTATCAATCTTTTAGCTAGATTAAAGGAAATAATGCATTTCATTCATGGGGCATACTCAGTAAGTATTAGTGTTCTCCCCTTCCTGCAGTATCCCCTCCTAATGAAAACCATCTGAAGTCATTTAAGGAAGATGTAGTATAGATTCCTTTCCGACTCCTCAAATAGAACTTCAGTGGAAATATGAAATTGACTGTAAAATTGTTGACCCATATCTTTTTTTTTTTTTTTTTTTTTTTTGCGGTATGTGGACCTCTCACTGTTGTGGCCTCTCCCGTTGTGGAGCACAGGCTCCGGACGCGCAGGCTCAGTGGCCATGGCTCACGGGCCCGGCCGCTCCACGGCATGTGGGATCTTCCCGGACCGGGGCACGAACCCACGTCCCCTGCATCGGCAGGCAGACTCCCAACCACCGCGCCATCAGGGAAGCCCCGACCCATATCTTTTTTTTTAATTATTTTATTTTATTTTACATCTTTATTGGAGTATAATTGCTTTACAATGGTGTGTTAGTTTCTGCTTTATAACAAAGTGAATCAGTTATACATATACGTATGTTCCCATATCTCTTCCCTCTTGCGTCTCCCTCCCTCCCACCCTCCCTATCCCACCCCTCTAAGTGGCCACAAAGCACCGAGCTGATCTCCCTGTGACCCTTATCTTTTTTTTTTTTTTTTTTTTTTTTTGCTGTATGAAGGCCTCTCACTGTTGTGGCCTCTCCCGTTGCGGAGCACAGGCTCTGGACGCGCAGGCTCAGCGGCCATGGCTCACGGGCCCAGCCGCTCCGCGGCATGTGGGATCTTCCCAGACCGGGGCACGAACCCGTGTCCCCTGCATCGGCAGGCGGACTCTCAACCACTGCGCCACCAGGGAAGCCCGACCCTTATCTTTTAATGCTTAATTCTATGCTAAAGAATTTTCTCTTGAAACTCTGACTTTTGGTTTATTTTATGAATTGCACTTCTTCCATGTACAACTTGAATACATTAACTTTTAGTTAGTTAAAAATAAACTATAGCATCAATATTATCATAATGTAGTTTTTTTGAAGTATTTTAAGTTTAGTGAGAAGGTGATTTGGACTTTTATTCTTTTGCAATTTGTTCTTTTCTTCTTTTGGGCATGCAGAGTTAGTGATCTGATAAATACAGTTGATGATTCCTCCGAAGTGGAGCCTTGTCCACCTAAATCATAATTTTAAAGATTTCCATGATTGCTCCAAATATCTAGTTATCCTTTCTCCCAAAGTCAAACTTGGCAGTGAAAAACCTTTTTTCCTTAAGTACCCAGATAGAGTTGTTCTTCACACACATAGCACTGACAAGATCAGAAATTACATGATATTGAGTCTTTCCACTTTAGCCCCATTGTCTTCTGTCAGATGCATACTCTTTAGAATCTAATTTCCTTTATTATCTCTTTCTGATCAGCCATTGAGGAAAAGCTGACATCCTTCCCCACTTTCCGAAAATCCTTTTGAAACTCATGACTCTTTTGCCAATTAGAGAAACTTGTTCCTAGAGGTGAGGCATTTTATCTTTGTAACTGCATTACTTCTCGAACCTCTGTAAAGGCTTTTGTGCTGGAGGAACTTGAAATCTGATATGAAAAAATAAAATGAGAGGTACTGAGGTGTAAGTGTACCAACGAAAGCCCTTTAACTTTTCTTTCGTATGACCCAGTAAGCTTAGTAATATGTCACCTTACATGAAATTATGGTTTGCATATATTTATTTCTGCACAGTTTTTGGGGGCAAGCTTGAGGATTTCTGTTCCAGTATATTTAATTTGTGTTGGTATTATCAGATTGTGGGTTTGGGATTGGAGTAGGTAGGTGAGTGAATTTTTGGAGGAGGAGTGACAGTCTTCCCAATAAACTCCTAGGAAAAAGAGAAAAAGTTGAAGCAAAGCAAACTTGGGCCTTAGATCAGCAATGTAAGGATGCAAGTCAATTCACTTCTTTCTATCCCTGCTGTCACTTTCCTAAGTTAGACAGCCATCGCTTCCCCTTGTAACTGGTTTCTCTACCTTCAGTCTTGGTCTGTTTAATCTGTTTTCAAGATACCCAAAGTTATCTTCCTAAAATACAAATCATCCTGTTAGTCTCTTGCTTAAAATCCTTCAATGTCTCTCCATTGCTCTCAGAAAAAAGTCTTCAGTTTTTAAACATGACATATACAGTCTTAATCGTCTGGCTCCCTGTCTATCTTATCTCCAGTTACTCCCCCCTTACAAGATTGTTCTAGTAATACTGATTATTATTACTGTTGCTGTAATTGTTGTTTGTCATGTACTTCCAACCCTTCTCTGACCCATTCTTTGCTTTTCTAACCAATATTTATTCTTTCTTTAGGTCCCAGCTGAGCCATTACTGCCTGTGTCTTCCCTGACCATCCCCCTCCAAGTGGAGTTTAGGTTCCCTTTTAACGTGCCTCCCCTAGAGCCTTCGCATCACAATGCGTATCACATTGTGTGACGATTGCATGTAATTATTAGCTTGCATCTCCCACTAGATTGGAAGTTCCATGAGGGATCAAGTCATGCTTGTCTTGGTCATTTTTGCATCCTCAATGGTTAGCAGAATGCCTGGCATGAAGAAGGTGCCCAGAATTTAGTTGATAAATAATTGAACAAATGAAGGAGCTGTAATTTATGTGACAGGTTGACCCAGAGCCTTTACCATCTCAAATGTACAAGTTATGCTGTGATTTGTACTGGGATCACTGTAGGACCCAGGAAATGGAATTCAGGGCAGGATTGGACAGCTCTGACTCATCAAACCTGAAACCCGGAGAGCCTCTATATGGCTTGTGAAGTAGTGACTCTCAGGATGCAGAGTATCTACAACAAAACAATGCAGATTTCTGAATATTATGTTGAAACACTGAGGCAAGGAGATCCTAGAACATTTCTACCAATCAGGAGAAAGGTAAGTGAAAAATAATAGAACAGTTTCCATTTCTACTAATTTAAGATGTATAAAATTCAGTTAATTATGCCTATATTGTTTTATTTTAGAAAATACAAAGACCTTTTTCTTCATAAGACCTTTTCTTTTTCTTTCTTTTTTTTTTTTTTTTTGCGGTACGTGGGCCTCTCACTGTTGTGGCCTCTCCCGTTGCGGAGCACAGACGCCGGACACGCAGGCTCAGCGGCCATGGCTCACGGGCCCAGTTGCTCCGCGGCATGTGGGATCTTCCCGGACCGGGGCATGACCCTGTGTCCCCTGCATCGGCAGGCGGACTCTCAACCACTGCGCCACCAGGGAAGCCCAAGACCTTATTTTTTTCAACCCCAAATGCCCTGGAGGTGTTGAGGAATTGAACCCATGGAAGACTTTTGTATTTCCTAATTTCTCCCTTTGAGAGCCTTAGCTTTGACCAGGATGATTCCAGGCTGTAGCAGTGCTTTCTGCCCATCCTCCCTGCAGACACGGGAGGGCAGTGCAAAAGCAGGTTTATTTTTTCCTGGACTTCTTAATTTCTCCCAAGGTGTCATAAAAAGTTCTATTCCTGTCTTGCCAACTACTGCACTTCCTGTTCCTATTCTCAGTTCCCTATTCTTCTAAACATCCCTGGTAGAAATGGTACAAATGACTGAGATTGAAATCCTCATAGTTCCTCCAAGCAACACAAAAATAAGTTTACACATAGCAGAACTGTACAAGAGGACCAAAGATTTGTGGTGGTATCACTGAAATAACAGTAATTCTTAATTTTTTGGAAGTTGTGTTTCATTTGAGAACCTGATGAGTGTTATAGATCCTTTTCTCAGAAATACACACATACACACTTACAATTGTACATACAATTTTAGAGGGTTCATGAACTATAGTTTAAGGGCCTCTGCTAGAATGCGTTTATGGAAGAACTCTCCTAAGTTATAAGATTTAGGTACCAGAGGGTGAGGAGTATTAGAGATTCTCACGCCTATGAATTTGTTATTAAAAATGAAACGTTTCCAAAACATGCAGCCAATGAGAGTTTGATTATATGCTTTGATATGTACTTTATTAATTTACGATACTGTGTCAGCACAAAGTCTATTAGGGATTGCCAAGGAGGATCATCTGGTGTTTGCTAAGAGTGGTTTGAGACCGTTAGCTTTTTAATGAAAGTACACAGATGTACAATTAGAAAAATGAGAATTAGCTGAAGTTAGCTAAAAGGGGGGAAACTATGTGCTTTAAACTAATCTTTTCAAAATGCCAGTACTTAAAAAAAACCCAAACAAATCACTGCCCCCTCCCCAACCTTGTGCTGCCTCCGCCCTTTCCCCTCTCCAAAAATTCTGATATATTCAGCAATGGCTGGAGGGGTCCTGGGCTATGGGCAGCTAGAGTTCTACTTATAGGAATCTCGGGAGAGGGACAGTGACTAGGGGGTGCTAATGCTATCCCAAGGGTCATGACCAGGTACAAAAGCTACCGCTTAAACTGGTAGGGGTAGAGTGGATCTCTGGTGCTCAGCTGAAGGAGACAAGATTAAGGGACACAGATTGGGACCTGAGAGGGGTTAGTGAGTTGTCTTCTGGCCAATGACTCTCAGGGTCCATGTCAGGGAGGTAAAATTTAAAGTAAGTTCAGAGAAGTTGCAGGACTACTGAGAACTTGGCATTACCCTTATCTTGGTGTTAGTAGGTTCCAGATGTTAGGGTAATCAATGAAATGCAAAAGTCGAGCTGCTTTTCTTCTGCTTACCTGCAAATTTTCTTCCCTCCTCCAATTTGTGTGACATATTGGAAATACATTTTAATACGGTAGTTAAATGGCTCAGCCATTTACCAGCTATGTGACCATTGCAAGTTATCTAGCTGCTCAGCTTCTCATCTATAAAATGGAGACAATAATAGTACATACTTCATAGGGTTACTGTGAAAATTAAATGAAATAATGGATGTAAGGTATTTAGTATAGCACTTGTTGCCTAGTGAGCAGCTAATAAATGTTCACCATTTTTGTAGTTGTTTGGGCATCTACACTTCCCTACTAGGCTGACTATGAACTTCCAAAAGTCAGGATTTGTCCTGATGTATCCTACTTTTACTATAGAACTTATGTAAAACAGGCTTTTAGAAATATTTTTTTGAATGAATGAATGAGAGAATGAATGAAGTTTGTTGAAAAATAGGTGTTTTGAATTAACTTGGACAGGTCTCTTCAGGCTTTCCATATGTACACTAGATCCTGTGACTGGACTGTTCCTTCCCTTGTCTTTGCATGGCTGCTGACCATTTCTCATCTTTCAGCTGTCACCTTGGTGTAACCTCTTTAGAAAGACCTTTTATAATGACCTCTATCCAAATGAGCTTCCTTGTCCCTGGACCCACTGGTTACATTTCCTACCACTACCCTTTGTTTATAGCATTTATATTTTATAATTTATACTATAAAGTACATAATTATATAGTTATTCAGTTTTTAAATTTGTTTTTTGTCTCTTTTCCACTACACAATAAACTCTACAACAGCAGAGAACTATTTTCTTCATTAATCCATGGAGGAACAACATTGTCTAATGGGCAGAACTAGGATTTGAACCCATGCAGTCTGACTCCAGGGCCTGTCTGCTTTCAAATCCTGGCTTTGTCATGTATTAGCTATGTGACCTAAGACAAGTTGTTTAACCTCTGATCTTAGTTTTCTCATCTTCAAATTGGGGATAATAATTATACCTTCCTCATTGATACTGCCCTTTAGACCCAGGCAACTAAGGCTCCTGCCCTGGACCTTGTGCTTTAGAAGACCCTGCTCTAACTCTCTTCTGGCTATGTCTCACCCCATGGGCAAGCAGTTCAACTCCTGTATCTGCCTCTTCTAGGCCATACTTCTGATACTTGAGATCCCAGGACTCCCTACCCAAATAGCTCTGAGCAAGCTTCCAGAGCTAGCTGGGCTTTTCCCCAGGTCCATCCTCCCAAAGCTAGTCTGTGTCTCTGGTGTGTATACCCAGAGACCTTATGGTAGGTAACTAAGGATCTGCTATGTGTAGAGTGGGAAGGTGGACACAGCTTGGATGTTTGGGTCAAGGTGTCTACACCAATTGATGCAAGGCTTCTTGTGTGATGGAAGATATGCTGTAGGTGGGGAGAGAAGGGAGGTAGACTAGAGTCCTCTATTTTACCCTTGCTTCTCTAACCTGGCAAATGTTAGAGACAGGCCAGTACCTCCTGTGAGGATTAAATGAGACATTACATGTAAAGCCTTTAGAAAATGCCTAATATACCATAAAGTGCTCAATAAATATTAGCTATTATTATTATATCTCCATTGGCTTAGCACAGGGCCTAGTGTATAATAGGTATTTAATAAGTTATTTTTTGAATGAATGAATAGAATGATTGAACTATTAACAACTCGTTAATTGGGGTACTCTCTTGGTTCTCTTGTTAGGTAAAATCAGCTGTGTATTTGAACTAAAGCTTTCTTCATTTGTTGTAGTCATGATTAGTTGAAAGTAAGAAATCCTGGCTTGATATTCATAGTTAACCATTAGTTGCAAACTTCTTATCAGGAAAAAAATCTTAGGTGTTAATTTCACAGAATGATAGTTCTCAGAAAGGGCCTGCCTCTTATTTAAGCTAACAAATTATTATCTTTCACAAGAAAAACAGGAGGGATTTGAATTTATGCACTACTGGATGTTCCCTGTTAGCTCACATACATCTGCAATGACGTGTACAACAGTAGGGTTGACGAGGTTTCTAGACCTCAGGACAACTCCAGTGGTTTTCTGGCAGCATGGAGGACCTTAGCATGAAAAAGAAAGGATCTGATGCTCAATTTCAGTAAATCTGGGGCAGTGAGCTGAGAGCCAAGAGGGGAACTTCACTTCCACACCAAACTCTTGCATCCACTCAGGGTGCTGCAGCTAGTGGGACCTGATGTCAAGGACCTGAGCTGCCCATTCCTTCCCCCAAAGAGAAGCTGTCTCTCATTTGCTTGCCAGAATATGGAGACTTCCTTTTCACTATTAGAGATAGCTTTGAAAGTATAAATGCCTCGTGGAAAAGGGGACTTAAAACTCATGATAAAAAATTAAATGACTGAAATTAGTTAAATTTTGGCAGTAATTTTGCTGGGGATACAGAAGGTGAGGGGAAAAAAAGAGTAAGAAAGAAGAGAAAGGCATATGGAGGAGGAGAAAAGCATAGAGCAAGAGTCAATAGGGAGCTCAGAGAAAATCTCCAATGGCTGCAGTTTTAAACCAGAATCTGAAGTTTTGAAATTCCTTAGTTCTAGCAATAGGCTTTGATTTAAACCAAAAAAAAAAAAAAAAAAAAGACAGAATAGACACACAAAATGTACTTCATGTATCCATTTAGTGGTGGTTTGCAGCCATTTAACTAACACACATGGTATTGACTTCAGGGTCCATTATGGGCATCAACTCAGCAGCCTGTATTTTTTTTTTTTTTTGCAGTTTGATTTTCAAGACTTTCCCATAGCTTTTAGTACTGTTTTTTGGACTCATCTTCATTAAGGATTTTAAAAGCAAAGGTCTTTGCTTACACTGAAAGTGCTACTTTTCCTAGCATCATAGTTCCTTGCTAATGGGTTTCTGAATACCATTTTCATTATTTAATTTTTATAGAACTCTACTTCCTTTATTATTATGTTTGCCTTTGTTAATATGTACAATCTGTTGGCTACATATTGCTAGGCTTTAAATATTTTTC